>NC_083098.1:48695108-49018958 GCF_949774975.1 Lagenorhynchus albirostris | reverse complement strand
AAGCTTATGTCTCCAGAAGGACACTAAAAAAGCTGAAACGTACAGGGGCCTGAGGAGTGCTATTTTCTGCCATCTCTACTAAATCACCACTCAAATGTGGTTTTGGGGCAGAATGAGAGTCTCTGTTCAAAATATGTATTTTAATTTTATCTATAACCCAGAGAAACAATTAATATAGGAACTGCTCATAGCAGAAATCATGGTGAGGGAGGTGAGTAATACAGATCTTAGATTCCTAAAAGCATCATCTCTCGATGTCAGGAAGGAGAAATCTGGGCCCCTCATTTTTAAAATAATTAATTAATTAATTAATTATTTTGGCTGTGTTGGGTCTTCGTTGCTGCACGTGGCCTTTCTCTAGTTGCAGCGAGCAGGGGCTACTCTTCATTGTGGCGCACGGGCTTCTCATTGCTGTGGCTTCTCTTGTTGCAGAACATGGGCTCTAGGCACGTGGTCTTCAGTAGTTGTGGCACACGGACTTAGTTGCTCCGTGGCATGTGGGATCTTCCCAGACCAGGGATGGAACCTGTGTCCCCTGCATTGGCAGGCAGATTCTTAACCACTGTGCCACCAGGGAAGTCCCTGGGCCCCTCATTTTTATTTTGCCTGACTTTAGTATTTAGGGTAAGGTACTTTCCTAGGAGATGCAATTCTGTGTAATGATGCACAGGAGGACTTGGTTATGAGCTTGCAGTCCACACCGTAAGTATACAGGCAGGAAGACAGGAAATAGCCTGGCAAAGTAGAGGTACTTTCCTTACCTGCCTCTCTCAATATGTACTCTACTGTCACACCCCCTTTTCTTGACCTCTCCCAATAGAGTCACCATCTGCATCTCTAGAAGACTATTACTAAACATTACCACTAAATACTTCACCAACACATTACACTCTGGCCATGTGACCTTGGAAGAGAAGGAAAAAAGCCATTATGTAAGAGAAATGTAGGCGGTAGAGAAATAAGAAGAGGTTGAAGGGCCTCAGGATAGGATAGAGAAAACTTCCCAAAGTATGGGATGGTTGTCAAGGGTGTGGGTAAAGATGCTCTGCTGGTAATATTGGGAAAATTTGGGAATCTCTTTTGCAAAGGGTGACACTCACCACTAATTGTCTCCATTGTGTCATCTCAGAAGGTTGAAAAATGTCATAATGAAAAAAAATGTCTTTTATTTTTCTGTTGTCCAGAATGATGTTTTACTGGAAAATATATGTACTATGGAGGGACTGCCACAAAAGCATAATTTTTCACACTGCTGCCATAAGGCTGACTTTGAAAGAAAACATTGTTTCCTCCATAATAAGAAAGCTGATGTAGGATTTTTGCCTCCTCTCCCTACTCTGGATCCTGAAGAGAAATGCCAGACTTATAAAAATAACAGAGAATCTTTTCTAAACAAGTAAGTTTAATTTTAGTAGAAAAATGATTTAATTGAAACAGTATTCTTAGGCTAAATCCAATATCTCTTCCAAAAGAACATAGCGGGGTTTCTTGATCATTTAGATCATTCAACATGCATTTGTGTGTCAGATTCTGTGGTCATTGCTGAGGAGATGAATAAGATATGAAACCTGAAATCAAGATCCTTTCATTGTGATGTGTATTTTCTAATGGGATGAGCCCCAGAACTGAAGGGTGTGCATGGCACCAAAGTTCTACTGGAGGAAATAATATAGTCCTTCAATGGAGAGTTATAGCTTTTACTAAGGGTAAACATTACATCAATGGATGTTTAGCAAAAATCTGTTTTCAGTAGGGTAGTAGTTGTAGAAGCAGAGACATTTTCTGGAAAGCTTAAACCACAAAGCTTGTTTGAACATAAATGATTATGATCTCTGAATCTTGGAGGAGTGTGTATAGGTAGCTGTTCTTTGAACCTGAAAAGGAGAGATGCTGACCATCTGGCATGATAGGGGAAGAAAAAGAATAGCCAGAGCCCCGTGTTCATGATTAGAATGGCAATCATCATTCTTCTTTGGGAGCTGGCAACTTCAGTGATACAACTTTTATTGGAGACTCGATAACGCTGCCTTCCATTGAAGCCTTCAATAATGGGAAATCCTTCTTCCTCTCACCTTTACTTTCACAACTTGTTCTTCTTGTCTTTTTAAATCTTCTCTTTTCCTTCCCTTGTCTACCATTTCTTCATTACCATCCTGTATTTTTCTTTCCCTCCTTCCTTCCTTTTTTTCTTTTATAGTTATATCTACGAAGTTTCCAGAAGGAACCCCTTTGTTTTTGCCCCTACACTTCTTACTGCTGCTGCTCGTTTTGAGGAGATGACTAAAACATGCTGTGAAGAACAAGAAAAAGCTAACTGCTTTCGAACAAAGGTGGGTACTACATTTGTTTTCTTAAAAGGACAAGGATTCATCCCAAACTGTAGATCTTTACTTAAAATTAAATTATAGCAAAATAGTTGTTTACCATTTAAAAACTATTCTCTTGCCACTTTCACTGGTTTTTCAACCCATTGGCCACCTGCTACTGATCTAAATTTCTTATTACTTGAGACCCTTGAAAGACAATTGCCCATTTCTAGGGTTTCTCTTCTGGCTTTGTCTTCCTTGTGAATTGGAAGGAAATGCTAGTGAGTAAATAACCAGGGTAAAAATGACATTTTATCTTCTATCTTGGACAAGTCCTCTTTTGACTACCCATAAAACTGAATCATCCTGGTAGAGATGGACAAGCTCACAGCATTCTTCACCACTCATCTTCCCATCAAGTATAATTCAGTCATTGGGAAGACTGGTCCCACCTTTATAATAAGCCACAAATTTATATTTTGATATGTACATTTCCTGAGATAAAAACCCCATAATTTTCTGTTTCTGGCAAAGTTTGGAATTGTTTGGTTGACATGTGGTTAAGAAATAAGAGAATAGTGGGATTTTGCTCTTGCTTCAACAGAATTTCTCTTTATCCTTCAGGCAGAAACTTTCATACAATATTTAAAAGCATTATCTTCTTATCAAAAAAATGTCTGTGGGGCACTTATGAAGTTTGGACCGCAAATCTTAAAATCTATGTGAGTTTTATAATGAGTATTTTGTTTCTACTTGTATTTTCTTGTCTAAGTCCCATTTTTGTTAAATCATTGATGACTTTTTATTTATACTCTTCCTAGTTCCTCAAGGGTTTTGAGGTGGGACTCAGTCTGGGTGGATTACTCAGACCAGGACAGTAGGTCCGGATGAGAGAAGACCTGCAAGGTGGGGAGACCCCAGAGAGAAAAAGGACTACTTCTGAGTTAGTTTTTGGTTAGTTGGGAATCTGAGTCGGTCCAGGAGTTCTGAACCTGAGTTTTAAAACCTTCAAGTGATTTAGACATGACTTATCCATCCATCTTTGACTTTAATGACTAGGAGACTACACTCTAGGGATAAATTTTATTTAACATGCTTACCCTAGCCAACTAGCAATGATGCTAGTGCAATGTTTTGTGAAAAATTCTGAGATTTCAAATACATCAGCAGGAAAGGATTCTGTGATGAATAACCTATGCCAGCCATGGGCTTACAAAAAGAAATGGTGGTCCTTAAAAGAAGTGTTTTGCTATAACAATTATGGAAGAGGGCACATCTCTCAGGCCCTTTTTTCCCCAGTCCTGATCTAGGACTCAAAATATCAACCTAGGATTTTCAAAATGATCATGTGGGCCATGCAATGTATAAACATTGGTAAAGCCATCAGTGAAAAAAACAAGGGTACCACATGCTTACTGCAGCTATTTGTACTGTATTAGCAAAGAGCTCCCTCTTGCCTTACTTGTTGTTCAAGTTGTTTTAGTGGTTTATCAATTCTATTTCCAGAAACATTGCTGTACTTAGTCAAAAATTCCCCAAGATTGAATTTAAGGAACTTATCTCCCTCCTAGAAGATGTTTCTTCCAAATATGATGGATGCTGTGAAGGGGATGTTGTGCAATGCATCCATGGCAGGGTAAGTATTCTATAAAACCAAGTAAAAATAGTGATTTTTGGGGTGGCTATTTTTTATTTCGAAGTTGCCCTAATATGTGGCTACTCACCACAATAAAATCAGAATGTTGATAAATTGGTTGGGATTAACAGATAACACTACTATATATAAACTAGATAAACAACAAGGACCTCCTATATAGCACAGGGAACTATATTCAATATCTTGTAATAGCCTATGATGGAAAAGAATCTGAAAAAAGAATATATATATATTCTTTTATATACATATATATTCAGTTATATATATAACTGAATCACTTTGCTGTACACCTGAAACTAATACATTGTAAACCACCTATACTTCAACAAAAAATAAATTGTTAAATAATAACATAAAATAAATAAAATAAAAAATGTTAACAAATAAGACCAAATAAAACTTTGGAGCTTTTCATACATGGGATTGTTTTTAGGCTACTCAGCAGATTCTATTTTATATGGCTAAATGCACATGACATAAACTCCAGAAATTTAGAATTTGTGGACATTAATTTAGGCCAGACTAAAGTTTTCTTTAATATTGTAAATACTCTTTAGCTATATTAGAAATTAACAGTAAAGCTCAGAAAATGATTCATCTTTATGTTTTTAAGAGCTGTTTTGTCTGAGTTTCTTCAGGCTATTTAGGAACAGTCTTTCCAGATAAGTAAATATGTTAATTTAAAATAACTCTTACTCTAGTCTTTAATGTGATTCTCTAATGACATATACTGGTAAATATATTGTTGACCTAGTTGAAGTTGTTTATGCATATGAGGGTAACACAATTTCATTAAAAATATCCCGACTTCTTAGTTGAAATTAGGCTTTTTCTTAGTGACTTTTAATTAGTCTTACTGTTTTAAATTCACAAGGAAACATCATGTTAATTAGACAACTTGAATTTTAGAATATGAAGATATGTACATTTTATTTCAAGTAGTGGACAGTAGATATCACCAAGAATTATTTTGTCCTTAACTGTATTTCAATGAAAAGCAATCTCACTCGCTATTTACTTTTGTTTGTTTGTTTATGGGAATGTTGGTTTTATAATATTAAATTTAATGTACTGAAAGGATATAATTGAAGATTTTTCCCTGAAGTTTGGAGCTGAGACTAAGGGATCATATTATATTCTTAATATCCTTTTCTTTGATGGTTTTATGTAGAAATAAGAGGAATAGAATCGTAATTTATTCAAAATAGAAATTAATTCTCAGACAATAAGAGATGTGTTGCCTAGAACGATGATGGCCTTAGGGGAAATGTATATATGTTTGCAAAGATGGGCTCCCTGGTTCTAGGCGGTTTGCTGGAAACATGGTGCCAGCCTCCTTTCCATTTCTCACCTCAGCCTAGAGCTTCATCTCATTCCTTATCCTCAGTGTTCCCCAGAAGAAGATTCCAGGCCGGGGAACAGCTTGAGCAAAGTCAGAGAGTCTGGAATAGCCTCGTGCTTTGACAGAACTCAATGTAGTTCATGAGACGCTAGGACAGAGAGTAGGAGGAATGTACAGCCTAATTCTGGAGCGTCTGGAGAGAGGACTAGAGGCTAGACTAGCTTTTAAAAAATTATCCAACTAATGTGTAACCAAGAGAGCTTCACCTTCTCCCTTATTCCCGTAACTTTATATGGAGGTCAGAATTGGGTAGGGAGAGTGGGGAGAGGGGAGATAGTAGGGTTTACTATTTTGTACATTATTTGATAATTTGAACAGCTTCAGATTAATAATGTCTACAGGAAAATGACAACAATGAGCAGAATATCTCCTTATGTTTGAGAAGCCTTCATCTGGTAGTTGCTGTAGTGGTTCATTAGTTTGCCATTCTTTCATTCACTTATCAAATATTTCTTGAGTTTCTACTATATACCTGGCAATGTGGCTTCAGGCCATAAGAGAAGAAATCTAGGATCATAGATATTACAGTAACATGTCTTTGGTGGCCCTCATTAAAGTACAGATAAACTCTCATGGGAAAGAAACAGCATTTAGAATTTAAAATGCTGATACACCAGTGGAGTAGGGGTAAAGTATTTAAAAGATTAATACTTAACAATGAATGTAAACTTATGAGTCTATTTTTCATAATTATATCATCTAAAATCCTGAGAAATAAAGCTTGCCTTAATATGAAAGTTCATTGTATTAAATCAATACAAAATTTAATTATCTATCAAATTAGCTGATGAAACAAGTCCAGATGTTATGCACATGGTTGATTTTGCGTTGATTTTGGAAGGAAAATCCAGCCCTGACGATATTGTGAAAATAAAGTCATTTCCCATTCTCATTTGATACAGAGCAAGGTTATGAGCCATATTTGTTCAAAGCAAGATTCCATCTCCAGCAAAATCAAAGAGTGCTGTGAAAAGAAAATACCAGAGCGCGGCGAGTGTATAATTTACTCAAATAAAGATGATAGACCAAACAACTTACCCCTAAGAGAAGCAAAGTTTACTGAAAGCGAAAATGTGTGTGAGGAACGAGATGCTGACCAAGAGAACTTCATGGCTGAGTAACATAACTCTATATTGACGTTTATCAGGAAAACAGAAACTTTGGATTTGACCTATTTTGGCTAACTTGGGTGGAAGGAATAGGGATCATTTAAATCACATAAGTATTGGGTCTCATCTAATTTTAAGAGTCATGGCTATCGATTATAGTCTTTTTACATGATTTTAAGAAAATGCAACTGTGTTATGATGTGATGGCTAACATTTATTGAGTACTTGATATGTGCCAGACAATGGGCTAAGTACTTTATATGGATTATTTATTTTAATTCTCATACAGTCATGTAAAATAAGTGTGATTTCTCCCAATTTTCAGATGAGCAAACTGAGGTACAGAGAAGTTAAGTAACTTGTCCAACTTTCACAGCTAAAATATGGCAGAGTAGGGATTAGACCCTAAGAGGTCGGGCCTGAGAAGTTGCAGGCTTACCTGCCATGCTCTGCCCTCCCTTGCCATCCCACCCCCTACACAGCTGCCCAGCTGTTCAGGGGAAGACTAGTTGACTTGGAGCCAAAAGGACTAGATTTGAGTCCTGGTTGAGTCAGTGGGACAGAAGTTAACCTCTCTGTATTGTAGGTAATCATATATAAAATTCATATAAGAATATTTGTTCATTCCAAATATTTTGGTTATAAAATATAATCCAGGGACTTTACTAGGTTAGACAGGGTTCTTATCCCCAGTAAGCTTTCATCAATAAGAAGTGTGATGTGAGAAGACATAGCCTTGTAAATAAATGAGTGCAAGAAATGCTCTTTAATTTCTGATAGCACTAGATGATAGGTAATGTGGGGACAGGGGAGGAAGTCCCTGGGGACCCTGGAAAGGCTTGATGGGAAGGAGGTACTGGAAGAAATTTTAGTAATCTGGACAGAAGGAGTAGAGCATGGATAGAAGTGTAAAACTGCTTGGTGTATATGTGGTTGTGAATAGGGTTTCTGCAGTGAGAGAGGAGGGTAGTGAGAGGTAGATGGGTCAGATCATACAGGCATGCTAAGTAACGAGATGCCACTGAAGGGTTTTCACTGAAGAATAAGGAAGGACAAAATCACTTTTGTTTTTTAGAAACTTCATCTGGAATGAATCCCAGTTTGGGGCTTAGGTGGTTGGTAAGTAGTTTTCAGACTCAATGAGATGGGAAGTATTGGGGGAATGTTTTGTGGGAAAGAGAATATGTTTGAATCTGACCACCTTGACTTTGAGGTGCCTGTGAGGTAATTAACTGGGAATGTCATGAGATAATTTAATATATGAACCTGGAATTCTGGAAGGAGGCCTGGATTGAAGATACAGGTTATTGAATACTTACCAAATTTTCAGTGCTTCTCATCTATTAACCAATTTAATTTTCAGAACGACCTTCTGAGGTTAGAACACTTTTATTATCCTCATTTTACAGGCAAGGAAACTGAGGCACAGAGGTTAAGTAACTTGCTACAAAGTCACACAACTAATATGTGGAGGAGCCAGGATTCAAATGTAACCAGTGTGGCTTCAGACTCCTGCTCTTATAACCACTGTGCCCTATTGCTTCTCATGAGTCAAATTAATCTAAATGATAGATGCAAGGTGTTTCACTTGTACCTGACATACGCTTGCTAAATGGAAGCAATTTTCGTCCTCATCCTCATCTGCATCATCTCCATCACCATCACTATGACAACTAAAATAGTGTTTGAAGCCTGGGGAGAAATGATAGAGCAGCAATGAACATGCTGAGCCAGAAATGTTTCAGGTGCAGTTTTTCTGGATGCAAACATTTGATGCAAGACCTCAGTGGATCTGCCAGGCTAGGGTCGGCTCCCAGGGTTTTTTTTTGCAATATTTTGGTGGTGTGTTTTTAGGTGTAATTTTATTCCTGGAGAAAGGTCCACGGCTTACATGAGATATTAAGGGGAACACTTGATTCTCTGAAGGTTAAACACCACAGCTTTAGGATATGGGAATGCATCCCACAAATGGGATTGAGAAGGCAGGTGGGGAAGCAGGAGAGATGATGTCAGAAAAACCAAGATTAATCAAGAGAAAAAGGTTGCAAACCAAAAAGAGATTATAAAACGTCCCTTGGACTTGGAGAACTCTTGTGAGGTATTGCTCTCTCAAAACATAGACCATTTTTACTTAATTTGAATGAATAAAGAAGATATTTTTATGAAGAAGTTTCTAAACAGCACAGTAGAGGTAGTTAAAGAAAACACCTCTCTTTGGAGCAGAGAGTCAACTTGGTTTAAACAAGAATAAAGTAGGCATCCTATGGGACCTAGGTTCAAATTTTATACTTCCATTAACAGCCAGGTGCTTAAGTGGTCTGAAACTTAGTTTCCTCAGCTATAATATAGTACTTATCTTGAGGGTTAAGTGAAGTTAAATGAGAAAGGGTTTTATAAAGGGTAGGAAGCCTATCTTGGTCTCCTATGCACAAAGCTTGATCCAGTGCCTCGCACCTACTAAGGGCTTAATAAGTGTTAGCCTCTTCTCTCTCCCTTTCTCACTTTCTCCCCAAATCACACCCACATATACTTCACCGAGGCCATGGAAACCTTCACCAATGACTTAGGGTGGCAGGAGTGATTATTCCCATATTTGACAAGTGACAGGATGAAGGAATGAGCAAAGGCTGCTCCACAATCTCTCCCTAAGTTGGCACCGGGAGTGGGGAGAAATCCATATTCCCACCATCTCAAGATGGAGGTCTGAATGCATTTTCCAACAGAATTATACTTGATACGTATTTTCTAAAGTATTGGTGGCATGATCTACTATTTCTGATGCTTTATGGGTTAAATCATTCTAACAATGAATGCTAAATACCTTTAATCATTCTATCCCTCCAAGTAAAAGGATTGTTAGTTTAAAACATAATGTGGAAGAGAACCTTTGTAAAATGATCTCCTGTTGTCAAAATGTCCTCTTAAATCATTCCCTGACCAAACCAGAGGAGGAACTTAGCATATGAAGACAGACTCAGTGTTAGAAGATCTCTCTAGAGTAAAAGATAGCAGGATTTGGTGTTTTGCTCTTTCTTGAAGTTCTAATATACAAAATATTTTACACATCGCAGGTTTCTTTATCAATACTCAAGGAGACATCGAGAACTGTCCACACCAGAGTTGTTAAGAATTGCTGGAGTGTATGAGGATCTCCTGAGAGAGTGTTGCAACACGGAAAACCCTCCAGACTGTTACAGACATGCGGTAAGTTCCATCCTAGTAGGCTCAGAGAATTAAATAAACAAAATAAAACAACACACATTTAAAAACTATCAAAGTTTCACTCTGGTTCAGAGGGTGGAAAATGTGATTGACAAATCTGAGTCTACCTTAAATTCAGTGTAAGTTGATCATAGGGAAGACCAACATCATCGGTTTGGGTTACTCATAATGTTTTGAACTTCAAATCCTGTGTGTTGATGCAAAAAATTCTTCCCATTAAACATTTATATTTTTATTTATGTACTCTGTAGTTTCTTGGGCCAATTCAATTTTTTGTTATAGTAAAAATAATAAATGATTATTAAAGATGATTAGGAAAGTATCAAAATTTACAAAGAAAAAATAAAAATTTTCTGATTCTGTCACCAAGAAATAACTATAATTAACATTTTTTCATCTTTTCTATGCATATATGAATACATTTATATGTGTGTTTAAAAATAAGATTGGAATAATACTTTCTTAAGAAATTTTTGGATCTGTTTTTATTTATTGGCATAAAAAACATTTTATGTTATTAAATAGACTTTAAAAAATGTATTTATTTTACATGATGGTATTCCATCATAATAATTGATTTAAATGCTCTCATACTGTACTTTTGACATTTTGGACATTGATTTAACTTTTTAAAAATTTTATTTATAAGTGACCCTAAGTATCTCATTCCATTCATCATTATTAATATTTATGGTTATTTTCTTTAGACAGATTATCAGAAGGAAAATTATTAAGTCAAATTATATAGACTTTAAAATAAAAAATATTTGATACAAATGGCCAGGTTACTATCTAGAAAGTTATTAGCAGCATATAGTCCTATAACAGTGCTTGAAAATGCTCATCTTACCTCCACCTTCACCAACATTGCACATAGAAATTAACTTTGCTAAATAATGAGCATGTTTTAAAATTTTAATTAATTTTTTAATGAAGTTAAACTTTTCCCATATGATTTTAGCTACTGTAGTTATAAATTTCCTATGGACAATTTGCTCACGTCTTTTACCCATTTTCCTGTTGAAATTAGCATTTTTTAATATCAGTCCATATGCACTTTTTGTGTATTATAGAAATTAATTATTTGTCATGTTTGATTTGTTTCTCATTCATTTGATAAGTGTTGATTTTACTTTACTTAAATAAATACCTCCACTTGCCAAAAATGCCAGTTTACACCCATTCATATTTGAGCAAGAAGTAAGAAGACTTAAGTTTTATCCAGCTCTACCGCTGTCCCTAACAAGGAGGTCTGTTCCTGATCCTTAAATGAATCATAGTGCTAGAAAATTCTCCTTATTATATGGAGACACAATTCGTCCCACAGCATTCATCCACTGGTGTGTAGTTTTCTCTCTAGTGGTCACTTAGTAGATGTCCAATTTTATGCCGCGTGAGAGAGAGTTTGTCAAATATTTGAGGACAATTATTGGAGGTTTTAAGTTCCAGTTCTAAGTGATGAAAAAGAAGATATAAAAAAGATACACGTGATTAAAACTCTTATGTAGCAATACTTACTCACTGGGTGATTCTAGGCAAGCCACTTGACTTCATAGCGCCAGATAACTTCTCTGGCCACTTCAAAGTGAGAATCAATATGATCATTGTCTGGGAATTCCCTGGTGGTCCAGTGGTTAGGACTCGGGCTTCCACTGCAGGGAACATGGGTTCGATCCCTGATCAGGGGACTAAGATCCCACATGCCGTGACGCGGCCAAAATAAATAACGAAATAAATACATACATACATAAAAAAAAATAAACAGCTTGTCACCTCTTTCTAAAAAAAATAAATATGATCATTGTCAACATCAGATTTGAATTTCACTTTGCAGACTGGAAAGCTCTATAAGGTAATGATACCTCTACAAGGTAATGATAATGAAAATTTTGAGCTTTCAAATTTAGCAAAAACTATATCTATAACTATAACTTAAAAAATTCAAATTCTTACATATATAAAAACTACCCTCAATTTAATGACTAGTGTATGATAATTAGAGTTTGAAAATGCTATATAAATTAAAAGAGCAATTAGACAAGTTGAAGCTTATGATTAAATTTTAGATAAAATGTTCATAAACATGATTGTTCGTATTTTCAGGAAAACAAATTCAATGAGACAACTGAGAAAAGCCTCAAGATAGTACAGCGAGAATGTGAACATTTTCAGATCTCGGGGAAGGACGACTTGAAATACCAGTAAGTTGTTTGCACAAGTAGGTTAACAATGGTGACCAGGATAAAATAAAGAGTGCCGCAAAGTGTCAAAATCTTAGCTCAGTCTTTTAGTTATGACAAGTTCATAAACTCTGGGAAAGAATAAAAACACAAAAGTCAAGAAGGCACATTGAGCTGTCATATTAAGCCTTTACCAGAAATGAGGCTAGAAATTGAAGACATACAGGATTCTGGACAAACTGATTCTCTAATGCATTAGTTTTTGTTTGGACTAGTCTTTCTCACTTCCAGCCCAGAATTTCTGGATTTTACCCCGTTTCAGGGGTGTGGGGTGGGATGGAGAAAACTTCGGGTTGTTATAATTTCCCAAGGAAGAATTATTTAAGGAAATAATTCTTATTGAGTAAAAAAAAATTCTGGATTTACTTAACACTTTACTATTCATTTTTAAGTATTCTTGTGAGCATTCATGAATAATATGAAGTTTGTTCTGGATTTTCTTAATTAATTACCATGCTAATGTATTGCGTGTTGAAACCAAACATCTTCAAGTCACAACAAAACACAGTTTAAAAAATATATTTTCACTATTTCTGCAATTGGGCTGTTATCTGAAAACTCAGCCCATTAAATATCTTTGTTTCCTCCATCTCAGATTATCCTTTTCCAACATGTATCTATTAAATTTTCCCTTTGAAATATTTATTAACTGCTCAAGGGATCTCAAGCAGGATTTTACATACTAGCTAAGATATTTTCTACCAAGGAGCTCCTATACTCACAGGTGAAGAAGGATGGGCAAATCTGAGAGTTTCTGAATTATCATGAAATTAGAAGGAAACCGAAATACAGCGATCTAGGAGGCAGGGTGCAGGAAAACAGGGAGTGAAGAGACTGTTCTCTACCACTTTATGAGAGAGCTGAGCTTCATGTTGCCCTTACTTTGGTTGTCCCTAGCCTTGCAGGGTTGGGGCTTCAGGGGGCTAGACAAGGGAAAATGGGTACCTGCTTTTGTTCAGAACAAACAGACAAATGTTCTTTCAGCTACCTCATCAATCTCACAAAACTAGCCCCCCAGCTCTCCACTGAAGAACTGACCTTTCTTGGCAAGGAAATGGTGACAGCTTTGACCACCTGCTGTACACTGAGTGAAGAGTTTGCCTGCGTTGATAATTTGGTGAGCCTGGCCCATGTGCCTGACTATTCCTAAAAGAAAAAAAAAAAAAGGATACTTTTGCACTCATTCATTTATAGTGATTATCCGTCTTCCTCTCTTCATTGTTTTCAAGATTGTTAAGCAAGGAAGGTCAAGTTTTATTTTTGGCTTACTGTGTCAAAATCCTGAGAAGCAAAAGAGAAGTCTTAAATATTTGCTTGGGGTTCTCCAAATCATCTTTATTACTTCTTATTTATATTAGAAGCAATTTGTTAGAGCAAACCACTTGGAATCATAGAATTATTTCAGAATGATAGAGAAAATTTCATAATCTTAAGTAATGGGATAGATTCTCTCTCTTGTCCCACCAGGTCAGTAAGAGAATTGCTGTTTACAGCCCAGTTCGGGTTGGGTGCACCTTTTTAGGTCTGGGGTGGACAGTACGTGGGGGACATCCCAGAAGGGGACTAAAACTAAGGGCCACAGTGTCCTGATGCCATTTTCAGTTGGCTGTTTGCAGCTCTCTGCTCAAAATCACAAATTTGTATATATGTTAACAAGAATTAATCTCTAGACATTTAAATTGCTATGGCTTGCATTTTTGTTATAATGTCATTTGGGACACCAGCCTCTACTTTTCTTTGCACGTCGTTTCATGTTACAAGTGCATGAGTTTTTCTAAGTTGACAGTGATACTAGCACAAACTAACAATTCATCTAGCTGTATTTCAAAACTCCATTGCAACTTTCATTGGTATAGGTGGACTTAGTTCTTGGAGAGTTATGTGGAATAAATGAAAATCGAAGTATCAACCCTGCTGTGGACCACTGTTGTAAAACAAACTTTGCCTTCAGAAGGTCCTGCTTTGAGGGCTTGGAAGCCGATAAGACGTATGTGCCTCCACCTACCTCTCAAGGTTTATTTACCTTTCACACAGACTTGTGTCAGGCTCATAATGAGGAGCTCCAGAGAAAGAAAGACAGGTACAGACATTCTCTACTGTTCACCTTTTTCTTCAGCCGGAAGACATAGCATGTATTAATGAGAAGTTTTATTGTAATGGATATGTGATTTTTGGTGTTATAATCCTGTTCTTTCTGTCACACTGTCCAGTCTGCCCAATTGTAAGTTAAAACCTAGCTAGTCTTTTCCTTTGCTAGAGCCTTGGAGGGTCCATAAGACTGTGATTTGAAAAGGTGGGTGACAGTAGCCATAAAAATGCTCCTAGAAGGGTCATAATGAATCAGATTTTCTTGAGAGCATGTCATAGATGTTTGCTCTGAGAATCTCTCTTAATGTTTGCAGATAAGAGAGGCCCAAAAGGAACAGGAATTTTGCTTTTGTTTTCTCAGGCAATGCTATAAATGCCAAGGAATCAGATCTTTTTTCTTTTTTTTTAGATTAAGCAGTGTCTGTATCAAGTGGAGTAGAAACAGAATTCAGTTATTGAGGAAGGGGGAATAGATGTTGCTTTGGACATGAATTTTCTAGAGACATCAAATGTAGTCACATAGTCTACAATATTGTGCATATTGAAGACTTACTATATGTTCCCATATTTTATACAATTTCATCCATGATTACGTAGCTCTCCAAAGATTGTTATAATGGAATCCATCCCATGTGTTTAACAGGAAAGTTTCAGGACATCCTTTCAAAAGTGGAATACTTTAACATTTTACATTCACCCAAATGGAGATTCCTAAGACATATGATTCTATAACTAGCCTTTTGGAGAAGAGGGCTGCAGAAAGAAATCGTTAATTAATTCTGTTTGACTCACTGGGTCACAGGTTTCTTGTCAACTTAGTGAAACTGAAGCCTGAACTTACAAGGGTGGAGCTGCAGTCATTGCTGGTGGATTTCACAAATGTGGTGAAGAAGTGCTGCCAGGCCCAGGGGCCTGAAGCCTGCTTCAAGGAAGAGGTACTTCCAGCTCTTTTCCCCCTGAAATCCAACTGGTATTCCTGGTCAAACAAAAGAAACCAGAACTCCCCTTAGGATCCCCCTTCCTCCCTGCAATGTCTCCCAGGCTGAGGCCTGAGAGCACAATTGCTACACAACTAAATATGCAGACGTCTCTCTGACAGGGTTTTGGCACCATCTCCTTGGTGACGACATGGTGTAAGAAAAGGCGTCAGGAAATCATAGGTTCTATGCTGGCAGTCATGGTCATGTCACTTAATCTGAACTGCGCTTCATCTTCTTTAAATGAGGATGGTAATAATTATCCTTGAATTATACCATCCAGTTGGTTAATAAATAGTTAATCTGACTTGCAAAGGAGATCATCTCAGTCTCAAAGAGAGGGGAACAGGAAGGACATCAGGAAGTGATGAGGTCTTTCAGGGGGTGGCTGTGTCACCTTCCTGGCCTTTGTCCCAACATCCCCTGCTAGAGAATACCTGTGTGTGAAGTGAGGAGGTGGCAGAGAAGATGAGAGGAGATGTGTCCCCTGCTGGTTCGTGTTCCAGGAGCCTCAGGCACCTGTGAGTGTCAGCCCCAGTGGATGCTCCTTGGAAGTACCTTGCTCACTGTTTCTTTCCTAGTGACACCCACTGCCCTCCAGACTCACTCACAACTCGTGCACACACACGTACTTCGTTCACACTCACATGCTTCATGCACACTCACAGGCACACACACACACACACAGAGTTTTCATTCTGGTTGAGAGCCCTCTGTTTTTCTGAGTGAGTGCTTAATCTGGGAATTTTTTGGGGCACAAACTACTAGTTTTTTGAAAAACATGCTTGATTTCATTAGAGGGTATTAGTATCATTTAGCATTTATCCAGGTGAGTGTATGTATTGAGACCACATAAAGGGAGAGATGAATTCCCTGGCAGTTTGTAAAAGGCTGGGGTGTCTGTTTCCAAGATCACCAGAAGAAATTGTTCATTGTCTCCTGTACAACACAGGAGTGGTTTAACTTTTCTTTACAAAACTCAAGACAATATGCTTCTCTAAATTCAAATAATAACGTCTTAAATTTTTCTTTCCATTTTTTTTATTGGAGTAGAGCTTCTGCACAATACTATATAAGTTACAGGCCTATAATATAGTGAGTCACAATTTTTAAAAGTTATGTTCCATTTATAGTTATTGTGGAATACTGACGATATTCCCCATGTTGTATAATATATCCTTATAGATTATTTTATACTTAATAGTTTGTACTTAATCCCCTACCCCTGTATTTCCCCTCCCCCCTTCCCTCTCCCTATAGGTAACCACTAGTTTGTTCTCTATATCTGTGAGTCTGCTTCTTTTTTGTTATATTCACTAGTTTGTTGTATTTTTTAGATTTCACATATGCGTATATCATACAGTATTTGTCTTTGTCTGACGTATTTCACTAAGCATAATGCCTTCCAAGTCCATTCTTATTGTTGCAAGCAAAATTTCATTCTTCTTTTTAATCTCTGAGTAGTATTGTATTGTATATACGGGCCCCATCTTCTTTATCCATTCATCTGTTGATGGACACTTAGGTTGCTTCCATATCTTGGCAATTGTAAATAATGCTGATATGAATGAACATTGGGGTGCACGTATCTTTTCAAATTAGTGCTTCTTTTTTTGGACACATATCCAGGAATAGCATCACTGGGTTGTATGGTAGTTCTATTTTCAGTTTTTGGAAACCCTCATACACTGTTGGTGGGAATGTAAATTGGTGCAGCCACAGTGGAAAACAGTATGGAGGTTTCTCAGAAGTCTTCCTATGTGTTTTTATTTCTCTTTTTTTTCTCTCTCAGGGTCCAAAATTGTCAGCCAAAAGTCAGGTTGCTTGAAAAACATCAAGTAAAATTCACCAAAGGTAATAACTTGTATCTCAATCAAAGGCTAAATGTATTGGTAACTTATTTGGTCGTTTTGGCTTTTCCCTTCTCATGCTTCAATGTCAATTTCTGGCATCCCCCATGCCTTACACCTAACAGACCCCAGTACTGGTCCTGTAATGTTTCTCTGAGTATCATTCACTCCTTACGGGATGGCACAGCTGCATTTGTGCTAGCACACTCTTACTGTCCCAGCAGTTTTCTAAATACCTAAAGGTATCCACTCTTCTGCCTTTCTGCTACTACAGTCAGATGTCTGGACCAGGAAGGAAAGGCAACAGAATCTATGAATGTTGACAGGGAGAGCAGGGGGTTGGGATGGGCAGACAGGCCTCAGTAAAGCTGTTCTAAGAGTCTCTTGCTTCAGTATTTACATAAAAGAAAAGTGATATGTTAGGGATTTCAAAAATGTGTATAAAGGATCTCTTCTTCCCTGCAGTTTGTGTAAGACGAATTCACAAACTTTAGGAACAGAATGTTGAGTAGATATAGCAAGGATGTTCAGTGTCCAGGAAGAGAGACCTGGACCTCCACAGGGAGTGGGTTTGGATCTATGAAAGGCAAAACATAGTTACCACGAACAGTTTTTTTTATATACGTGAATTTCCATCACTCAAGTTATAACATTTCATATTCTTTTGCTGCACAAGATTCTATTTTTCTTTCCAGGTTTCAGAGAAAAGAGAGGAAGACCAACATACCTGCTTCCTATCTGTCCTGTGGTGAATTTCGTTTTCTGAGAACACAGTAAAAAGATTCTTCTGTAATCATTATCTGAGATCATGTTATTGCGGCAAGCAATAAACAACAACATTATAAAGTTATTTCTCAAAGACTAATTGTCATGTGTCAACTTGTTAACCAAATTAAACAATTAAGAGTCATTCATTCCATCAGGATCTTTGGCTCATTGGTTAAATCTACTACTTTATGGAAGACAGGACTCTGAAATAGCAATTGTGAGGGTAGAATCCTCACAGATTCTGTTCTTGATGCTACTGGGAAGAAAATGGGGAGTTGTGGGCATGCAGCATGACCTTTACTACTACTACTACTATTACTACTACTACTGTTATTACTAGCTGGGATTGAATGTTTTCAATGCAAAAACATTGTTGGAGGTACTTCTAATGCATTATCTCATTTAACTGTAACAACTCTATCACGTAAACCTTTTTTATTCCTATTTTACAGATAGGGAACCTGAGGCTTGGGGATATAAACAAATCTGTTCAATGTCATATGACTAGTATTGCCAGAACCAAGGTTTGAATTTGAGCCCTCTAATTTCAGAATATTCTTAGCCACTGTACACACTGCCTGTGTATGGCCGTGTTGTGGGTGTCTTATAAAATCTGTTATTCAGAGAAGGGGAAAAGTGCCCAAGGCATCTGTGACAGTGACTCTTTTCTCCCTGCATCCCCACTCCACACCAAAATTGCTATTATGCTGGAGCTGTAAGCTTGGCAGTGACGTCTAAGGAGAGGGAGTGGTAGGAACTGGGAAGCCAGGAAATGAAGGTTGGTCAAGGGATCATGGCTTGATGATCCTGGCTCTTCTCTAAACTTTTAAGGTTTTTAGTATTTCAGTGTCTGAAATGAAAGATTATGACCATCGAAGAGATAACACATGAAAATATTCAGAGTTCTTTTGGTTTAACATTTAGAGCATAGTGTTTGGGATTCTCATTCATTTATCAACAAATATTTATTAGATCCTACGGTGTGTCAGACATTGTGGATGCAAATATGAGGCAATTAGATATGGTTCTTAAGTCCTGCTGGGCCGGGAGAAGGATAGTAAGCAATCGCATACAGTGTCATAGGTGCAGAATGGAAACAGCCGCTGCTGTGGAAGCACATAGCACCGGCACTCAATCTAAGCTGAAGATGCAGGTGGGCGGGGAGCGGGGGGATTATATTCCTTCTGCCAGTAACTTGCTGTATGGCCTCAGACAAAAGAACCCTATGATTTAAGACTCCCATTTCTTGGTGTAGGGTGAAAGAATAATCCCCACGTCACAAAGGCTTTAGAGAAATGTATTAAATTACTATATAAAGTATCCAATACAATGCCCAGCAGATAATAGGTGTTTAATTCATGAAGCTATTTTGTCCTTTTACCATTTTTCCAAGCACTCTTGTTTATTAACAAGGATAATAAGGAAGAAAATTTTACTTAAATAATAATAAGTTCATCAAACAGAAGTGAAACAGAGCATAGTTTGCTAATTCAATGTTGTACCTAGTAGTGGATTCTGCTATGTGCCCAGTGCTATGTTAAGAGCGGCAGATATGAAACCAGAGACTCAGGAAACTCTGCCATCACAAGACTCTATTATCACAGAGGAAATTGCCCTGCAACTCTCTCCACTGATGTGCCAGAGAACACACTGATAGAAGGCGGGTAACCAGTGTGATGTGAAGAAAGGAAGGAGAGGAATGTTTTATTCAGAAGTCGTGCTTTTCCTGGAGAAGAGAGGATTTGGAAAAAAGGGCAAGTCACACTTACTCTATTGCTCAGACAGAATCCATACCAATGAATAGAACATACCTGGACTCACTCGATGCAGGAAGACTTTTCTAGTACTAGAGATTTTTGGAAATGTGATCAGCCTCGGGTGCTATAATGAGGGCCAAGACTGAACGTGCGTGAGCCATCACCACCCAGGTTTTTGGTGGGATCCAGGGATCCAGCGTTGCTCTTTCTAACTCTGTTTCTATGACTTGGACTAGAATTAGGTTTCCTGTAAAAATAATATTTATTAAAAATCATCATTGTGTCTTGTACTTGGACACCTTCCATTTTTGATCTTAAAGGTCAGCATGGAGATCTTCCTCTCTTAGAGAACAAATTCTGTGCTGTCTTTTGAATTCTTTCACAAAACCCATTCCCTTGCCTTTGCTTAAATAATCTCCACAGCTTGTCTTTCCTCTGGTCTAAAATTCTGTTACTAATTACTAATAAAGAACTTAACTTTTTTTTATTTCTTCAAGAATCTCTTACTGTGAAAGAAGGATTACCATGAGAAATTAATTTTGTCCAAAATTTTTAAAAAGAGAAATTAGTTTAGCACACGTACAACAGTTTTTTTTTTCTTTAAGTGACAGTTACAATCAATTAATAGTGGCTGTAATGAGGCATTGTGCCATGAATGATTCTAAGGCTAGTCTAGGTTCAGAGAAAGAGTACAGTGATCAATTAGTAATGTCTGCAATGGGTGACAGTCTGGCAGCACCCATCCAAAGGATTTTCTATCCCTAGAGCAATAGGTCCATTTCTGATCGTCCCAGGAGGCTTAGAGTAAGATCTCAAGGGAACAGCTCTAAAGATGCAAGACAGAAAGAGATGCTGAGCATTAGGACTGTTTAGAGGACCCCGAAAATCTACCACACAGGGCCATCCATATTCTTTACCATAAGCCAGTGTGTCCCAAATCTAAATAACAGATTTTTTGTTGTTGTTGTTTTGCAGGCAAATATATCTGTCTCACTTGTGATATTTCTTCGCCTAGGAAACCAGAAATGAGAATATGTGGGTAGAAGAATCAAGCAATGGACTGCCAGCTGTAAAGATTATCCGGTCCAAACCCTCCATCTATAAATGAGGAAACTGAGGACAGGAATGGTTAAAGTATTAACCAGTGATCTTCCATTTCCAAAACTTCTAGTCTTTACATTTAGCTTAAACTTTTTTTTAACATATTTATTGGAGTATAATTGATTTACAATTGTGTGTTAGTTTCTGCTGTATAACAAAGTAAATCAGCTATACATATACATATATCCCCTTATCTCTTCCCTCTTGCCTATCCCTCCCTCCCACCCTCCCTATCCCACCCCTCTAGGTGGTCACAAAGCACCGAGCTAATCTCCCTGTGCTATGCAGCTGCTTCCCACTAGCTATCTACCTTATGTTTGGTAGTGTATATATGTCCATGCCACTCTCTCACTTTGTCCCTAGCTTAAACATTTTATTTAATTAGTAATCACCTGTGTCCTGCCCTAGACCCAAGAACTGGATGATAGGCAAAACAGAAAATAGCTGAGGGATGTTGGGACCTCAGCTGTTAATACTAGCTCTTGGGTGTTGTGGGCTCTGACATCAGACAGACCTGAAGTTCCACCTGTGAGTCCATGAGCAAATTATATGACCCTGAGTCTTAATTTATTGTTCAAGAAATAAGAATATGGCTATCTAACTATAATCATACAAAGTGCCAGACTCACAGCAAGCACTCAGTAAATTAGGTCACATTCCTTTGGGTTTGCTCCCAAGATCTATGCTCCCCACTCTCTCCAGCGACCTAAAAATGTGCCCAGCACTGGAACTCAGGCCTTCACCATTTATTTGAATCTGGGAGAGTACATGTTTACCTGATCTCCTGGCATTTTCGAACTTTGTACACATCAACAAACATTTCTAGGAAATGAGATATTTACCAAAAGTGTTTATTGATTACTTTATTCCAAGGTCTATGTGGTGTAATCTTGAAAAAACAGGTAGATTGACATGACTCGTTTTATTTTATTTATTTATTTAATTTTTAACATCTTTATTGGAGTATAATTGCTTTACAATGGTGTGTTAGTTTCTGCTTTATAACAAAGTGAATCAGTTGTACACATACATATGTCCCCATATCTCTTCCCTCTTGCGTCGCCCTCCCTCCCACCCTCCCTATCCCGCCCCTCTAGGTGGTCACAAAGCACAGAACTGATCTCCCTGTGCTATGCGGCTGCTTCCCACTAGTTATCTATTTTACATTTGGTAGTGTATATATGTCCATGCCACTCTCGCACTTCTTCCCAGCTTACCCTTCCCCCTCCCCGTGTCCTCAAGTCCATTTTCTAGTAGGTCTGTGTCTTTATTCCTGTCTTGCCCCTAGGTTCCTCATGACCATTTTTTTTTTTTTAGATTCAATATATATGTGTTAGCATACGGTATTTGTTTTTCTCTTTCTGACTTACTTCACTCTGTAGGACAGACTCTAGGTTCATCCACCTCACTACAAATATCTCAATTTCGATTCTTTTTACGGCTGAGTAATATTCCATTGTATATATGTGCCACATCTTCTTTATCCATTCATCTATTGATGGACACTTAGGCTGCTTCCATGTCCTGGCTATTGTAAATAGAGCTGCAATGAACATTTTGGTACATGACTCTTTTTGAATTATGGTTTGCTTAGGGTATATGCCCAGTAGTGGGATTGCTGGGTCGTATGGTAGTTCTATTTTTAGTTTTTTAAGGAACTTCCATACTGTTCTCCATAGTGGCTGTATCAATTTACATTCCCACAAACAGTGCAAGAGTGTTCCCTTTTCTCCACACCCTCTCCAGCATTTATTGTTTGTAGATTTTTTGATGATGGCCATTTTGACTGGTGTGAGATGATATCTCATTGTAGTTTTGATTTGCCTTTCTCTAATGATTAATGATGTTGAGCATTCTTTCATGTGTTTGTTGGCAATCTGTATGTCTTCTTTGGAGAAATGTTTATTTAGGTCTTCTGCCCATTTTTGGATTGGGTTGTTTGTTTTTCTGATATTCAGCTGCATGAGCTGCTCGTAAATTTTGGAGATTAATCCTTTGTCAGTTGCTTCATTTGCAAATATGTCCTCCCATTCTGAGGGTTGTCTTTTGGTCTTGTTTATGGTTTCCTTTGCTGTGCAAAAGCTTTGAAGTTTCATTAGGTCCCATTTGTTTATTTTTATTTCCATTTCTCTAGGAGGTGGCTCAAAAAGGATCTTGCTGTGATTTATGTCATAGAGTGTTCTGCCTATGTTTTCCCCTAAGATTTTGATAGTGTCTGGCCTTCCATTTAGGTCTTTAATCCATTTTGAGTTTATTTTTGTGTATGGTGTTAGGGAGTGTTCTAATTTCATTCTTTTACATGTAGCTGTCCAGTTTTACCAGCACCACTTACTGAAGAGGCTGTCATTTTTCCACTGTATATTCTTGCCTCCTTTATAAAACATAAGGTGGCCATATGTGCGTGGGTTTATCTCTGGGCTTTCTATCCTGTTCCATTGATCTATATTTCTGTTTTTGTGCCAGTACCATACTGTCTTGATTACTGTAGCTTTGCAGTATAGTCTGAAGTCAGGGAGCCTGATTCCTCCAGCTCCGTTTTTCGTTCTCAAGATTGCTTTGGCTATTCGGGGTCTTTTGTGTTTCCATACAAATTGTGAAAACTTTTTTCTAGTTCTGTGAAAAATGCCAGTAGTAGTTTGATAGGGATTGCATTGAATCTGTAGATTGCTTTGGGTAGTAGAGTCATTTTCACAATGTTGATTCTTCCAATCCAAGAACATGGTATATCTCTCCATCTATTTGTATCATCTTTAATTTCTTTCATCAGTGTCATAATTTTCTGCATACAGATCTTTTGTCTCCTTAGGTAAGTTTATTCCTAGATATTTTATTCTTTTTGTTGCAATGGTAATTGGGAGTATTTTCTTAATTTCACTTTCAGATTTTTCACCATTAGTGTATAGGAATGCCAGAGATTTCTGTGCATTAATTTTGTATCCTGCTACTTTACCAAATTCATTGATTAGCTCTAGTAGTTTTCTGGTAGCATCTTTAGGATTATCTACGTAGAGTATCATGTTGTTTGCAAACAGTGACAGCTTTACTTCTTTTCTGATCTGGATTACTTTTATTTCTTTTCCTTCTCTCATTGCTGTGGCTAAAACTTCCAAACCTATGTTGAATAATAGTGGTGAGAGTGGGCAACCTTGTCTTGTTCCTGATCTTAGTGGAAATGGTTTCAGTTTTTCACCATTGAGGACGACGTTGGCTGTAGGTTTGTCATATATGGCCTTTATTATGTTGAGGAAGTTCCCTCTATGCCTACTTTCTGCAGGGTTTTTATCACAAATGGGTGTTGAATTTTGTCAAAAGCTTTTTCTGCATCTATTGAGATGATCCTATGGTTTTTCTCCTTCAACTTGTTAATATGGTGTATCACATTGATTGATTTGAATATGTTGAAGAATCCTTGCATTCCTGGGATAAACCCCACTTGATCATGGTGTATGATCCTTTTAATGTGCTCTTGGATTCTGTTTGGTAGTATTCTGTTGAGGATGTTTGCATCTATGTTCATCAGTGAAATTGGCCTGTAGCTTTCTTTCTTTGTGACATCTTTGTCTGGTTTTGGTATTGGGGTGATGGTGGCCTTGTAGAATGAGTTTGGGAGTGTTTCTCCCTCTGCTATATTTTAGAAGAGTTTGAGAAGGACAACTGTTATCTCTTCTCTAAATGTTTGATAGAATTCGCCTGTGAAGTCATCTGGTCCGGGCTTTTGTTTGTTGGAAGATTTTTAATCACAGTTTCAGTTTCAGTGCTTGTGATTGGTCCAATCATATTTTCTATTTCTTCCTGGTTCAGTCTTGGAAGGTTGTGCATTTCTAAGAATTTGTCCATTTCTTCCAGCTTGTCCATTTTATTGGCATAGAGTTGCTTGTAGTAATCTCTCATGATCCTTTGTATTTCTGCAGTGTCAGTTGTTACTTCTTTTTCATTTCTAATTCTATTGATTTGAGTCTTCTCCCTTATTTTCTTAATAAGTCTGGCTAATGGTTCATCAACTTTATCTTCTCAAAGAACCAGCTTTTAGTTTTATTGATCTGTTATCATTTGCTGCATTTCTTTTTCATTTGTTTCTTATCTGATCTTTATGATTTCTTTCCTTCTGCTAACTTTGGGAACTGTTTGTTCTTCTTTCTCTAATTGCTTTAGGTATAAGGTTAGGTTGTTTATTTGAGATGTTTCTTGTTTCTTAAGGTAGGATTGTATTGCTATAAACTTCCCTCTTAGAAGTGCTTTTGCTGCATCCCGTAGGTTTTGGCTAGTTGTGTTTTCACTGTCATTTGTTTCTAGGTATTTTTTGATTTCTTCTTTGATTTCTTCTGTGATCTCTTGGTTATTAAGTAGTGTGTTGTTTAGCCTCCATGTGTTTGTATGTTTTACAGATTATTTCCTGTAATTGATATCTAGTCTCATAGCATTGTGGTCAGAAAAGATACTTGATACGATTTCAATTTTCTTAAATTTACCAAGGCTTTATTTGTGACCCAAGATAATCTAATCTGGAGAATGTTCCATGAGCACCTGAGAAGAATGTGTATTCTGCTGTTTTTGGATGGAATGTCCTATAAATATCAATCAAGTCCATCTTGTTTAATGTATCATTTGAAGCTTGTGTTTCCTTATTTATTTTCATTTTGGATGATCTGTCCATTGGTGAAAGTGGGGTGTTAAAGTCCCCTACTATGATTGTGTTACTGTCGATTTCCCCTCTTATGGCTGTTAGTATTTGCCTTACGTATTGAGATGCCCCTATGTTGGGTGCATAAATATTTACAATTGTTATATCTTCTTCTTGGATTGATCCCTTGATCATCATGTAGTGTCCTTCCTTGCCTCTTGTAATAGTCTTTATTTTAAAGTCTATTTTGTCTGATATGAGAATTGCTACTGCAGCTTTCTTTTGATTTCCATTTGCATGGAATATCTTTTTCCATCCCCTCATTTTCAGTCTGTATGTGTCCCGAGGTCTGAATTGGGTCTCTTGTAGACAGTGTATACACAGGTCTTGTTTTTGCATCCATTCAGCCAATCTATGTCTTTTGCTTGGAGCATTTAATCCATTTACATTTAAGGTTGTTATCGATATGTATTTTCCTATTACCATTTTCTTAATTGTTTTGGGTTTGTTATTGTAGGTCTTTTCCTTCTCTTGAGTTTCCTGCCTAAAGAAGTTCCTTTAGCATTTGTTGTAAAGCTGGTTTGATGGTGCTGAATTCTCTTAGCTTTTGCTTGTCTCTAAAGGTTTTAATTTCTACTTTAAATCTTAATGAGATCCTTGCTGAGTAGAGTAATCTTTGTTGTAGGTTTTTCTCCTTCATCACTTTAAATATGTCCTGCCACTCCCTTCTGGCTTGCAGAGTTTCTGCTGAAAGATCAGCTGTTAACCTTATGGGGATTCTCTTGTGTGTTATTTGTTGTTTTTCCCTTGGTGCTTTTAATATTTTTTGTTTGTATTTAATTTTTGATAGTTTGATTAATATGTGTCTTGGCATGTTTCTCCTTGGATTTATCCTGTATGGGACTCTCTGCTCTTCCTGGACTTGATTGACTATTTCCTTTCCCATATTTAGGAAGTTTTCAACTATAATCTCTTCAAATATTTTCTCAGTCCCCTTCTTTTTCTCTTCCTCTGGGACCCCTATAATTCGAATGTTGGTGCGTTTAATGTTGTCCCAGAAGTCTCTGAGACTGTCCTCAATTCTTTTCATTCTTTTTCTTTATTCTGCTCTGCAGTAGTTATTTTCATTATTTTATCTTCCAGGTCACTTATCCGTTTTTCTGCCTCAGTTATTCTACTATTGATCCCTTCTATAGAATTTTTAATTTCATTTATTGTGTTGTTCATCACTGTTTGTTTGCTCTTTAGTTCTCCTAGGTCCTTGTTAAACGTTTCTTGTATTTTCTCCATTCTATATCCAAGATATTGGATCGTCTTTACCATCATGATTCTGAATTCTTTTTCAGGGAGACTGCCTATTTCCTCTTCATTTGTTAGGCTTGGTGGGTTTTTGCTTTGCTCCTTCATCTGCTGTGTGTTTCTGTGTCTTCTCATTTTGCTTAACTTACTGTGTTTGGGGTCTCCTTTTCAACAGGCTGCAGGTTTGTAGTTCCTGTTGTTTTTGGTGTCTGTTCCCAGTGGCTAAGGTTGGTTCAGTGGGTTGTGTAGGCTTCCTAGTGGAGGGGACTAGTGCCTGTGTTCTGGTGGATGAGGCTGGATCTTGTCTTTCTGGTGGGAAGGTACACATCAGGTGGTGTGGTTTGGGGTGTCTGTGGCCGTATTATGATTTTAGGCAGCCTCTGTGCTAATGGATGGGGTTGTGTTCCTGTCTTGCTAGTTGTTTGGCATAGGGTGTCTAGCACTGTAGCTTGTTGGTCATTGAGTGGAGCTGGGTCTTGGTGTTGAGATGGAGATCTCTGGGAGATTTTTGCCGTTTGATATTACGTGGAGCTGGGAGGTCTCTTGTGGTCCAGTGTCCTGAAGTTGGCTCTCCCACCTCAGAGGCACAGCACAGACTCCTGGCTGGAGCACCAAGAGCCTGTCATCCACACGGCTCAGAATAAAAAGGGGGAAAAAAAAGGAAAGAAAGAAAGAAGAAGACAAAATAAAATTAAATAAAATAAAGTTAGTAAAAGAAAATATAATTATATTAAGAAAAAAATTTCTTTTTGTAGAAAAAAATTTTTTAAAATAATAAAAAAAATTTTAGAAAGAACCCTAGGAAAAATGGTAAAAGCAAAGCTATACAGACAAAATCCCACACAGAAGCATACACATGCATGCTCACAAAAAGAGAAAAAGGGGGAAAAAAAATATATATCATTGCTCCCAAAGTCCACCTCCTGAATTTGCGATGATTCCTTGTCTATTCAGGTATCCCACAGACGCAGGGTCCATCAAGTTGATTGTGGAGACTTAATCCGCTTTTCCTGAATCTGCTGGGAGAGATTTCCCTTTCTCTTCTTTCTTCGCACAGCTCCCGGGGTTCAGCTCTGGGTTTGGCTCCGCCTCTGCATGTAGGTCGCCTGAGGGCATCTGTTCTTCGCTCAGACAGGACGGGGTTAAAGGAGCAGGTGCTTCAGGGGCTCTGACTCATTTAGGCCGGTGGGGAGGGAGGGGTACAGAGTTCGGGGCAAGCCTGCATCAGCAGAGGCCGGCGTGACATTGCACCAGCCTGAGGCGCACCGTGCATTCTCGCGGGAACGTTGTCCCTGGATCACGGGACCCTGGCGGTGGCGGGCTGTACAGGCTCCCGGGAGGGGAGGTGTGGAGAGTGACCTGTGCTTGCACACAGGCTTCTTGGTGGCGGCAGCAGCCTTAGCGTCTCATGACCGTCTCTGGGGTCCGCGCTGATAGCCGCGGCTCGCGCCCGCCTCTGGAGCTCCTTTAAGCGGCACTGTTAATCTCCTCTCCTCGCGCACCAGGAAACAAAGAGGCAAGAAAACGTCTTTTGCCTCTTCGGCAGCTCCAGACTTTTTCCCGGACTCCCTCCCGGCTAGCTGTGGCGCACTAGCCCCCTTCAGGCTGTGTTCACGCCGCCAATCCCAGTCCTCTCCCTGCGCTCCAACCTCTGAAGCCCGAGCCTCAGCTCCCAGCCCCGCCCGCCCGGGCGGGTGAGCAGACAAGCTTTTCGGGCTGGTAAGTGCCGGTCGGCACCGACCCTCTGTGCGGGAATCTCTCCGCTTCCCCCCCGCCCCCCGCCCGCACCCCTGTTGCTGTGCTCTCCTCCGAGACGCCGAAGCTTCCCCCCTCCGCCACCCGCAGTCTCCGCCCGCGAAGGGGCTTCCTAGTGTGTGGAAAGCTTTCCTCCTTCACAGCTCCCTCCCACTGGTGCGGGTCCCGTCCCTATCCTTTTGTCTCTGTTTATTCTTTTTTCTTTTGCCCTACCCAGGTACGTGGGGGGTTTCTTGCCTTTTGGGAGGTCTGTGGCCTTCTGCCAGCGTTCAGTAGGTGTTCTGTAGGAGTTGTTCCACGTGTAGCTGTATTTCTGGTGTATCTGTGGGGAGGAAGGTGATCTCCGCGTCTCGCTCTTCCGCCATCTTGAAGCTCCTCCCCTCCCCGACATGACTCATTTTAAAATCCAGTATTCGTTAATGAATGCTATCTATGAAAAATATTTCTTCATTGTCATGAATTTCTGTAATTGTTTGAGGGTCATAGTGGCAAAGGTGGAAAAACATTCACCAGAAAAACGTTAATTATTAATAGCAATTACTTGGAAAGAATATAAAAGGATTCTTCAATTCAAATGATAGAATGTACTCTATAAAGATTCATCTGAAATAATGAAGACTGTTAGAACCATATCTTTGCTTGTTTTCTTCAGCTCCATTAAATGTCAGACTCTTCAGAGAAGTTTACTAGATGCAGGTAGGGAATCCTATTTACAATCTATACAGCCATGTGCCAGGAGATGAAACATAATGACTATTAACATATACATGGAAAGGCTATCTTTCTCAGTGCTCATCACTGTCAGTAGAGTCATTGAAGATTGCTAGAAATTAACCTGTGGAATAGATACAGAAAGAGAATTGATATATTGAAGCAACACACACAGGAAGATCTCATTTTCCATTTTCCACCTTACTTCCACTCTAGGTCAGAGAATGACATATTTCAAACTTGTATTTAAAATTGGATAAATGATTTTAGATAGAGCAATAGTGTTTATAGTAGCAAGAATAATCCCATGAGCTACATTATTCAGTACCTACTATGTGCCAGGCACTGTGCTCAATGCTTCACACATAGGCTTTCATTTAATCCTAACAACCACCCAATGTAGTAGAAGTTATTTACATTTGATAGAGAAACAGAACCTCTGAGTGCTTAAGTTATTTCCTCAAGGCCATATTGAGTATCAGAGCTAGAAGCTGAACCCAGAATAAGTTATCTCCAAAGCCGTTACTTGTTAATATGTAAATAATAATGGTTTCTTTATTAAATAGATAGCTGCTAAGCTCTTTTGAAGCTATTGATATTAGAAGGAAGACACTGTTTTCAATAGAGAGCATGTGTATGTGTATGTGGTGAGTGGAGATGATGAAGATGATGAGCGAATCCAAGATGTATGAGTTACTGTCTTTGCCAAATTAAGCCTGGCAAAGTGTTAATGTTTATAGTTTTGTTCCTAATGCCAGGCTTTAATTTTCTTAGTGTTCTTTGCGTGTGCTAGTGACTTCTAATAAGTGATAACCAAAGAGTCAAGTTTAATTAATTCAGAAGTATCAATACAGTATGTGCAACTTATTTGTAAGCCAATGACGGTTCAACTACATGATGTGTTTGACTAGAAAGAAATCATTCACAGAATACAGTTTAAATAAAAGAAAAGATATATTCTTATAATTTGTTCTGGTTTATGATATAAACAAAAATAAATCTGGAAATTTATGAATGAATATATATAGATTTGAATTGTCAAAGGGGATTTCAGTTTGGAAAATTTCCTTTTCTGTAAATAAAATCTCATTTTTTTTCAGCCATGCAGCACTCTAATAGCCAGAATTATCTAGAGGAGAACTTAAGAGCTGTGTGAGTTTTATTATCAGTATTCTTTTGTTTGAAATTTAAAATCATATTAATTATTTTTGGGGGGGAGTAGGGCAGTGATATAACAAGATTGATGGAGGAAAAGAGTTTGATTCTATCGTCAGCATTCACACAAGTGTTCTGTTTCAGCACTAGTATTATGGTTGCACAGTTTCTTCAGAAATTGACTTATGAAAAAGTACAAACCATAGTTAAAGAATTGCTAGATCTTGCAGAGAAGTGCAAGAGCCTCAAGCCACATGAATCACCTTCAGAATGTTGTCACCAATTGGTAGGTGAATCATGTTCTGCCTTTTTCTCTCTGTTGTTTTAAAAACTAAATTGCAAACAAAGGATGTTGTTATGAAGTGGGATGATTGAATAATTAGGCAAGGGATTTTAAGGCAACAATATGTACATGTGTCACACTCAAGATATAATCTTTGTAGGTTTATAAACTTACATTTTATCATTTCATATCTGGGAGATCAGACTCTGAGAACTAAATGCTCAAGAGAATGAATTATACCCTAGAATGCCAATTTGTTAATTTAAGTCGGTTGCTCTGTCTCTGTCACTAGAATATTATTGTCTGACATCCTCATATAAAGGTTTCTGGGAAATTAACGTACTGATTTTAAAAGTTTCTAAGAGAATATAAAAAAGAAGAAAAAAGTGAATATTATTATAGGCTTTTTTCCCACTTAGTAGAAAATCTTGAAAATTACTATCATCTCATAAAATATGTCTATCTTGTGATTAGAAAAATTCTTGATAAAAACTAACATATTCTTATAATCTACATATTTTTGTATCAGTTATTCTCATATCAACAATTTAAATACAAATAAATAATTTTCTTTTTTATTTATAGATTTTTTTCACTCCATCTTCTTGGGCTAAAAGCTACCTTTTTTTTTTTTTTTTTTTTTACCAGACTCTAAGTAGTCATAGAAAAATCATTAGTCTAATTAGAGACACACTTTAAATGAAGTTCCTTTGCCAGTGGCTAGCCTCACTTATTTTATATCGATTTCTTCTTATTTCCATTTCCAAAGATGACCTTTTTCTGCCCTTATCCCACAAATCTGGAAGCATATGTCATTTGAGGTTTACAGCATCCCACACATTTACTGCCATTCAAAGATACTTGAAAACTGAATCATTACATTTCTATTTGAATATTTGACACCGAATACACATTGCCTCAGAGTTTAACTTTTAAAATAAGCTCCCATGGAAACCAACTAAAAACAATCAGGAAGCAAGGAAAGCAAACTAAGAGCTGTTTCTTGGTGGGTAATTCTTATTAAAAATACCTTGATTTCTTTAGGTCCTGGACATTTTGGCTTACCTTTATTTTAATGCCTTCAACTGTATGAAAATGTAGCACTTACATAGGTAGGGAGAAAATGATAAATTCTATTTGGCCAATGTCCAGCATGTGGGAATTTAGACTTAAGAACCTTTTAAAAGGCTTTCACTCAAAAGAGCTATGTCCAGGGACTGTTGGATACAGAGTATAACATTAAGCACTCAGTTGCCTTTTCTATATAATTCCTTAACTTTCCTGTGGTTAGAAATGTAGACCACAAGTGCCTTCCCTTAAGTTACTATTTCCTCCTACAGATGACTACCTTCCTAGAGCATATTTGCAATAACCAAGGGTTGGCTGACAGACATGTGTTTTCTGACTGTTGCAATACAAATAACTCAGCAAGACACAAGTGCTTCCTGTCATACAAAAAGGATGTTGCAGGTTACAGTGATATATTCCAAATTTCAAATCCTGAGCAGATCTGTGAGATGGACAAAGAGAATCATGTGCCAGTGAAAGAGAAGTAAGTCATATTTCCTTGCCAGGTCTTTGAAAAAGAGTATTTTCCAATTTTGAAGACAGATCTTTTGTTTTAATATAAAAGCCTCTGAGTACCCAAAGCTTGATTATGTAAAATGAAAATTTGAGCTACAATTTATTTTTTTCCCTCACAATGACAACATGGTCTTAGTAAACCCAAGAGGGCATGAAAATGTCTGCACCATGAAACATTAAAAAGGACTAGGATCTGTAAGAGACCCATCTCCTCAAAGGTTAGGTTGGTCAGACCAGTAGCAAATGATGTTGAAAAATACAGTCTAGTAGGCAAAGCACACTAAACAGAGTATTGGGAATAGAGAGCAGGTAATAGCTCAGGCAATGGGCTAGTATTTGGGAGGTTCACGAAGGGATAGCCGGAGGGGTATCTGATAGGCATGGAGATAGAGTCTGTCATTGGGAACCTAGGAATAAGTAATACTTGTGGATCGGACAGAGATGAGTTTTCTACTCAAGAACTCTGATTCCGTAATTTCCACCTGGAGTGGATGGCATGATAGCCCATGGGTAGGTGAGCTCATATTTTGGTTTCCTAGTTAGCACAGAAGTCTATCTTTTGAGAGTGAGGTACGAGCAAGTTAGAGGCAGGAAACCAAAACCAGAGAGAGGTAGAAATGACAAGAGAAGGACAAAGCTTCAGTTCTCAAGGAATGTAGTTCTGGCCATCTGGTCAAGACAGACTCAGACACTAGGAAAAAGGAGAAGATCTGATTGCTGGATCTAGTGCAAAAGGCATGGTGGTGGTTTGATTTCAGATTTTAGACATGAAACTCTAAACCAGAAATGAATGAGCAGACAGGGTGACTTGATGTTGAACAACGTAAACACTTTTAATTCACCTATACATGGGCAGAATTGCCCCAGAAGTTACTGAGCCTTCAGGAAGGAATTAAATGGCCCCAGTCACTTAGGGAGAAAGGACTAAGAGATAAGGGATTGGGCCGGTTCCAACTGGTCTGACATTAGGGGCAACCAAATGGGAAACTGTAATATGAACTTGGCTACCTATTAAATGAAGTGCTAGCCACTCTAGGTGAGATTTATAAAATCAGGTTCGGGCATTGTAAAATCAAATTTGAGCATTCAGAGATTATGAAATCTAACCAATACTCAGGCAGTGAATCTAATCTCTTCTTGAACATTTATGATTAAGTCAGTATCAAAGAGTTATTTATATGCTAATTTAACTTATGTGCATACAACCATAAATATTTAGGGAAAAATAATTTTCTAACTACTTGCTTCATAATTATGTCAACAACTTTGTTTAGTTCTCAACCAAAGAAACAGTAACATATCAAAGCTAGAGGAAAAGTCTGCTATTTCAGTCTTATCAAAAGATAGCATAGAATACAGATACACCAAACTGTAGTTATTGTATCTTTGGATTATCTAAGGAATTTTCAATAACAGTTTTGATCATTGTAAGATAAGTGTGACCCTTTGTTACCTTGCAATAGGGACATTCTATTTTTAAATGGCTCTAATTATTAGAAAGCTTTTTCCTTATACTAAGTTCAGCTTTGCCTTTGGAGATTTGAAATTAGATTAGTTCATACTGAAAATCCTCTATGGGAACTAAGTTACTGCAGCACAAAAATGAACTCTTAGTTTAGCATAGTACCCAACAGAGAGCAGAGATATTGAATGGTTCCAATGAAATTTCCTATCAACCAGGAATTTTGCCTTATCTTGGGTGGCAGTTGTATCTTGATAATGTCAGTTCTGCTTTCCTTTTTTTACAAGTTGGGCTTGAGAAACTTTGCTGAAATGAAACAAATCTATTGACTGAACTTCCAAGAGTAAGGGGGGTGAGGGTGGAGGTTGGGCGGGGGTCAGCATTTCCTCTAGTTTAGCCTTTTGCTTATACGATCCCAAAAATGATTAAAGACTTAACTATACTTTCATTTTGGCTTTTTGTCTTCATTGGCTACTCTGGAACTCTTCCAAGGGGTAACTCAGGAGTGCAAGATCCTTCCATCTTGGAGCTATACCATCTGGAGCAAGTGTTTCCAAGGTTACTGCAAAAAAGAAAGAGAGAGACTAGGGAACTGTGCAAAGTAATTACTAGCCAAACCTAGGAGTGGTGTATGGCATGTTTATTCATATTTCATTGATTAGAACTCAGTTATGTGTTCCCACCTAACTGCAGGAGAGGCTGGAAAAGTAGTCTTCCTGTGAACACAAGAAAAGAAAGTGGATTTGTGTGAGCATTGAGCCGGTTTTTGTCTGCAATGTCAACTTTTTCGGGGTATTTGTGTGTGGGGGGAGGTGGGACATAAATAATTTGAGTAAGCTTTGTGGAATAGTGTGAGGAGATATGATTATAAGTGAAAGGCAGGCCTGGTGCCCAGGCTCTATAATGAGTGTAAACACCCACCAATAGCTTCTAGATTTAACTCCCCTTCACCAGGTGTACAATTCTCCATTTACAATCAGTTTAGACTATTGAACTTTCTATCTCCTACTACTTATATAAAAATGAAAAGTTTTAGTTACTGATTTTCTTTACTTACTGGTCCAGAAAGTACAGTTGGTGACTTCATGGGCACTGTCTAACCTCACAGTGATCTCTCTGTAGTGAACTTTTGATGCATTTAAGTACAGTGCTATCCTATTTCTGTCACCATGAAATTCTAGACGTTTCAGGTCAACAAAACTAAATGAATCCTAAGTTTTTAAGAAACAGTGTCAGCATATGTTCTTGAATTCCAAATTATATAGCTTTGTATTTGTCAAATTACAGGTACATTTATGAAACTTCTAGGAAGCATCCATTCTTGTATGGACCCACTATTTTGACCATGTCTGCTTGCTATGAAACAGCTGTTCGGTCTTGTTGCCAAGAAGACAATAAGACTGAATGCTTCCAGATAAAGGTAAGCTATTCATATGTCAACCCTTACTCAGGGACTTGTTACGCTAAGTGTGGACTATGGACCAGTAGCATATGCATCACCTGGAAGCTTGTTAGAAATACAGTCTGAAGCTTTTCTCCAGACCTGCTGAAGAAGACTTCATTTTAACAAGATACTCAGGCAATTCTTATAGTCCTTCAATTTTGAGAAGCATGATCTAGCATGAATATAACTTCATAGTAAGTATTTAATATTCCAGTTATTATTTCTGTATAACAAAACACCCCAAAATTTAGTGGCTCAAAACAATAACAATTAGTTTATTACTCATATGGTTTCAGTGGGTCAGGAATTCAGGAAGGGCTCATCTGGGCTTTTCTGGCTACTGATTTTTCATGGGGTTGCAGTCAATGGCTGGGGCTCTGAAGGTCTGTAGTACCTGGGGGTTGGTCCAACATCTCTTTCTCCTCATATTATCTCAGGGCCTTTCCATGTGGTCTCTCTGCCTTGGTTGGTTTGGGCTGCTTCACAGAATGGCAGCCTCAGAGAAACTGGACTGCTGACATATGGCCAAAGTCTCAAGAATGAGTTTTCTAGTGGATGAAGCAGAAATTGCATGGCCTTTTATGACCAGGATTCAAAAGTTACTTCTGCTCTACTCTATTGGTTGAAATATCATAAAATGTCACCAGTTTGAAGGGGAAAGTAAATATACTGTAACGAAAGCTCATTGTAAGAAGAACATGGGATAGAAGTTGTTATTATAGCCATCTTTGGAAAATACAGTTAGCCTCACACTTAATTTTAACTGTGTGACTTTTTCTCCTTCATTGAATAGACATAAATCGGTGATTAGTTCCATGATAAAAGTACTTTTTATGTATGTTCATTAAAGGTTCTGAATATCAACACAAAATAACCATCCTTAGAAGGCACACCAGATGGATTTTCCCCAGGGTCATGCTGAAATGAATAGTAGTTTGATAATCGTTTTGATGAATTCCTCAAGTCTAAGGGCAGTGCTACTTCTTCCTTGCTGTTTTCTTTGATCTCCTCAGTGAGAATTTCTCTCATATTCCTCTCAACCCCTATTTCTCTATTCCTCTAAAGCTATTTCTCCTGTTGAGCTCCTCATCATCTACCTTGTGTAAGAAATTAAATAACGTATCTAAAGAGTCTGACATATGCTAAGTACTCAATAATCACAGCGATTATCATTAAAGCTACTTATATATATTTCTTTCCCTAGTCATCTCCAATTCCTTCAGAAGCCAATTCTGAATTCCTAAGCAGGACAGTCATTTTTTTCTCCTGTTGGCTTCATATTATTAAAAACAACAAAAACAAGTGATTGTGTAGACTTAGGTCTCATTACCTGGCATTTTGGAAGAATGAACTTTTTCATGAAGGTGAGTTTTTTTTAGGTAACTTGTTTCGAAGTTTTCTTAATCTTAACCCTTTCAGAGGAAATTTTTCCTTAATGTATAACATGGCCCTATAATTTTTTAAAAAATGTTTTATTGGAGTATAGTTGATTTACAATGTTGTGTTAGTTTCTGCTGCACAGCAAAGTGAATCAGTTATACACATATCCACCCTTGTTTAGATTCTTTTCCCACATAGGTCATTGCAGAGTATTGAGTTCCTTGTGCTATGCAGTAGGTTCTTCTCAGTTATCGATTTTTTATATAGTAGTGTGTATATGTCAATCCCAATCTCCCTATTTATCCCTATCCCCCAACCCCGATTTCCCCCTGGTAACCATAAGTTTATTTTCTACATCTGTGACTCTATGTCTGTTTTATAAATAAGTTCATTTGTACTTTTTTTTTTAGATTCCACATATAAGCAATGTCATATGATATTTGTCTTTCTCTGTCTGACTTATTTCACTCAGTATGACAATCTCTAGGTCCATCCACATACTAAGCATAAGCAGATGCTTTTAAGTTAGCTAAGAGTTCTTTTCTCCTCTCCCTCACTTTGTGATGTTTACAGTCTTGCTGCCTCCAGGGTGTCTGTTTCAAGAAGTTATTACTCCTTGCCCAGAGAAAATTGCATAGCCAATCATGTAAAACTTGTATCTATGATCAGAGAATGCAGTTTATGAGTTAAGCCTTCACAGACTCTCTTGTGAAGAAGTGGATAAGCTTGTTTGTATTTGATTTCAAATGAGTATAATACAACAAAATAAGAATAAAAATGATAATTATATTTATAATTAATTATAAAGTATAATTTATTATCGTTGTGCCAGATTTGTGGTTTGAATATTGCCTCTGTATACATTATCTAACTTGTTCTTAAAAAAAAGCATTGTAAGGTGTTGTTACCCCAAGTTAAAATAATATATGGTCAATATAATGTTTTAAGTGAATATATAGAGCTCTTCTGAAATTTTAAAATGTTGTTTATTCTCCCATCACACAGAGATACCAATTTTGGTATATTTCCTTTTATTCATTTTTTTCATTCACAGGTTTTATTTTGTACATTGTTGTGATCAAATTGAATATATAGTTTTGGTTAGAGACCTAAATACATGTGCTTTTTATTAGAAGTCAAAAGTCAAAATTCTGGGTTAAAGAATATGAACGTTTTCTGTGGGGGGCTCCATTAATATATATTGCAGAACTGGAGCATATATCATAGATAAGCATTTGGAGACATGTTCAAGATGACAGGGCTAGTAACTTGAATAAAACCAAAATACAACTGTAAGACGTTATCAAAATTTATTCTAGTGGCTCCCTGGATTTTTGTTTGTCCACTTTCTTGTTCTCATTTATATGCCAAATGTCTAAGTTCTGGGACGAACAATCTCTGGGGAAGTGAGATGCTATTTTATAAAAAACAAAAAACAAAAAAACAGAACCTTCACCAAATTATGCTTTTACATTTGGCCTCATAGATAGGACAATAAAAACTTTCTAATTTTGAGGAGATACATGATTTTTATTTTTCTCTCTTCTTTACTAACCATGAGATAAACTTCTTCTGTTGTTACCACAGTTCTTTGATGAGTCGGTTTTCTAATTACAGCTAGAACCCATCAGAAAATACGTTAGAGAAATATCTTCGAGGCATCACCACTTATGTGAGATTGGGATTAAATTCAACCACAAAGTAGCAAAAGCAGTGTAAGTTACCTATTTAGATTTGTGGACTTTGTTGCTTTGTATCACCCTCTTTGATTAAACTCATTTGAAAAATCATTTATCTTTCATTTGCTAGTGTCTCAGTGCAAATCTGGTTCCTTTCTCTACACGTGTGCTATTTGCCTGTTCGATAGGGCACACTGGGCTGTGCCTGAAACTGCACAGTCCTCCTCTCTACCCTCTATCTCCTGTGGGGTTGATATCTCCTCTATCAACTTCTTCCATCAGCTCAAATCCTTTAGGCTCTTCTCCAGTGCACAAAAGTTTCTGTACATTCAGATGCTCACGCTTAGTAGTTCTTCATGGTAAGGGCTGGAGGACAAAAGGTATTTTTCTCTTGGAAGATAAGAAATATTTTGGCTCTAATGTCATGTAGGACAGAAAAAGTGAGTGGTGTTTTTTGAGGTGGGGATAGAGGAGTGTGGGGTGGGAGGAGAATTTGATGCTACTCAGTGCGCCTGTATCTTGGGCCCAGATTGTGTTTCTGTCCCAAGTTTACCCCTGAAGACATGCATCTTCCCTTATATCACCTTCATCCCCAATTTAGGATAACAGTGGGCTGCCTGGAAGCTCAGTTTTCCTTATAAGGCAAGCCCATTTTTCATATTTCTAGAAAAATTTCAGGGATGTTTTTCAGTTGTCAACAGAGAGGGACAAGGGAGAACCAAACCTCTTACAATTATTATCTTTCTGATAAAGAATTTTATTTGGAAAGTCAGGTCAGATAAATTCCCAAATTACCTATCTAAGCAACTCAACTACTTTAAGCAATAATTTGAATGATGAAAATGACTGTATTTACACGATTATGAAGTGAATAATTTTCATTTTGTGATTTACATCTTTGTATGGCTCTGGGTTCTATCACTGTAGAAATAGAAAGCACTTATAATATACAACTGTCTTCATCCTACATTTGCAACTGTGTTTCTATTCTTTTGGTTACTCAATGAACTACAACTAATTTTAGAAAGAATTGAATTCAAAAAACTGTTTAAAATGTACTTTTTTTTTTTTCCAGGGAATTGGTTCTGTTGACTAAAAAACAACCTAAAGCTAACTTTTCTGAAATTGCCAAACTGGCCATGGATATTAAAAATCTGCATCAGATCTGTTGTGAAGGAAATACAGTAGGGTGTGTGCTTGGCAGAGTAAGACTTTCTCTTTTCTTAAAACTCTTTAAAATACTTGTACTTTTTAAATAAAAGTGAGGGTGGTATAGATGAATCTAAAAAAGTAATTATCATTTCTCAATATTACCAACAGAATGGTGTCTCCCCTCCTCTCTCTTCTCTTCTCATGAAACAATTTTTTTCTTTCTTTTCCTCCCTTCCTTGCTTCCTTCCTCCTTTCCTTCTTTCCTTCCTTCCTTCCTTCCTTCCTTCCTCATTCTATCTACTTTATTCTTTTATTCTTAAATTTTTAGAGCTGGCTGCTAATTTTCTTCCAAATTGAGATTGTATTTCATTCATCTTTGAATCTCTAGAAAGTCTTAGAATTGCAAACTATACCCTCAGGCCTTATCAGCCTGGAGGAAAGAAGAAACCACCAAAAGCAAAGATGTGGCGTCAAGGGACAAGGGCCGGGGCATGGACAGCATAGAACTCACCTGCCCCACGTCCAAATATAAAGTCTCAAAATCCCAGAGAAGGAAAAAAATTGTAGCTGTTAAAATCCTGATAACGTTTTAGTAAATTACAAGTTACAAGTATGTTCCTATTCATTCTACAAGTTTGAAAACTGAATAATTTTCATCATGATAAAAAATAAAACAGAAACAAAGAAAGACTACAATCATGATTTCAGTGAGGAATCTATGACTCTTATGGGCAGAAATCCTTACCCCCAACAATTTTTGCCCCATTACACATAGATTAAGGAATGTGCGTAACAATATCAATTAAAATAGAAAAATCATTGAATCGAACACTCAGTAGAACCCCTAAGATTCTAAGTCCTCAAATGTCTACTTTGCTGGAACAGAGAGTTGGGGTCGGACCATAGCTTTCCCTTGGCAGCCATCGCAGTTGGCCATTGTTTGGTCAGTGCTTGACCGAAAGATGGTGGCTGCTACTGCCAATTCCATCCTGGAGATAGACAATATAAAGTTGCTTCTTGGATTACTTCCCGTATGGCAAGAATCTCAACGCATACTGGAAGCGATACTATCCTATACACTTAGAAGTCGTGCTGGCTCTTTAGGATAGGCTCTCAGGATCCTATCTGCATGACGATTAGGTGAAAATTACAGGGAACTTTGGGACCTATCCATAGGTATTAAAACAAAACAAAAGAAAAATCTCTAAAATCCTTTAACACATAAACAATACCCATGCCAAACTGGTAACTCTAGAACAGCTCCTGTTATTGTCTATACTATGACAGGAATGCTAGAACAATCTCCAGTTATTTAATTGTATTAGGTAGTATTAATAAGCAATATAAAGTAACTTCAGATAGTTCTGGCATTCCTTTCTTATTCTAGACTATAAAGGAAACAGGTTTAGAGTTATTAGCTTGACAAAGATACTTTTATGTGTTGAGATGTTTCACTCTGTTTTAGAGGTTGTCTTGTTTTGTCTTAAATAGGATGGATTCTGAACATTAGTAAATATTCTTTTGTCTTCTTGGGATGATCATTTGATTTTTATTGTTTGACTTATCCATTGAAGAATTATATTAAAAGATTTCTTAATATTTACCCATTTTTACATTGCTCAAGTCAATATCATTTTACTATATCTATGGTGTCTCTCTCTCTCTCCATATATATATGTCACAATTTTGCATTTATCTTTAGATGTGAAATGGATCTAGAACTTTCTTTTTTGGCACATATTTTATCAGGTTTTGGTATCCAGTTATGATAACTTCTAAAAGATGAATTAGAATTTTTTTCCTTTCGAATTCTCTGAAAAAACTTAAATAGCACTGTAACTTACCTGTTTTCAGGTTTGTCTGTGAAACTGGAGGAGGGATGGAGATACAAACTGATGTGACAGCTTCTCCATTTCTTTTGTTATGGATTTATTTAAACATTTTTTTAGTCAATCTTTATTATTCATGAATTCTATACTTGAGAATTCACCTACATGCCAAAATTTATTTGTGACCCCCAAATCAATACTCACAGCACTTTGTGGTCATTCCCAGATTTATGCATGCTCAGAGCAGTGGAAATCTGAGTTGCCACATGTGCATGGCTCCAGCTAGAACAGAACAAGGTGATGCTCTCTGCCTTCTTGTTGTAGCTCTCATACTATAAATAGGTGTTCTTTTTGCAGTCTATTAAGTGCCACATTTTCTGCATTTCTGTGCTTTTTGTTGATGAGTTAGCTCTTTACAATGGCCCGAGTATAGTTCTGAAGTGTTGTCTAGTGTTCCTAGAAGCTGTGATGTGCCTTGTGGAAAGAATATGTATTTTATTTTATTAGAGTATAATTGCTTTACAATGGTGTGTTAGTTTCTGCTTTATAACAAAGTGAATCAGCTATACATAAACATATACCCCCATATCTCCTCCCTCTTGCGTCTCCCTCCCACCCTCCCTATCCCACCCCTCTAGGTGGTCACAAATCTCCGAGCTGATCTTCCTGTGCTATACGGCTGCTTCCCACTAGCTATCTGTTTTACATTTGGTAGTATATATAAGTCCATGCCACTCTCTCACCTCGTCCCAGCTTACCCTTTCCCCCTCCCTGTGTCCTCAAGTCCATTCTCTATGTCTGCATCTTTATTCTTGTCCTGCCCCTAGGTTCTTCAGAACCTTTTTTTTTTTTAGATTCCATATGTATGTGTTAGCATACGGTATTTATTTTTCTCTTTCTGACTTACTTCACCCTGTATGACAATCTCTAGGTCCATCCACCTCACTACAAATAACTCAGTTTCGTTTCTTTTTATGACTGAGTAATATTCCATTGTATATATGTGCCACATCTTCTTTATCCATTCATCTGTCGATGGACACTTAGGTTGCTTCCATGTCCTGGCTATTGTAAATAGAGCTGCAATGAACATTGCGGTACATGACTCTTTTTGAATTATAGTTTTCTCAGGGTATATGCCCAGTAGTGGGATTGCTGGGTCGTATGGTAGTTCTATTTTAGAATATGTATTTTAGATAAGCTTTGTTCAGGCATGAGGAACAGTGCTGGTGGCTATGAGTTCAATGTGAATAAATCACCCATATGCAGGAGTCCCCCTTATTGCCCCCTTTGCTTCCTGAGGTTTCAGTTAATCACAGTCAACTTTCATCTGAAAATATTAAACAGAAAAATCCAGAAATCAACAATTCACAAGTTTTAAATTGTGCACCATTCTGAGTAGCATGATGAAATCTTGTGCCATCTTGTGCCATCTCATCTGGGACGTGAATCATCCCTTTGTCCAGCGTTTCTCGGGGATTAGTAACTTAGCAGCCATATAGGTTATCAGATTGGCTGTCCTGGGATCACAGTGCTTGTGTTCAAGTCACCCTTACTTTACTTAACAATGGCCCCAGTGCACAAGAGTAGTGATGCTGGCAATTTGGATCTGCCAAAGAGAAGCCATAAAGTGTACCCTTGAAGTGGAAAGGTGGAAGTTCTCAACTTAATAGGAATGAGAAAAAAAAAATCATATGCTGAGGTTGCTAAGATCAATGGTAAGAACAAATCTTTTATCTGTGAAATTGTGAAGAAGGAAAAAGAAATTCATGTTAGTTTTGCTGTCACACCTCAAACTGCCAAAGTTTTGGCCACAGTGCATGATAAGTGCTTAATTAAGGTGGAAAAGGCATTAAAATTGTACAATAAGGTATTTTGAGAGAGAGAGAGAGAGAGACCACATTCACATAACTTTTATTACAGTATATTGTTATAATTGCTCTATTTTATTATAAGTTATTTTTGTTAACCTCTTACTGTTCCTAATTTATAAATTAAACTTTATCATAGGTATGTATGTACAGGAAAAAACATAGTATATATAAGATTTGGTACTATCTGCAGTTTCAGGCATTGACTGGGGGTCTTGGAATGTAACCCCTGTGGGTAAGGGGGGGCTACTCTATATTAAATACGGTGTTTTTAAACAGAAACATACACAAAATAAGGTTATGTCTTGATCTGTTGACGAAAATGTGGCCAGAGACTTGCAGAAAACTTGTTCTGTATTTCCTCTAGGGTAGATGATTCAATATTCATGAATTCAGTGTTTATAACTACTGTGAGTAATGAGAATCAACTGTACTTATTTTTGTCAGGTTTTAAAATATACATTTTCCTTTAAAAAAATCTCCTTCATTAGCACTTTCTCATTTAGAAATATAGAGTTCTACATGACAATATTATTATTTGATAACTAAAAACATCAATTATGTAGTTATACCTCCTTTCCCCCCCATGTATATATGTTTTCTCCTTTAAGTAATTAGTTTTGCAAAGAGACTATTTAATTTACTGTTCTTTTCCAAGACAGAGTTCTTGGAAAACGACATTTACTCCAGTCTCACAACTAGGTGGAGCCTAGTCAGAAGTGATTTATGTCATTTCTAGGCCTGGCCTATAAAATCTCCTGTCCAAAACACCCAATCTGAGGTCAGTGTTAGAATCTACAGGTTGGAGATGACAGGGCCTCTGTCAGCCTGGTTCTCAGAACTACTGCCCGGAGGCAATACACCTCCCCTTCTCAATAGGACTTTATTGAGAAAGAAACAGGCTGGATCCTATTAAGCCACTGAGAGCAGGCTCGTCACTTAACTAATGTACACACTCTCCCTTATCGGTCTCAACCTGACCTCACAATGCAGCTTCAATTTACCACTCTCAGATCTAGATCTTCAGTACATTCTTCTTCTCTCCTGATCCCTTAATCTTAATCTCAACTAAATTTTCCCAATGAGCTCAAAATGTCCTATATACCATTTCCCATGTACGCCATGTTCTTCACATCTAAGACTCTTTTATATAAAGATGGATAATTCTAGTATGCTTTTCCTCTCCATTTGTTTCCAACTAACTTCTATTTGTCCTTCAAGATTCAAATCATTCAAGATCTTCACTCTGACCTTTATCCAGTCTGGATTGCCAATCTCTCTTTTTTCTTCCAAAATATAACACGTGCATTTCTCTAACAATTTATTTTATAATGCATTATTATTCTTGTTTAACTACTTGACTCTCCAACTAGATTGTGAGCTCCTTAAGTATAGAGACTAGCTTGTTCATACACACATGTACTTATTTTTGTATATGTATATATAAGTAAATATGTAAGTTTTATAGTAATATTACAGTAATGTATATAGAAAATGACAGAGACAAAATGTTTTCTAAACTGGGATCCCAGAACGATAACAACAGTAGCAAGTAATAAAACTCTTCATTTGTATTTTGTTGGGCTAAACTTGAAAACAATAATACCGTCTGTCTCTCTTTAAGTTCTGTAAGAGATGTTAGAAGAACTTGTGACACTTCAGTAAAGTCAAATAGAGAAGGTTTCTTAGTAGAATGAGTCACTATAAATGACCTTTTTTGGTCTCGCAGTTTGCCATGGAAAAAGCAATATAAGATGCCAAGTTTTTCTCTGGTTTTCTACTGATAACAATAAAAAGAAATAAGTTCAGAATGAAGTCATCAAAAATTACTGCTCTTTTATGTTTATAGAGCCAGCTTATGAACTATACCTGCTCTAAACAGGCTACACCATCCAGCAAGATCACTCCATGCTGTGAACTGCCAGAACCATTCCGAGGGGAATGCATTATCAACTCAGAAAATGACAAACCTGATCTCTCATCCCTGCCACTTAGCAGGTTTACAGAAGACCAGTTTGTATGCAAACAATTCACTGACAAACAAGATGACTTCCTACAAGAGTAATATGGCTTTTTGTAAAATCTTAGTAATGGTATATTGTATTTATGGATTCTTTGGGAGAGATTGCAAACTTGAATGATGACAGAGGCGAGCCAACGATGTGAGTGAATGGTTAAATGGCTGAGAGGAGATGCCTTGTGGAGTCCAAGGTTGCAGCTACTATTTGGCTCTAGCTACTTGTAACCATATGGGAATGTAGGCTTTGGGTCGTTGGATCAACTGCATTTTGAGAGAAGTTGGAAGTCTCTTGATTTTTAAATGTTGACAACTAATATAGGAATTTTAAAAAACACAGTGAGCGTCAAGTGTGTGCAGGCTTTGCCCTGAGGGACTTAGAGTCATGCCTAAGTAAGGGTTTCAGATTGGTATGCCTGGCCAGCTCTTTTAATTAATTTAATACCTACTCTCAAAGCCATAGTGTGGCATTACAAGATTAAAGAGATGGATTTCTAACATCTCTGGTGTCCATTCAGAAGTGCAAATTGTTTGGGGCATAAAGCAAACTGATTTCAATATATTATAATATTAAGACAATATTACTGAGTGATTGAAATAGTTCCAAAGTCACTTTGTGAAGTATTATTTGGAGCAGCTAAATTCTAACAAAACATAAGAATTTGAATTCTCCTCAAAGTTTTCTGTAGATTGACTTTAGCTATATTTCTGAAATTACATTTGACACTGGCTTATAAAAGTAAATGTCACTACCTGAACTCACTTATCCCTAAACTTGCATTTAGTATTGAAAAAGTCGATAGGCACAACTTCCTAGTGGAAATTACGTTAGACTATGAGTTGTGAGACCTGAGTTCCAGTGTAGCTTGGTCATGCATCAGCTTTGAAATGCAGTTCAAGCCACTTAATTTCCCCAGACTTTTGGGTTCCAACTGTAAACTGAGGCAGTTGGATAAGATCACTTCAGATGTCCCTTCTGCAATTCTATGATTCCTTTGAAAATATTCTAGAGTCCAAATTTCTCTTTCTTGTAACCCAGAAGAACGTGCAGATTATGGACAACTGATGCTTGAAGGCTTATGTGGAAAACAGGGGAAGATGGTTATTTAATACCTAGTCAGCACAGTCTTATAAAAAAATTGTAATATTTATAAAATCTAGCCTCAAAGGTCATCAAGAAAATGTTCTCACCCAAACACTTGAAATGAATTTCTAATAAAAGTAAGGAGAGACCCTGAGCCAGGAACTAAATCTTGTCAGGATGTTTTAGGTTCAAGTTTGAATCTGCCACTCACTACTGTGTAACTTTGGAAAAATCACGTAATTTTATTGATTTGGTTTCCTTATCTCAAAATCTAGCCAATAAAACTTCCCTGCCAGCCTCCCAAGATTTTCAAATACCTAAAGTCAGTTAAAATATTGAATAAATGTCATGGTCATAGGTGGCTTTTGAAAGAAAACTATGGCTTCAGAATTTAGTGTTTACTTTCTGATATGCTTCATGTGCTTACAGGTTTCTTTATGAATATTCAAGAAGACATCCAGAGTTGGCAGTTCCAGTGATTTTAAGAGTGGATACAGTATATCAAAACTTACTGGGAAAATGCTGTAAATTAGAAAATCCTCTGGAATGCTATAGTCATGGGGTAAATTCCTTTTTTTAAACCTGTTTCTCATAAGTGATTATAAACATAGGGAAAAGTACAATGCTGTTAGTAGTGCTGTACTTTTGTAAGATGATTATGCATGTTCTTTCTAATTGCAAGCACTACACAAAAACTTTGATTTCTGTCTAAACCAAAGGCCACATCATTATACAGCAGCAACTTTCTGTGTGAGTCACTGCCTTATAGATTCTGTGTTTTATGAAAACAACTCTGTGCAATCTTCTCTAAAGTTTGCTTGGCATGGTAGCAGGTAGCATGAAAGCATAGCCTATTAGGGTGGGGGAAGGTTGACGGTTTCCACCAAGCAGGCCTGGGAACTGTCCCTATCTCAGGCCAGAAATCATACTGTTCACAGTCAGCAGCTCCTGTTGTGTAGTTGACATGGAAAAAGCCTGTTGCCTTACAACTCTCTGACCAGACAATCTGTTATCCACAGTTTACCAGGAGCCAGGTGGTTCTGGCTTTTGTTATGCTAATTAGTGGGTGGGGATGGAGGACGAAGGCATTTCTTGTCCTGTTTGAGCTCAAGCAGGTACACCTAGCATCTTCCTGTTTCCAGAGAGAAGGCTAAATGAAGGCGACTTAGTCTTTTGTAGGTTAGCACTCTTTCATAGCATCACCTGTAGACTCCACAATCATCATTATGATAATAGCCCCTTATAGGAGCATGGATGTTTAGAGTTTACAAAGTAGCTTTACAACAAGTGTCCTATTTTATTCTCACAACAGCTTGGTAAGATAGGTAATGGCATAAGTACTAGCTACATTTTGTAGATGAGAGTTTTGAGTTTCAGAAGGTTCAGGTGACTTGTCCAATGTCACACAGGCAGTAAGGACAAGGCTAAGTGTTAAATCCAGGCAAACAGTTTGCCAATCAGGTAAAATTTTTACTATAACAAATACTGTTTACTAGGATCAGGTGGACTAGGTCTGATTACTTAAGAAGATAACCAGTGCTCCTACCAAAGAGCTAAGTCTGCAAGGTCACTCGTATCTTCCCACTGGAATTTTATTTGCACTGTTCAAGAATTCTTTGAACTTTCATTTAGCTCTGAGAATTCCATGTGATTCCCTTTAACGTGTATTCGTGGAGTGCTTTACTAGGTTCAAGTCTGGTACTTGTTTTTATTAAACCATGACTTCTTAATATGTATCTATATTTCTATACCTACATCCACATCTCTATATCTGTACTGTTTACATAAAAATGCTGTATTATTAAAAATAACCAGTATGCACACATATACACACACATTCTGATCAATTAAACTTAGATCTATAAATTACTTTTAAGGACCTCTTTTTGGCTTGATGAATGGTTAGCTTTATGCTTGTAAAATATGCCATTTAAGCCCATAAATGAGTTCATACCACAAGAAACTAAATATCAATCTTCCTGTCCCACTTTTTTCTCCACAAAGTACATGACCATTCCTGTTTCAGCAAAATGTGTTTTCTCAACATTTCCAAACTCACTAAGTAAATAAAACCCTGGGTTTAGTAAAACAGTCACATTAAACTATTACAGAAGATGGTTTTGCAATCTTACCTCAAGATATATTGTTGCAACGATAGGTAAACACTGATTATCTTTATTTTTCAGGAAGAGATGTTTCAAAGAGTGGTTCGTGAAAGCCATGAGCATGTGAAAAATCAGTGTGATTTACATGAGAAATTAGGAGATAGTAACTTCCATGACAGGTATGCTTCCAAGATATCGTCCAAATTTGTGGTTGTTCGTGAGTTTTTGTTGACTCCTGATGCTGAGAGTTGCTAAGAGTCTATATTCAACCTTAAAATCTCAGAGGCCAAGGAAAAACTCAGTTCAGAATTAACCTAGTTATCTTTGTCTTGATAAGACAGTTGTCCACATAACCTTGGGTGCTTTTACATTGCTTTTTAGGCCAGTTTCCAGATTCCAATCAATGCCCAGAGGTCAGGGAGCCGGCAGACCCTGACTGCCCTTCCGCAATCCCACAGGAGCCCTCTACCCTTCACCTGGACATTTAGTTTGGGGCTTTGCATGCAATCTGGAGTCAAGGCTGCCACAGAGATCTAATCTAGGTTTTCTTCATCAGTTTCAAGTCAGGTCAATATAGCAAATACAGTATTTTCACCATCAAGAGTAGAGATAAATAGGCACCTTAGTCAGAGGGAGCACACGTTAACTCTTTGTGTGCAGAGAGCCTGGTAAATCCCATTGTATTTCAAAGATTAAGATATCAAAAAAACAAAAAAGCCAATTTTCAGTTATCTTTAAGATCTTACTGTAATAGTCTATTAAGAGGCAGAGTATATATATATATATGTCAATCCCAGTCTCCCAATTCATCACACATATATACACTAATATGTATAAAATGGATAACTAATAAGAACCTGCTGTATAAAAAAATAAGTGAAATAAAATTCAAAAATTCAAAAAAATATATATACGACTGAACGCAGAAAACCAGGTGGAGAGCACTACATGTTTGTGGATGTTATTTCAATAAAAATCCAAACAGTTTAGTGTGTGTGTGTGTGTGTGTGTGTGTGTTTTGATAAAATGATCTTAAAATTGAAACAGATATAAAATAGGTAACTAATAAGAACCTGCTGTATAGCACAGGGAACTCTACTCAAAAAAAAAAAAAAGAAGCAGAGTATTGGGGAAAAGTTCAGTTTGATACAGTGTCCCATAATATTGAGCTTAAATTAAATGTCCAGAATAATGGATCCAAAAAAATTATTCTTGTTTTAGAATATTTGGCTTATTATTTTTTTTTTTACTGTTGTATTTAATTGCTAACGTCTAGCTTAAGGATTAGACCGGTGGCTCTCAAACTTTAGAGTGCATCAAAATTACTTGGAGGACTTGTTAAACACAGCCCACCCCTAGAGTTTCTGATTCAGTAAATCTGGGGTGGGGCATGAGAATTTGTACTTCTAACAAGTACCCAGGGGATGCTGCCAATCCAGGGGTCACACTTTAAGAAGCACTGGATTAGGTTGACTGTTTCCTTGGATGCTGTAGCTAAATTCTTCCCCTAACTCCATTATAATATAAATGCAATAAATGATTCTGACATTTTGTCCTCAAATTCAGTTCTGCAGAGTCTTTCTCATTAAAATCTCTCTCCATATCCCTCAGTTCCCACTACCACTCTCCTAGTTCAGGCCATCACTTGAATTACTGGCATGGACTTTTCTTCCCTCACTTTGCCTATTGCCCACCTCCAATCCATTCTTTATATAGCAACCATAATTATCTTAAGAACAATGTAAATCTGATTCTATAGTTAAGCTTTCTTCCTTCTCCTCTCTCCAATTCCCAATCCCCCCTAATTAAGAAAAAAATCACAATCAGTGACTTTCTAAGTGCTCCCTTCTTACTTTCATTCCCCTTCACCTGGCTCATTTTTAGTTATTGTCAGATCTCAGCTCACATGTCATTTCCTCTAGGAAGCCTACCTGACCTCCCTGGGATGGGATTAGATGTCGTTCTGTGTGCACCTATAGCATTCTCTATTCCTCTCATTACACTGAGTGTACTCCTCTATCTCCTCCACTAGAGGCGTGAGACCATGAGAGTAGGACATGTTTCCTGATCGTTGGTTGCTGTAGCTTCTATTCCTACACGTTGTAGACAACCATACATGCTTTAACGGCCTGTGCATATATTTATTTCAGAAGCTGTTTACTATGAGTCTGATTTTGCAACCATCCAAATTAGCTATCACAGTATCCTTCATAAGTAGAAAGAAGATGGATGAGAGTGGAGCAATGTGTGAGGTGGAAAGGGAATTCCAGGTATACTGAATAAGCCATTGAGCCACTGGGTCAAGAACTAAAAGGATAGACTTAAACCCAATCTAATGACTTGCTCATCCCACATCAGAGACAATGTCAGATATTGAGGAAAACTTTGTAGAATTCTTCATTTTGGGCACATAGCCATTGCCAGGAATAAGAGGAAATTATTCTTTCAGGCTCATAGTCCTTTATACTAAGAAAGCCCCACAACTATCTGCTCAGGAGTTGGTTATATTCACGAAGAACATGGCGGCTGCTGCCACCACATGTTGCCCACTGAATGATGAGCAACAGTTTGTTTGCATGGAGAACTCGGTAAGTGCATCCTTGACTGCATGTCTGTCTGTTGTTAAAAGTTCTGAACTCCAAGCCCCAGCAATCAGTCTCATGTTGGTGGACACGTCTATGAATTGTCAATGGAACCTAATAATTCTGTCCTTAAGAGAATTTATTTCTGGTCAGTTCATGCCAATTGTCTTTGATTAGCAGCAGGGATAAATAAGACTATCACTTTGCAAAAACTGGGGATGTCAGATTCACCAGACCTTTGCCTGGATCATATCTCAAGGTCTATTCCCTGGATTTTCAAGTCAACAAAAGCGATTTTGCTGATTTTAGACTAACTCATACTAATTAAAAGTGTAGGAAAAAACCACCCAGTTTCCTCTTGTGTTTCTCCTTTACTCTCACACGATTACCATACTCACAACACTTCTGACACCAGATGTGTGGGTTTTTTTTTTTTTTTCCCCAAAGCAAGCACTGGGAATCCTACAATTTAACTCAATTCTAACACTATCTGCTTGGAGATAGCATCAGATCCTACGGGTTGAGGGCTCAGTTCCACAGGACTGCTCCCACCTGACTTCAGATGGCTATCACAAGTCCAAGTTGTCACCTGTGCTTCTGACTGATTAGCTATAAATCGGAGGTTTCCACAACTCCCTTCTTGGGTTCAATTAATTTTATAGAGCACTTCACAGAACCCAGGAAAACACAGTTACCAGTTTATTGAAGGATATGAAAAAGATGCAGAAGAACAGCCAGATAAGAGATACATAGGGTGAGACCTGGGAGGGTTCCAAGTGCAGAAGCTTCCTGTGGAGTTGGGGTGTCTCACCCTCTCAGTACTTGGATGTGTTCACTCACCTGAAAGCCCACTGAACCCCATACTATTGGGATTTTATGGAGGCTTCCTCACATAGACATGACCAATTATTAACTGTATTTCCAACCTCTTTCCCCTCTCTGGAGCATGGGGGTGGGGCTAAAAATTCCAAGCTTCTAATCATGTCTTGGTCTTTCTGGCGACCAGCCCCCATCCAGGAGCTCACTCAGAGTCATCTCATTAGAACAAAAGCTGCTCCTAATGCCCTTATCACTTAGCAATTTATAAGCATACCAGGAGCTTTGTGTCAGGAACCAGGGTCAAAAACCAAATATTTATATTTTCTGTTATCTTACATCAAACTTACAAGTGTTACCTTCATTAGACAGAATACCAGGTTTCATTTACAGTGAGAAATGTCTTCCCAATGTCAAGAATAATTGGGTCTAATAACTAGGCTACACTTTTCCCTGAATCACATTACTTGGGAAGTTGAATTAGGATATGGGTATTCATGCAAATGGAATCAGAGGAAGGGCAGGGATGGTCTTGAGAGATATGTCTTCCAGGGATATGAATTATTCCCTCCTAGCAATGGAGAACATCACTCCAGGACCTGGATGCTCATCTCCAGGTCTCTCTCAAGTGGTATATTTTAACGCTACTGAATTCTTGTTTGGTGACAGCTTTCTTTGTCTTATATTCTTGGTAGAGCATCTCCTCTATACTAAGTTAGTCTTTTTTCCTGATAAAATATAGTTGTTTTGGTTACAGTTTTAAAATGTTTTATTATCCAGCTCTGTCTTCCTTTTATTTTATTATAAATTTTTATTATCTAATCATGCCTTCCTTGGGGAACTCTTGATTTATATTCCTAAAACCTTGTTTTTAAGTGATCTCTTTGGTTACTTCAATAAATTCATAAATTAAATATTGATGCTCACTGGTTTCAGTCACTTCATCCCCACATACATAAGTGACAGGGAATTTGTGTGGTCATTATACTCAGAGTGGAATACAGGCAGCCTTGCAGACAGCATCAGGATAAGTATCAGACACACCCTGGGAGCAAGGCAAGGTGACTGTTCTAGAAGGAGACAAGAAAATGGAAGGAGACAACTGAAATAAGATCCAGGGATTCCTTTCACCATTCATTTGTTTACTTTTTCATTAATTCAACAAGTGTTTATAGGTGATTTATCATATACCAAGTTCTGTGGTAGTTACAGATGTCCAGTTATAAAACACAGAAACACATTGGATTTGAGCTTTTTTAGAAGTGCATTCATCAGTCTTGCATCTGGGTCAAATTAGCAGTCATGTTGACCCGAGACTTGATTTGAATTTGATGGAGCATAAGAAGCTCCTGCCTCAAGTCAACATTGGTCTATAAACTGCACACTGAGGAGGAATTAGGAGGTCGGGTCCAAGGGAACTGACCTTTGAGGATGACAGGAAGAGGGAGGACAAGGCTGAGAACCAGGTTTCACCTGACACTCTTGCTCTTTCCCAGACAGTGAAATCCGGGCCAAATTAGCAGGAAACTAGAATTTGAGAATACTTTTCTATGGATAAAAAAAAAAAAATTAATGACCACAAACCTTATGGCTCTTATTTTAATTCTTTTCTGGGGAAGGCAAAGCTAATTCTTGGAGCTTTATGCAGAAGACACGAGGCAGAGCCTATCAATGCTGGTGTGGGTCACTGCTGTGATGACTCGTATGCCTTCAGGAAGCCTTGCTTTGATGATCTGCAAGTAGATGGAACTTACATTTCTCCACATTTATCCTGTGACCAAGTCATCAACCTTAATGAGGACTTGTGCAGAGGTCAGGAGGAGGAATTACAAACCGAAAAGCAAAAGTAAGGATCTTTGTTTATATGTATATATACATGCTGGTTACCCTGAATCAACACAATGCATCAAAAGCCCTCCACCTCCTGGCAGTGGGGCAGTTCCCCTTTAGTGCCCGCCCACTCCTCCCACCCTCCTCACGTGCCCCTGATCCTGTCCTCACGAGAAAGCAGGTCCTGGTCCTCATAGTTCCTTCTCCCCCACAATCATTAGAAGTGGTTGGTAGCTTACTTCTAATTAATTTATTTACTCTAAGACTTGCTCTTGGAGAGTCTAAATATTATTAGTCCAACAATATCATCTTGCCAAATGAGGCAAAGTTTTTGTTGCCTTGGGGATAAACACATTCCCGTGGTCAGCAAGCGCAAGGTTGTCACTTATTCTGTTTTATCACAGTACTTAAAATTCATAAGCCAACTGACCCTTGAGGTCCTTTCTTCAGTTCCCAAGGTGAGCTGATCACAAACTAGACTGTAAAGCTTTCCAGTAAGCATCCAAAAACCACTGTAACACTTAGTTAGCCATTATTTCTTTAGCCCAGGCTGATGTGAGAAGATAATACTTTATTTTTAGAGTTCGGGCTTTGCTTTCTCTTGAGGAAATTCTCTGGCATAGATAGGCACCCTTTATGTATGTCATCTCACCAAATCCTTACCACAGATTTAGGAGGTAGATAATATTATTACCCCATTTTAATTGTGAGGAAACTGAGGCTAAAAAGGCAAGAAGAAATGGTATGAGATCATGCAACAGGTAAGTAAGTTGTTGAACTGGAATTTGTACCCAGGCTACCTGGCTCAAAGCACATATACTTAACTACCAACATGTAGCTGTTAGTGTGCCCTAATCAAGGGGTTATAATGCTGGTGATAATTTTTAATACTTGAAAATCTTCATGTAAGGGCTAGATGATGAACAGTGTGAAATATTAGGAAGCATCCGTGTTCTAGTGAATTCACTGTGTTTTCTGTATGGAGATAGCAATAACACAGAGACAGCTAATGTAGAGATTTCTAGAGTATTCTGGGAGGATACATATTGGGAGTCAAGGGCTGGGCTGGACAAAGCTCTCCAATTTCCTGGGAAGTGGTAGGGGTTCTCTCCATGGCTTTCACCCCTATATAGTTCTGACTGATCACCATAGCATAAGTCCACATACACACAAAAAAGAAAAAAAAAAAAAAGCAAAGGGGCTCCTGGAGGGGAAAGACAAAATTCAGCAGGATTATAAAGAGAAGGCAGAAATGAGGTCATGGAATAAGACAGAGGAAATAAAGAGAATAGAAGTTCAAAGGAAAAGAATTTAAAATCCAATTAAGAAAAATACAGAGTTGAAATGTTAAGACTTAAGATAGTATATGAAGACTAGAATGTGCTTTAAATGAAAGGGTGAATAAATGTAATGAAAATAAAAGATTAATATCATTGAAATGAAAAGCTGGAAACAACTTGATGGTGTTGAGGATTAAAAGTAGGATCTAATATTTTAAAAGGTAAATTAAAAAATTTAAAACTAAATGAATGAATAGAATTAGGGGAAATGTTTTAAAACAGCAGTTAGGTTGATAGGTAGAGAGATCCGGGGGGTGGGCTGGGTGGTGCGAGGAAGTGGACAGGAGAGATAAACCCACTGCAAGCAGATCACAGGTATGTGGCAAGTCATTGTAAGGGAGGGGGGCCTTGCTTCCAAATGGCACAGAGTCCCCAGTTGTAGAAAAGGCAGCCTTCATATCTGGAGTGTTAAGGGAAGGTACCACGACATGCTGATACCTCTGCTCCAAATCTCATTCCCAGACCTGCATTCTCATAATGGGACCCTTTTTTCCCCTTACCTATCCCAGTACAGTGAAAGTGTTTCTCCTTGTTTGTTTATTTATTGGAGTATAATTGTTTTACAGGGTTGTGTTAGTTTCTGTTGTACAATGAAGTGAATCAGCTGCATGTATACCTATATCCCCTCCCTCTTGGACCTCCCTCCCACCTCCACCCCCCCATCCCACCCATCTAGGTCGTCACAGAGCACAGAGCTGAGCTCCCTGTGCTTTAGGTAAGCAGCTGCCACCTGATCTGCAAGCTCAGCGGCCATACAAGTGTTCCCTCTACTGGTGCCTCTGGAGACGTGCATCCAGAAACCAGCTGACCCAGCAGGACAGAGGAGAGAGCAGAATAGTTGGGTGTGTCTGAGGCATAGGTGAGAGAGGGGAGAGGAACCTTTGGGGCTGAGACTAGAGGGGTTGGGAGGGTTCAAACCATGAAGACAATTGGAATCCCAGAGCTTGTGAGGAAGGAGAAGAAGGGTACATATGAAGGAGCCTTCCTACATCCTCCACTAGGTTTCTCTATTATTGTTAAATCTACAGCTCAGACCCTCATGGAAATTATAAAACTGCTCATCAATTATTTGCTGAGTGAATAAATGAATAAGTAGGTGAGAAGCTGTGACAATGTACCATTTATTGTGGGAGTCAGGGAGAAGGGAGACTGTGGTTGGAAGCAACCAATAATTTGAAACGAAAGTTGCAAGTTGTGCTATTACTATAATTATTGATTATCATTGCCATAATTTGATGAAATAATTATTCATATTATCTTTGCCACTATTTATTAAGTGCCTTTAGTATGCCAATTACTGTACTCAGCTCTTTAATATAGTATTATTTTTGGTCCTCACAAAAACCTTGCAATGTAGGTGTTCAAATTCTCATTTTATAGAGTAGGGTCAGAGAAGTTAAGTATCTTACCCATCGTCACACAGACTAGTGAGTGGAGGACCTAACTTGAGCCAAAGTAAGTTTGACTGCAAAGTTTGTGCACTTTTTATGACATTGGAAGGAAAAAGAAGTCCAGATTTTGCATGAACTCACAGTAAAACCAGTGCCCCTCCTATACCAGCTTTGGCCACTTGGGGTGCTGAATCCCCTAGGCCAGACCATAGAAGCCCCAGTGGGTGCTGGGAAATGTGGTAATCTCACTGTGTAGGTACTCATGATGCTTAGTTTCTGTAACATGGGACTGAAGCTGTCCTATGCTTTTATGGGTTGGGTAGTGAATTTCAGCATCATGAACAACATTGTTATCTGGGGGGGAATATTTTCTGAGACAAAACCCACCAAAATTCCAATGGGAAATAGCCTGTATTTCTCACTTTGAATAATTAATTTGTTAAAAACTGATAATTATTATTCAAAGATAGTATCAACTGTTTTGACCATACATCATACATAACCATACAGACTTGAATGATACAGAGACACAAACAAGCACAGTGTTTTCTTTCAAGTGGGATCAAGTTTAGGTCTAATTGGAAAATTGAATATGTACATATCTCAACTATAATAAAACATAATTTAAAAAAAGATCAAATATGTACAGAACAGTTGGATAGAAAAAAGAATGCTTATACTATTCTATTTCTTTGTAAAATGTTGATTTACTTTATCATTAAAGTAATACATAGTCTTTGCAGAAAATTTAGAAAATACAGAAAAGAGAAGAAAAACATAATACTTTTATTCCAACACTGCAGAGATACCCATTATAAATATATGTATAGTGTAGGAATACATAATTCCATATCTGTACACAAGTGCACACTCCCACAATTGCCCTCTGTCCATCAGTCTATGGTTTGAATACATAATAATGGAAGTTTTGCACATTCTTACTACTACCTGCTTATACAGAATTTCAGTTCCAGCAACTATCCTCAGAATCCTCAGGGGAGAGCTTATGAAACTCCCCTTGCCTCTCCCACTCCGCAGGAATTCTCCAGGCATTCCTGGATCCTTGGCACCACTCCTGTGCCACTGGGAACAGTCATGCCCTCCAGGTACTGCTGTCTCCTGCTCAGCAGCAGACTGGATCCCTTTCAATTGATGACAAAGTTGCTTTATGTTTTGTTGTAAGGAAAAAATAATACCTCCCCCAAACCTCAGGATTGTACACGTTTAACAGGTGCTGTGGCAGTGCTGCTTGTGTCTTAACGGTGTGCAGGACTTTAATGAAAGCACTCTTACAGCCCCCTTTCAAAGAGTTATCCTGATTCCATATAACTCAGAAATGAGTGTAGTGGAGGCCCAGCTGGGGAACCACTGAATTACTCCCGTCTTCCACTGACCAGACCTTTCTTAATGGGCAGAAGTCTGTGAGCCTGACTTCTTGTCTCAGGACGAGTTCTCGGAAGTAGTTCTCAATTCTCATGCCTTCTGGAAGGGAGGCTCACCTCACTGGCTTGTTATATATGCCCAGATCTATATTATTCCCAAGGAGTTGAAACTAGTGTTACAAATGCAAAGTGGAGATGACATAGAGCCTTATTAAGGAGGTGACAGAGAGCATTACACGAGGTAACATTTACAAATTTTCGGCGCATTGTCTGAAACAGAACAAATATCAAGATACTCAAAAGATGTTGGCTGTTGTCATCATTTTTAATGTAGCTTTAAAAATGATAATGTGTGCAGTTTTGTCACTGATTATTCTTCAAAACAGCATTTTAATGGCTTTTTAATATTCCAGTATATGGGTACAATAATGAACTTAACCAGTCCCTGTTTCTGGGCATGAAAATTGTTTTCAGTTTCTAAGTATCATAAATTGTGACAATGAATATTTTTGTACATATGTCTTTGTCCCCTCTCTGATTTTTTTCTAAATTCCCAGGTCTTAGGATTAGGGGCAAACATGGAGTTAATTAAAATCTCCTAGCTTCTATTGACTGTGTCTTACTGGTGCTTAGAGGATGCAGTGATTACATGCTTCTCAAACCCACCTCTCAAACCCACCTTCCCAAAAAGAAAATTGGCTTGTGCTTCCTTATCTTCAGTCATGCTGCTGTTTCAGCTCTGTCTATCCTCAAGGCTGGGGGCTGGGGGGAGGGTAGGAGAGGGTTGAGCTGAAATGGGAAGTTCAGAGGCATGTCCAGGGCGCTACCAAGTGAAGCTAAATATCTGATTGCTTAGATGGGGTCAGCACGCTACGGCCATCTGGCCAGGACTGTTTCTGTAGGTCCTGCGGGCACCGCCTGAGCAAGCTAAGCCTGGGAGCTGCAGAGTGCCGCGTCTGCTTCGCCTCTGTCCCCGGCTTCGCTCCTGCCTTCCCCGCCTGGGACCGAGCTCGCTCTGCCCAGTGCCTGCGCTGGTGCCACGTGCATGGTGGGGACTTCACTGTTGACGACTGCCGGACAGCAGAGGGGTGGGTGGCATCTCAGTCCAGGAGTCAAGCGACTCAGAGAGTCACCTTGCCTTGGGCCGGCTGCCCGCGCTGAGAGCGGGGTGCAGGGAGAAGAAAAGGGCGTGTTACTGGGGCACAGAGTGAGACAAGCGGCGCGCGCCCCCTTCTCCACCGCTGGTCCCTCTTCACCATCATTTCCAGCTGATGGCAACTGGCACAAACTGTGCCCGCCAGCCACTTGGGGCAGCCCACCCCAGGGGTGGGGCGGGCCTGGAGTTCTCTGTCTTGTGATATAAGTACTTATATAATATCCTCAATTTTGCCTCTTGGCTGAAAAAGGCTAAAATATTTGCCGGACCCTTGGGTTAGAGTGTCATAGGAATAGCTACTTAAAGCTTTGAGATATTTTCTTTTATACCTATTCAAGTACAAATAAGGCCACTAGGTATTATCAATGTGAATTTGAAAATGAAGAGTAAATGAAGGTTTTTGAGTAAGCAATAAAATATGAATTAATGTACATTTCCCCTACCCTTCATGCTTGTTTTCTTTGTAGTTAAATCTCTCTTGACCAATAAAGAAAAAAAAAAAAGGACAACATTGGAAGATTTGGGATACACTTTATTTTTTTATTTTTATTTTTTTGCGGTACGCGGGCCTCTCACTGTTGTGGCCTCTCCCGTTGCGGAGCACAGGCTCCGGACGCGCAGGCTCAGCAGCCATAGCTCACGGGCCCAGCCGCTCCGCGGCATGTGGGATCTTCCCGGACCGGGGCACGAACCCGTGTCCCCTGCATCGGCAGGCGGACTCTCAACCACTGCACCACCAGAGAAGCCCGATACTACTTTATTAAACAGAGAGACAGAAACCAGGTTATAATTTTAAATATTCTAAGTGGTTGAAACACCGATGTTTATATAGTTGTGGGGAAACTCATTCTGTGAGGGAAATCTGAGATGATTGTCAAACTACTGAAGTTTCAAATTAGTGTATTGGTTTTATTATTAGTAACATATAAGGGGGCCTCAACTTTCAGGTGTGTTATACTTGTAATATTTATTGGGAAGTTAGTTGTTTAGAATAAATGTTGTTCATAACAAAATATTATAGGAAAGCTAATTTATTGTATAACCTATTTACCACCCAATGTAATAAAAATAGAAAATAATATTTACCCTAGTAATAATTACATAAAGGTAATTAAATTTAATATAATAGTTATATCGATGAGATGTGCTTGAAGAAAAATATGTTGAATAAATGATGGAGATGTATACTGTGAAAACTATGAAGACATCAGGGCATTTTCAGGGCCTGTAAACTTAAGAGTGAGAGCTATGCAAAGGCATGGGTGGTGTGCAGCTTTAAATAAGTAAGGCAGGTTTGCAAGCTGGCCTTCTAGAACTCAGGGAGTGATTTTATTTTTGCCACTCATTTCTTATTCAGACTTCTCAGCAACCTTGTGAAGCAGGAACCATATGCAGCAGAGATGCAGTTCCAATCAGTTATTGTGGATTTTGCTCACCTGGTGGAGATGTGCTGTCAAGCAGAGAAAAGTGAAATGTGTCTCCAAGAAGAGGTATCTCTGTTTCCTTGTCTATTCTCTTAGCACTCTTAGGGTACAGTTTAAAAAAAAAAATCCTTTCTCCATGCCAATCATGAATGGATTAGGAGAAAATCACAATTTAAGTGGATCGGTGTAATTGACTATATTTGGGTTTAAGATATGTTAATATTTGTGTTCATTTGAGGGAACTAGGCATGTTAGACGTGAATAAAGATAAATACAAAGTTATGACACCAGATGAACTGAGATGTTTAGGACTGAGGGTGGGAGGAAGAAGGATGAGTTGAAGACTTTGTCATTATAGAGAAATGGTGTCCTTGGAAATATAGAGCAAACTGTAGCTTCGTTCTAGAAATTTCTGGGGGCATAATCAGGAAGAGTCACCAAATGTAGTTTGGGGCTTAACTAGGAAACCGGTTTAGGTGGAAAGGATTGCATTTTCTCAGTGGCAGATCATTAGAACAGGGGGTTGAAGAATAGAGAGAGAAAAGAACAGTGACCAGAAAAAAGTGTCTCTTTGTGCATACACACCAAACTGAGTACCAGGAGACTGTTTTGTGTAACTAATTTAATTGCATACAGTTAACAAGCAAATGACTTTTCATAAGATGGTAACATTGTATGACTTAAATTTCTAAGAATATCATGGTAATCCTACCATCCCTGTGTGGCATAGAAAATTCATGTGAATTCATGGAGGGGACCTGGGATGGACCGTTCTCCTGGGGACATGACTTGAGAAACAGAAACTAGGATATAGTAGGTAATAGTATCCGAGTAGAAGAATGCAAACGTGTGATTCAAAAAATAAAATATAATATAGCAGGCTTTACAGTCAAAACAGGCTGTGGCTAATTAGTCCTAGTTAGGACTAGGTTTAGCAGTGGCCCAGGGAAACGTTTTCACAGGTAACAATTTTCATGAATGCCTCAATTACCTTCAGTGGCTCTTTTCTACTTTTTCACCTAAACTGTACATGTGCTTATGTTAAAAGTCATATATCTATGGTGTAGTCAAAGGTAGGCCAACTACAGCCCTCTGGCTAACTCAGCTCCACTCCCTGTTTATGTAAACAAGGTTGCGTTGGCACACAGCCTTGCCCATTTATTTACGTGGTGTCTATGGCCACTTTCTACAACAGCAGAATTGAGTAGTTGTAAGACTGAGTAGTTGTGACAAGACTGAATGAACTGCAAAGCTCTAAATATTATCTGGCTGTTCACAAAAAAATGTTGCTGACTCCCAGACCAGCTGATACACAAAATGAAAATAGTCACAAGTGCCCATTTATTTACTTTAAAGCCCTTTCACTTTTTTGTAAAACATTCAGAAAACAGATCTCTACCTGAGTAACAACCCCATATCCACACAGATAAACACTTTTGCAGAAGGGCCTGTGCCTAAAAATTCCCAAAGGAATTTTCTTGAAGTGTTCTTGCTCTTGAGCGTGAATGCTTCTTGCTTGAACTATTTCATCAACAGCATGATAGGAAGATTTCTGTGTGCTTTTTTTCCCCACACTTTTTGTCTGACAGTGCTCTTCAACTTAATCGTTGAAAAGCCCAAACTTTTCCCCTTCCCTCCCCTTCCCTCTCTACTTTCTTTTAGGATTTCTCCACAAATTAAAGGAGAAAATAGGGGCTATCTGAAGAATATATCATGTTAATTAAAATTTGCTAGATGAACTTCTTCAGATAGAAATGATTATTATATGTAATTCTGCACCATCTATAAAGTTTGACCAAGTATATCTCCGTATGATTATTTTAAGGAGGTGATTCTGAAATATTCGTGTGCATCAGAGTTACTTGGAGGGCTTGTTAAAACAAAATCAATATTTTCCATCCCCAGCATTCCTGATTTAATAGCGCTAGGGTGGGGTCTGATTATTTGCATTTCTAACAAGTTCCCAGGTGCTACTGATGCTGCTGGTTTGGTGACCACTTTAAGAACCACTTTCCTAAGGTGAAAGTAGATAATCATAAACTGTTTCCTCCCTCCCTTCCCAATATTTTTATATATCTAACTTAGTGAGAAGTTGGAACCAAGGACAGTAACAAAAATAATAAAACAATTGAAAACTAACCTATTTATGAAAGGAAGTGAAAGATTTTGGGGACATTAAATACAAAGGTAAGACTGGAATATAAAAGCAATAACCCTATATGAATAGGCTTAGCAAAAAATACAGGAATATATGATCGAAATATTTTGGAATCTTATCATCAAGAATTTCGGTGAGTCTTTGTGCCTCTATGTTTGTGGAAGAGATCTAGGTTTGACTGTAATGCAAAGGAATAATACCTAGTGGCTTTGGGAGTCTCCATGGAACCAAAATCCCAGAAGTGAAGAGGCTTAGCCAATTAAGCAGTCTGTAGATGTTCCAAGTTAGACTAACTGCTCCAGGGACCTACATGCATTTTCTTTGTTTTCTTTTCTGAGATTAGAATAGTCAATTATGTGAATCTGTTCTGCCTGTTAAAAGAGAAAGTGGGCAGGTTTGAAGACTGCCTTTCTAGCTGTGGCTAGTGGGAGGGTAAAACATTTTTAGACAAGATGGAAGACATATTTTGAGAAGTAAACCAGAATGCAGGAAAATTCTAAGGAGAAAAAAGGGAACCAAGATTAATGTTGGAATGTTGGTAGAATAAGAATGAAACAAAAAGAAGGAATAAAATAAGAAACTCAGCCATACAAGGTGAATTTGGATCGTCCAAAGAAAAGGAATTTCATATTTCATGAAATAATTATGTGAATTGTAGACTTCAGCAGTTTTAAGGAGAAAACTACTCAGAAATTCTCTCCTCCAGGTCAGTGGGGAATGATAATTGTAGCCTGAGATACTTATCTGTCACCCAACAGAATATAACATAGAAGAAAGTTAATGAGAAATAGGAATTTGGGCAGGTTGCAATGATGGTTTGAAAATAATACATGAAATTTAACAATAAAAAAAGCAAAGTTCTGCTTTTAGTTGTAACTCAACACAAGTTCATGCGGAAAGACTTGCTGGTTTAAGTGGCCTATGCTTACAACTTGATGGGTCTACTATCAAAGCTACTGCAATCCTGGGATGCATTTCTGGAGAAAAAACAAGGATCAGATTAAGCAATGTGATATCGTAACCACATGGATCAGGTCACTCTGGGATACTGTATTTAGTTTCTTATGATACATTACACAAGTTTTGAAAATTACATAAGTAATACACGAACATGGCAAGAGTTCAGACAGAAGAGCAGGGTACATTTCCCATTCCCAAAAGGTAAGCAATTTAAGTTTTCACTTTTAGTATTCCTAGTGATTACCATTATTACTTTAATAGTTTTTTAAAATACTGCTGTCACTTAAAGAATATAGTATACTTACACTAACTTCGACAATACTACCAGTAGACTCTCAATTTTTTATTTTAGGTAAAGTATTTTTGTAGTTTTAGCTCTTTTATCGGTTATACTCTATTTCTTGGTCCTTTGACTTCAATCAGCATCTAGTGATTTTCCAAAACATAATTAACATGTCTAAACTTCTTTTGATTTCTTTGCCAGCTTTCCTTTTTAAAGCTATACCATTACTTCCACACTGTCTAGGTTTATTCATCCTGCTTTGTAAATGTAAGGTTTATATGCTTTGTCAATAGGTTGATCCAAAAACTGGAAGCTATTAAATAGTGTTCAATAGTGTGTTTAACTGTAATATTATTTACAGCCGTACAATGAATGGATTCACCAATAGTTCAATGACTTATCCTGGATCACTTAAAAAGTGTCAAGATTAAATGAAGTCTTTTTTCTTACTATCAACTGCAGAAAATATGCCACATTTATTTAGCTTTACATATCTGGACTATGATTTCCTAGTACATCCTTCTTTTTTGAGAGTTTCTAATTACCATTCTTTTTCCATGTTGACAAATAAAGCATCTACTTTCATCACACCACTAAAATATGTCACACTGCTAAATTATATCAGGTTCTTAATCATACAGTTTTTGTAATAGAATATTCTGTCATCTTAAAGTTTGATAAGATTTGAAACTTAAAGTTTGATAACATTTGAAAAGTCCTCTGACTTAATCTTTCAGTTTGGATTTAGTTATTTCTGGGACTGATTTATGGCTGTCCACTAAGAGTTTCTTTTTAAGTGTAACTCTGGGTAAAATTGACTATTTCTAACATCCCATTTTGTGTTTTTTTCGTGGATTCTTTTAAGTTTTTTTGGGCTACATTCTTAAGTTAGGTATGTATGTATGTATTTTTTCAGAATGGGCACCCGGGTGATAAACTTTAGGGACCCTTGCATATTTAAATATTATTTCACCCATATATTTACACAGTTATATTTTAAGCTGGTATGTTAGTTGGGGTTCTTTAGTTGTAAATAATAGGATCAAATTCTGGCTAACCTAAGTAAAAATTAGTATATTGAAAGGATAGTAGTGACTTCAGGAATCTTTAGGAAGTTTAAAAAAATGGGCTGAGCAGGAGATAAGAACCAAAGCACCTCAGAAATCAATGACTTTCTGGTCTTTTACTGCTGGTACTTCTTTAATGTTACTATTCTGAGCTTCTATCTCTGCATTTTTATATGTTGATTAATATCACACCAATGACTATTTTTCAGAAGTTCATTATAGCTCTTACATTGATGGTGTTTTTTTTTGTTTCTTTTTAGCATCAGTAGGCTTTATTCTTTCCAGTATATTGTTACTCTTATTGAATTGGGATTTCAAAAGAGATGAGAGGTGACCCATTTTAAAAGGATCTTGGCAAGCTGTTATGTCCAGCAGTATCTAGAATGTAAAAAGGTTTGAAAAGCATGTCACAGGATTTGGAGAAATAGACTAGTGATGATTATTCCAAAGTCTTCAGATGGATGACAGGTTAGCAGTCTCCCATACAGACAACGTACAGGCTGGAAGAAAATATTTGCAAACAATGCTACTGACAAGGGATTAATTTCCAAAACATACAAACAGCTCATACAGCTTAATACCAAGAAACCAAACAATCCAATCAAAAAATGGGCAGAAGACCTAAATAGACATTTCTCCAAAGAGGACATACAGATGGCCAACAGGCACATGAAAAGATGCTCAATGTCACTAATCATTAGAGAAATGCAAATGAAAACTACAATGAGGTATCACCTCATACCAGTCAGAATGGCCGTCATTAAAAGGTCTACAAATAATAAATGCTGGAGGGGGTATGGAGAAAAGGGAACCCTCCTACACTGTTGGTGGGAATGTAAATTGGTGCAGCCACCATGGAGAACTGTATGGAGGTTCCTTAAAAAACTAAAAATAGAGCTACTAATATGATCCAGCAATCCTGCTTCTGAGCATATATCCAGAAAAGACGAAAACTCTAATTCAAAAAGATACATGCACTCCAATGTTCATAGCAGCACTATTTACAATAGTCAAGACATGGAAGCAACCTAAATGTCCATCGGCAGATGAATGGATAAAGATGATGTGATATACATACACAATGGAATATTACTCAGCCATAAAAAAGAGTGAAGTAATGCCATTTGCAGCAACATGGATGGACCTAGAGATAATCATACTAAGTGAAGTAAGTCAGACAGAAAGACAAATACCATATGATACAACTTCTATGTGGAATCTAAAAAATGATATAAATGAACTTATTTCCAAAACAGAAATAGACTCACAGACATAGAAAACAAACTTAATGGTTACCAGAGGGGATGGCAGTGGGTGGGGGGGCGATAAATTAGGAGTTTGAGATTAACATATACACACTACTGTGTATGAAATAAACAACGAGGATCTACCATATAGCACAGGGAACTATATTCAATGCCTTGTAATAACCTATAATGGAAAAGAATCTGAAAAAGAATAGATGTATATACTCGAATCACTTTGCTGTACACCTGAATCTAATACAACATTGTAAATTAACTATTCAATTTTAAAACATGAATTAAAAAAAGGAAATAAATTAACATTCAAACAAAACAAAACAAAAATAGTCATGGGTCACTGTGGCAGTAAGGATACATAAATTCCAGAGGTATTTTTATAAACAAGCCTAAATAGATTTTAATCTTTCTAGACAATTTAGGTGTGGTACTGTTTGAAGGTGGGAAGAAGAACTGAATTACTAGACTTCTAACCATTTTCTACAGGGTCCTAGAGACTCTTCGGAGTGTGAGTCATCTATCCCTCAGATGTGTGTGTGTTCATACCTTAGCAGTGGAGTTCTAGGTGTCCCATTTCCACTAAGCTAAAGATTTCACTTTTATCTACTTGGGCTTCCACAAATGATTTTTATTTGAATAAGGACTATACAGGTACAAATTGGGGAAAACTTTTGGACTTAATATCAAGGTCTACACCAGTACATATGAAGGGAGTAGAGATAATCTGATCAATTTTAGTGGTTTTGTTCCTCTTGAATTTCTATACCTGGATATGCAGTGATTTAGCATGGGATTACCCTAGAGCTGTTTTAAAATGCAGCGAGAAGCTGACGTTGATTGTTCATTCTTACCCTGCAAAAGAGTGCCATATTTTTGTGAGGAGGAAGCAAATTTTTATTTATTCTAAATCTGGGGTCCTGAAAGTGGATGAGGCATTGCAGTTAATTAGGTCCTTAAGCTAAGGGACTAGGCCTGTGAGAAATTCTGAGACCTTGAGAGGCAGGCTTATTAGAACCCATCTCAGGCATGCAAAAGGGAAGTCTTAAAGATTTTCTGTCTGGGGATCAGAGCTGCTTAGCTGTTTTCTCTTTCTCACAGATGTGCTTATTTGCTTTTTTTTAGGGGTCCAAACTGATCAAAAAGTGCCAGTCTCTTTTGGGAGGCTAAATGATTCCAGCATATGTCAATGTACAATCTTTGCTGAGAACTGCTTTTTGTTTTTCATGAATAATGAAATGCATGTCTAATATTCAAAAGAAGAATCAACATCATTTTTCAGCTACTAGCAATGTTACTCAGGAACATTAACTAGTCTACACTACATCTCTCCTTTCCTACTCAGCAGAGAAATCTACTTATTGTAACTCTCCTACAACCCACTTCCATCCCTTCTCTCTCCCCATAAGCTTTCTATTTCTCAGAAGCAGCAACAGAAATATGAAACCAAGGGGCCTTTCAAAACCTCAGGTGGATGTAATGAGCTTCCACATTGAACTGGGACCTGGCTGCTGGGTTTCTGGAGTGAAAAAGACCCCAAGTGCCATTTCTGTACCACTACTGAAAATGATTATTGATGAACTGAATGAAATGTGTTTTACAATAAAGGTACTTACATGACTGTATTCCCTTTCATCTTTACCCAAGATATGTGATGTTGACATTGTCACCAAGGGGTCCTAACATATTTATATTCACTTGAGCTTTCAGTGATGATTTGTAATAGTAGTCTTTTCCCTGGAAATCCCGGCATAAAAGACATAAAGAACTTATCATTTCGACTTAGTTTTGCGTGTGTAATGAAGTAAAAATAAGCGGTGATATTTTAGTGCTTACTAAATAAGTGATTTTGGTTAGAGAAAATGTTTAATTCTCATTATAGTGCTCTTGATTTCAGTTTTTCCTTACCCCAGTAATTTCAGCATGTTCATATATACTAGCAAATTAAATCCAATAAACATTTAAGTATCTATTGTATGCAATACACTGTGCTAGGTGTTGCAGGGAATAATATGAATATGATATGGCCAGATCACTAATGAATTTAAACAAGATATAAACACATAAGGAATTATAATAATGGGCAGATTTCATGTTTCCAGTGTCACAAGAGCAGAGCTAACTAATGTGGAACCCAGGAGTTTGAGATCACACAGAGCCACAGAGACCAGGAAAGTTCATGGAAGGAGTGACCCTGGCCAACGACTAGAAAACAGGCATGTTTTAACAGATAGATGTGGAGAGTGTGAGCGCGAATGGTGAGTGATTCAGATGGGTGGGTTTTGAGACAAGAATAAAGTAGTTGTGGGCAGTAAGACTTAGTGAAAGCCTAGGCTACAGTGTTGGGTGAGGACATATTATAGTTTAGCTATAACAATAGCTAATATTTATCACACACTTCTTATGTGCAACGTGTCAGCCTTTAAATATATTATTCCTATAACTCCTACAACCGTATAATGAAGTAGGTACTATTATTTCTATATCACAAATGAAGACAGAGAGATGCCACTTGAGGGTGTGTAATTAGGGTGAGGCCATATATTCCAGTGGTTAAGAGTGTGGGTCCTGGAGCCATAAGTTCAAATCCTACCTCAGTCTTCTACTAAAGAGCTTAGCAAATCTCCCAACCTCTCCATGGCTTACTTTCTTCATCTTTAAAATCAGGTTGAAAGATTAATTTCCTCACAGGAGTGTAATGGATGTTAAATGAGTTGATCTATGTAAGGCAAATGCTAAGTGTGGTTAGTTTCAACAATATAAAATTGCTGCTTTTGTAGGCCAAATATGGACAATTTCAAATGTCTCAGTCTAATAGTTCAGCTGTTATTTAGAAGAAAATTGGATGCTGTTGAGGGTTTTGCCCTCTTGAATTGCATCCTATTCCTTTCCTTTCACATGTAGATATCTCAATATAATAAATACATCTGCCATCTTTTCCACCTCATCCACTGCCTTGCAAATGGATTTCTTCAGTTCTTGAAGCCAAGCTGAACAACCCTAAACAAAATTCCATAGTAACACTGCCTAACTGTATATTTCATACTGCCAAGAGATGATAAAATACACCACGATATTAGGGAAAATTATATAGAAAAGTTTCGATATGTTTTTAGCTACTAGATCAGATTTGTGAAAAAGGAGGCATATATACAGGGGATTTAAAAAAATATTTTAGACAATTTATTCACTCATTCTTTTATTCATTCATTAATTCATTCAGTCCTTTATTCAATTGATTTTTATTGAGCACATCCAATACACAGGACACCATATTAATTACAATAAAGTATACAAAGATGAATGTGACAGGTCCTCTACCATTAATAAGTATAACATTATCTAGAACTGAATTTGAACTAATATGTAACTGGTAGTGAAATATTTGGACCACCTAAAACAAGGATGAACGGTTTTGTGACAAAAGTTTATATTCTTGTATTATGTCAAGATGACTCTGAAGTGAACAGATTTTTGTCTCAGAAATTATATGTTATCTATTGTGATGTAACAAATTATCCTAAATCATAGCAGCATACTACAACAAACATTTCGTACCTCACACATTTTCTGAGGATCAGGAATCCAGGAGTGGTTTAGCTGGGATTTTTGGCTCAGGTCTCTCATGAGGTTGTAGTCAAGCTCTTTGCCAGGGCTGCAGTCGTTGAAGGCTTAACTGGGGCTGGCCGATGGCGCACTCCCACGCTGTGGGCTGTGGACAGGGTGCCTCAGTTCCTTGTTGGCTTTTGGGCTTTTGGAAGAAGGTCTCAGTTCCTGTTATATAGGCCTTTCCCTAGGGCTACTCTGGATGTGGCAGTTGGCTCCCCCCAAGAGCCAGTAATCCAAGAGAACAAGCAAGGAGGACACCACAGTGCCTTTTATGACCTAGTCTCCAAAGCCACACCCTGGCACTTCTGCTTTCCTCTGTTCCTTAGAAGTGAGTTACTAAGTCCAGCCCATTGGCAAGGTGAGGAAGATTAGGCTCCATATCTTGAGAGGAGGAGTATCAAAGACTTCATACATATATTTTAAAACTACCACGGTAGTGATGTTAACATCTCACTTGCATAATTTATTTGAATTTTTTTGCATCTAGTAGAACTCTGTGCTTGCATGTACTTGCTACTCTTTTGTTGGCAACTTTTTAATCATAAATTTTCTATTTCCTAAATAGAAAAAGCAATATATGTTCATTACAGATTATTTAACAAGTGTAGAAAAATATGAAAAACATGAATCACCCATACATAATTCTACAAACCAGACATAACCACATTTAACATGTTTTTGGTTTGTAGTGTTTATGTACAAATAATATACATACATATGTAAACATATATCTATATATCTTATGGATAATAAACTTTTGGATATTGTATCTATATTCTTATCCAGATACATAAGGAGAATTTACTCTTATAATTAAAATTTATTAGAAAACAATTTAAGAGCTGCATAACATTCTATAGGTAAATGTTTCTTTCCTTCCTTAATCGTTTTTTCCTATTTTTGAACATTAGGCTATTTACTTCCTTTTATCACAATAAATAATAATCATCTTTACATAGTATCTTTGTATATATGATTATTTTCATATAAGATCCTACAAGTAGAATTATAGGATGAACTTATTACTAAATTGCTTTCAAGGAAAGTTATATTCATTTGTAATTCTACCAGTAGTTTAAGTGCCCATCTCATTGTAATTTGTTGAGTATTTAATATTATCATTTCTTAATCTTCTTTAATAGATGAATTTCACTTTTCTTTGCTTTGCATTTTGTTGACACGCCAGTTATTTTATTGCGTCTCTGCTCCAAATTCACTCTTTGCTGTTGTCTGTGAAAATGTACATGGGAGCCTTTCTATATGTTTCCTTTGCAGCTTACATGATGTCATGCTTTGTCAGTAGGGGGCACTGGAGAAACACTGTAGGAGGAAGTTGGTCTTTCCGGATTCTGGGAAGCTGACTTTCTTCCTTCACTGCTCTACCCAGAGTGGTTTCTTCAGTGCTAGTGGCCTGTAGGGTGCAGCTTTCTTTATCTTGTGTTCCTCCAACCCCTTTTGTAGCTTTTGATTTGGTTTGTGGTGGCACAGTCTGGAGGCCCAGTAGAGGCCTGTGTCCTAGCTCAGATCATTACTCTCCATACCTTCTCAACTTGGTGCATGCTCCCAGAGAGTGCCTTGTGGGGCTGATCATCTGGTAAGCCACTTGCCCCACCTTTGTCCCATGCAGCCTCAAAGATGCCACAGTCCAAGGCATACACAGAGTTGTACTAGGTTCCTGCAGAGATGGCCCCTGCAGCCCCCGCAGTCCTAGCAGCACTGGCAGCAGCGCCCCTGATTTTTTTGTGTGCCTACCCTTCAGCCTCAGCTTACCCCCAGACTTTGTTTCCTGCAGACCTCCAGACACCGACACTCTGTGATCTGGCTTTGTGCCTGCAGAGAAGCCCCAAGGCCCTCTGCTCACCTGTCCACCTGATCCACACTCCAGAGAGTTGTTCCTGATTGGCCTATGACTGTGGCCCTGCTGTGTCCTGGGCAACCAGAGGACGTCTCCCCTATCCACTGGCCTGCAACCACACCTTCTCCAGTGAATTCTCAGCTCCTCTCTCCAAGCTTTTCCTTTGTGGGGTATTCTTCCTCAGCCTTAGGGTACCCTTTGGAGTTCTCTTCACATTTTTATAGTTACTCTATCATCACAGCTAAGTTCTTTATATTAAATTTCCCCCGTTTAAATGACTGTGTGGTTTCTGTCTCCTGATTAGACACAGACAAATAATACAACTGATCACTATTAAGATACAACTTTTTTCACGTACTTATTAGCCATTTGCATTTCCTCTTCTGCAATTTTACTTTTCAAGCCATATGTCTTATTTATTCTATCCAGGCATGGTATTTTTTAATGCATTTTGTAGACTTTCAATATATTAAAATGAATCTTTTGTCACGTTTATGGCAGATACTTGACACTACTTTAAATAAGTATACTGAATTTTAACCATTACATTCGCTTTACTTTTGTGAGATGAGATTTTCTTAATAACTGATAGATAATAGGATGAAGATGCAAGCCCATGTCTTATTCAATAAAGGAGATTTCCTAGGACTGAAAAGCTCACAGCACACTTTTACTTTCGTCTGGTTTAGGATTTGGTTACACTGAGAAGTAATATCTTTGTCTTAAACATGTTTCATATTTTGATAATTGATCTTCCAACTGGGTTTATTACATTCAACCTTATCCCATAGTGTGTGTAATATAATCAGTTTAATCCAATGCTTATGAGGAATGCAGATAGAAGTAGTAGTGGAATGGAAAAGAGCTGCATAAAACTCCCTTTTAATATAGAGTTCATAAATAAAATCATAGATGATACTTGTGGCATTCTCAGTGCTTTTTCAGATTGGTTAAGTGTACTTGATGGACCCTGAGTGTTGTTTTGTAGAATGAGTTGTCTTGGAGAAAAAGGGCAGAGCTCCAGATTTCCTGCCCAACTTCGACCTACCACAGCTTTGCATTATCTTCTATATTTATTCAGCAACAAATGGTTATCATGGGTCAAGTCTTAGCCTAGCCAACAAAATACACTAAATCTCTGTGATATGTTTGTTTGGAAAAATAAAGAAAACTAGTTCAATTGACAAAAGAAAAGCTTAAGAACACTTTTGAAAGTCATCTGTAGAACAGAGGGGGGAAAAAAAAGAAGGGCTCAGGTTGAGAAAATTACAATTTGGATTTCTTAACAGAGTCCATAATCTTTTCCATCCCAAAGGACAGATAGCTCTGATGTTATAGATAGCCCAAAGCCACGTATCCATAGAAAGATAGTCCTAGATTTTATGAAAAGGCTAGAGTTTAAGGAGCTGTGAAACACCACCACCATCAGATTCCTTGGTGGGGTAGTAATGTGCTGATTTTTTATTTTAAGAGCTGGCAGCTTTTACTTCTGAATCATTTCTGAGAGTCAGTTGATGAGAGTTCTCTTGACAGTTGAAGCTAAAATAAGTTTAAGCTGCATGGCGTCTGAAGATGCCATTTAAATTCAAGTTCATTGAGCGTTTTACTATAAAAACTATTTGAAATACATAGTATCCGAGCTTATTCCAGTTACTGAAACTAAATTCAAGTTCCTTCAGTCCAACTGTGAACCCTACTTAACCTCTTCAGTTTAAAGAGAGACAAGCTTTTACCACATTCAATTTCTACAGATTCAAGTTCACATATATTTGTATAAATGCAAGTATAGAATTTATGCACTCAAATAGTTGTAACACCCTTCTAAGTTTGTTGAAGTGTTTTAGCAATAGTGACCTGTATTGCTAAACTGTTGTCTCTGTTTTTATTACCTGTTTACTTCGAAGACATTTCAGTATGATAGCCTTTTCTGTACTGAATCTGAAATAAGGAGAAATAGAGTATTAACAACTGGACACATTTTGTGCCTTGAACCTATTAAAGAACGAAGCACCCAGTGTGCAAGCTCTTAACTTACTTTGTTATTGTTCTTTGAATCTCTCTTTTCTCTTCTTCATTTAATCTTTGAAGGATGGATTCCAGGAGAGAAAAATGAAAGTTAATATACTGAGCCACCTGAAAGAAAAACAACAAAAGCAGAGCATTTGTGTGAGAGATGCTGAGTGAGGAGAGGGCAAAGACAGATTCAGGGCAATGGCATCCATACATCACTGTTAATTTCTTCTGCATCTTTATCCATGAGGAAAATGCGAGCATTCTTTTCGGATGGTCCCTGTAGGAGTCTATGCAGTAGCGGAATGTCTGTTTTCTTTAGCCGTCTCTGCTCTGCAAATGAAAATAAGAATCAACTACAGTCAGAGGAAAAAAAGAAACATAATTTGTCCATTCATTTTGCTTCTTCAGCTCACTTTGAAAGACCTAAAAAGAACATACAACAGGAGGAACTCACTCAAAAAAGTAAATTGAAATTAAAACATTTAAATGAACTAAAAATGGACTTCTTTTGCTATCCTTCAGGGTTTGACTTTCTATCTCAGAATGCCAACTTTGCCTTTGGTTTGGATGTTCAGACAAATCTTCAGTCCCATTTATGCCTTGTATCATGCAACACTCCTAAAAATTTTTTTTACAATTTTTCATTCATTCAACAAATATTTATTGATCTTTCCTAGTTCCATTAATGTAATTCTATCTTTCTAGTAGTTCAGATCCAAAACTTTGTAATTATCTTCAGTTCTTCATTTCTCTCTCACCCCACATCCAATCCTTGGCTTTTCTTAAAAATATATTCAGAATTGTTATTCACATCAGGGGTATTTTTTATTATTTCATTAAACTATGGACTTCATCCATTCAACCATAATAATGAGATGAGAAAAAAAATAACTTCCTATTTGGTATAGTCCCAGAACTTCAAATTTCCAAAAGTCACAAATACTCCCACCACAAAATACTTCTAGCTTTCTGCTGAAGTAGTTTCACATCTGTGATTTCATTTTAGGACACAGTGCCTTTACATTCATTTTCTTTCCTCCTTCCTTCCTCAAATATTTTTTGAGTTACAACTATGTACCAGGCCTTGTTCTCTGTACTGGGTACACTACGGAAAAAGCAGACAAAAATCACTTCCCTCATGAACCTTACACTCTAGTGGAGAAGAAGATGATAAGGAAGATACATCAATAAGACATGTCACATATAGTGAGAAGTATTAAGGGGAAAAAATAAAGCAAGGGAGGGGATAGAAAGCATGCACATGTGTAAATACATGTGTGCAGGGGAGAAGTTTGCAATTATTGTAGGGTGGTGGAGGAAGGCCTCACTGAAGATGTAACATTTGAGCAAAGACCTGAAGGAGATGAGAGAGGAACCATGAAGCTATTTAGGGGAAGTGTGTGCCGAAAGGGTAAGTAAATAAATAGAGCACCTCTGAGGTCAGTGCATGCCTAATGCCGTCAAAGAGCAGCAAGGGAACAGGGTGGCTGGCACGGAGATGAGGGGAGGGTTGTTAAATGATGAAGAGAAGAGGTAATGGGACCAGCACAAAGACTGTGACTTTACTGTCAGAAGAGAGACCATCGGAGGATCTAAGAAGAGGTGTGACATGGTCTGACTTCCATGGTTAACGAATAATCTGTCTGCTCTGTTGAAGTAGACTGAAGGGAAAAAGGTGGACCAGTGAGTCCTTTCTACAGTATCATGTGTTTCCTTGGGCTTTTAAAAGTTCCAAGTGTCAGAACTGTTCTCATCCCCTGGACTGGACCTACCCCAGGAAAAAGGGCAAGAGAGGATCTAGAACACAGAAGTCCAGCTTCCCCACAATTAAAGTGACATCCATTCCTATGTCCACAGAGTCAGTGTTCGTTGCTTTAATTCCTCTTCTTTTTCTGAAGCAATGGGGAACCCCATAATTTAGCTCCTGTCATTAACCCACCAGAATCCTCTTCTGACCTTTACATCTTGTATTAACTTGGTTTTGCATCCTCGATTTGCTTCATTCTTGATATCACAGGGCAATGTTCCTTGCTTCATGGTCACCTGGGATAATTATTAGAAATATGCATTCCCAGACTGTCCTCAGATCTGGAGGGGCTTGAGAATTTGTGTTTTAAATGAACTCTCCAGGTGATTCTGAAGGGTGCTACAATTCGAGAAACACTGTTATAGATCATGTGCTTAGTAGATAAAAGGTATTAAAAAACACAGCTATCTGTTTTCCACATTACTACCCAAACAGTGCTATATGCTCCATTCTTTTCTCTATTCCTGGTCCCTGAAAAGGTCCTAGTTATGATTATCTTCACTTCTGGATTTCATGTATAAGAAATTTTGACACAATTTAAAAGAAAACATAATTTTCACAGGTAAAATTGAAATAACTACATTTTACAGTAAAAATAAGCATTTCCCCCGATTTTAAAAATAACATACGTATTGGGGAGGGGAAAGGAGGTTATATAGGTCAAAGAGTACAAATTTTCAGTTATTAGAAGAATAATTTCTGAGGATCTAATGTACACTTGAAAGTTGCTGAGAGTAGATCTTAAGCATTCTTAGCCTAAGAAAAAAAAGAGTTAACTATGTAAGCTGATGGATGTGTTGATTATCTTGATCTTGGTAATCACTGCACAGTGTACATGTATGTCCAATCATCACATTGTACACTTTAAATATATACAATTATATTTGTCAGTTATTCTGAATTATTCCTCAACAACATACATACTACTGTAATTATGAGGAAAAGAATAAGGCAGAAAGTAAAAATCACCTGGAATCCCAGAACTCTAGGATAAGCAGCTTTTCACTTTTTGTGGCCATCCCTTCACATATCTCTTTATGCACACACACACAAAATACATAAAGGTGGTCGTATCACACTGGATATTTTTATTGTACACATATATTTTTAAAAATCATAATTTGTTTTTTGTTTTTTCCTTTTGTGCTTTTTCTCCTTCCCATTGTCTTTTCTGTGTCTCCCCAACCCCCTAACCAAGTAATCAATGTTAATGGCTTGGTATTTATCTTTCCATACCTTTCTCCCTGATCATGCGATCATATAAACCACATATATAAATAGGGATTTATAATTCTTTTTTAAAAATAGGATCATACTATATACATTTATAGGCATCTTGCATTTGTAATTAAATGTATATTATAGAATTCCTTCCATTCAACTGGTATAGATCTAACTCATTTCATTTAATGGTTGCATAATAATCACTTATTAAATCATTCCTCTATGATGGGTAACTTTGCCTTTAGCTTTTTGTCATTATAAATAGCCTTCCACATAAATCTGTAGGCAGTAGTCCTTTTATTTTTGTGAAACACATTCTTACCAGTGGAATTGCTGGGCTAAAGGATATGTATACTGTGGATTTTAACAAATGTTGCTAGAATGAATTTTAAGAAAGTAGACAGACAGATCTTCACCAGAATTGCAAGAACATACGCTTTTACCCTTATCCACACCAGACATAGGTGATAATATTACATTGAATTTAAGGATTGAATTTACGTTTCCTTAACTTCTGCATTTCCTTTAATATTTGTATTTCCTTGAGTTTAAGACTTTCCTAAAAATATTTACTGGTTACTTTGTTATTCTTTGAATTGCTTTATCATACTTTATTTTTATTGGATTGTCTTTTCACTATCATTTTGCAACAACTTTTTTTTAAATTATTATTATTATTTTTTGTACCGTACGCTGGCCTCTCACTGTTGTGGCCTCTCCCGTTGCAGAGCACAGGCTCCAGACGTGCAGGCTCAGCGGCCATGGCTCACGGGCCCAGCCGCTCCGCGGCATGTGGGATCTTCCCGGACCGGGGCACGAACCTGCGTCCCCTGCATCGGCAGGCGGACTCTCAACCACTGTGCCACCAGGGAAGCCCCGCATGTGTCTTTTTGAATTATGGTTTTCTCTGGGTATATGCCCAGTAGTGGGATTGCTGGGTCATATGGTAATTCTATTCTTAGTTCTTTAAGGAACCTCCATACTGTTCTCCATAGTGGCCATATCAATTTACATTCCCACCAACAGTGCAAAAATGTTCCCTTTTCTCCACACCCCCTCCAGCATTTGTTGTTTGTAGATTTTCTGAGGATACTCATTCTAACTGGTGTGAGGTGATACCTCATTGTAGTTTTGATTTGCATTTCTCTAATAATTAGTGATGTTGAGCAGCATTTCATGTGCTTCTTGGCCACCTGTATGTCTTCTATGGAGAAATGTCTATTTAGGTCTTCTGCCCATTTTTGGATTGGGTTGTTTGTTTTTTTACTATTGAGCTGCATGAGTTGTTTATATATTTTGCAGGTTAATCCTTTGTCCAATGATTCATTTGCAAATATTTTCTCCCATTCTGATTGTTGTCTTTTCGTCTTGTTTATGGTTTCCTTTGCTGTGCAAAACGTTTGAAGTTTCATTAGGTCCCACTTGTTTATTTTTGTTTTTATTTCCATTACTCTAGGAGGTGGATCAAAAAATATCTTGGGGGCTTCCCTGGTGGCGCAGTGGTTGAGAGTCCGCCTGCCGATGCAGGGAACACGGGTTCGTGGCCCGGTCCGGGAAGATCCCACATGCCGCAGAACGGCTGGGCCTGTGAGCCATGGCTGCTGAGCCTGCGTGTCCGGAGCCTGTGCTCCACAACGGGAGAGGCCAGAACAGTGAGAGGCCCACGTACAGAAAAAAAAAAAAAAAAGAAATCTTGGTGTGATTTATGTCAAAGAGTGTTCTGCCTGTATTTTCCTCAAAGCGTTTTATAGTGCCTGGTCTTACATTTAGGTCTTTAATGCATTTTGGGTTTATTTTTGTGTATGGTGTTAGGGAGTGCTCTAATTTCATTCTTTTACTTGTAGCTGTCCAGTTTTCCCAGCATCACTTATTGAAGAGGCTGTCTTTTCTCCGTTGTATATCCTTGCCACCTTTGTCATAGATTAGTTGACCATAGGTGTGTTGGTTTATCTCTCGGATTTCTATCCTGTTCCATTGATCTATATTTCTGTTTTTGTGCCAGTACCATATTGTCTTGATTACTGTAGCTTTGTAGTATAGTCTGAAGTCAGGGAGTCTGATTCCTCCAGCTCCACTTTTTTCCCTCAAGACTGCTTTGGCTATTCGGGGTCTTTTGTGTCTCCATACAAATTTTAACATTCTTTTGTTCTAGGTCTGTAAAAAATGCCATTGGTAGTTTGTTAGGGATTGCAATGAATCTGTAGATTGCCTTGGGTAGTATAGTCATTTTCACAATGTTGATTCTTCCAATCCAAGAACATGGTATATCTCTCCATCTGTTGGTGTCATCTTTAATTTCTTTCATCAGTGTATTATAGTTTCCTGCATACAGGTCTTTTCTCTCCCTAAGTAATTTTATTCGTAGGTATTTTATTCTTTTTGTTGCAATGGTAAATGGGAGTGTTTCCTTAATTCTCTTTCAGATTTTTCATCATTAGTGTATTGGAATGCAAGAGATTTCTGTGCATTAATTTTGTATCCTGCTACTTTACCAAATTCATTGATTAGCTCTAGTAGTTTTCTGGTGGCATCTTTAGGATTATCTATGTATAGTATCATGTCATTTGCAAACAGTGACAGTTTTACTTCTTGTTTTCCAATTTGGATTCCTTTTATTTCTTTTTCTCCACTGATTGCCGTGGCTAGGACTTCCAAAACTATGTTGTATAACAGTGGTGAGAGTGGACATCCTTGTCTTGTTCCTGATCCTAGAGGAAATGCTTTCAGTTTTTCACCATTGAGAATGATGTTTGCTGTGGGTTTGTCATATATGGCCTTTATTATGCTGAAGTAGGTTCCCTCTATGCCCACTTTCTGGAGAGATTTTATCATAAATAGGTGTTGAATTTTGTCAAAAGCTTTTCTGCATCTATTGAGACGATCATATGGTTTTTATTCTTCAATTTGTTAATATGGTGTACCACATTGATTGATTTGCGTATATTGAAGAATCCTTGCATCTCTGGGATAAATCCCACTTTATCACAGTGTATGATCCTTTTAATGTTTGTTAGATACTGTTTGCTAGTATTTTGTTGAGGATTTTTGCATCTATATTCATCAGTGATATTGGTCTGTAATTTTTTTTTCTTATAGTATCTTTGTCTAGTTTTGGTATCAGGGTGATGGTGGCCTCATAGAATGAGTTTAGGAGTTTTCCTTCTTCTGCAATTGTTTGGAAGAGTTTGAGAAGGATGGGTGTTAGCTCTTCTCTAAATGTTTGATAGAATTCGCCTGTGAAACCATCTGGTCCTGGACTTTTGTTTGTTGGAAGATTTTTAATCACAGTTTCAATTTCATTACTTGTGATTGGTCTGTTCATATTTTCTATTTCTTCCTGGTTCAGTCTTGGAAGGTTATACCTTTCTAAGAATTTGTCTATTTCTTCCAGGTTGTCCATTTTATTGGCATAGAGTTGCTTGTAGTAGTCTCTTAGGATGCTTTGTATTTCTGCAGTGTCAGTTGTAACTTCTCCGTTTCCATTTCTAATTTTATTGATTTGAGTCCTCTCCCTCTTTTTCTTGATGAGTCTGGCTAATGGTTTATCAATTTTGTTTATCTTCTCAAAGAACTAGCTTTTAGTTTTATTGATCTTTGCTACTGTTTTCTTTGTTTCTATTTCATTTATTTCTGCTCTGATCTTTATTTCTTTCCTTCTGCTAACTTTGGGTTTTGTTTGTTCTTCCTTCCCTAGTTCCTTTAGGTGTAACGTTAGATTGTTTATTTGAGATTTTTCTTGTTTCTTGAGGTAGGCTTGTATAGCTATAAACTTCCCTCTTAGAACTGCTTTTGCTGCATCCCATAGGTTTTGGATTGTCATGTTTTCATTGTCATTTGTCTCTAGGTATTTTTTGATTTCCTGTTTGATTTCTTTAGTGATCTCTTGGTTATTTAGTAACATATTGTTTACCCTCCATGTGTTTGTGTTTTTTACATTTTTTCCCTGTAATTGATTTCTAATTTCATAGTATTGTGGTCAGAAAAGATGCTTGGTATGATTTCAGTTTCTTAAATTTACTGAGGCTTGATTTGTGACCCAAGATGTGATGTATCCTGGAGAATGTTCCATGCACACTGGAAAAGAAAGTGTAATCTGCTGTTTTTGGGTGGAATGTTCTATAAATATCAATTAAATCTATGTGGTCTATTGTGTCATTTAAAGCTTGTGTTTCCTTATTAATTTTCTGTTTGGATGATCTGTCCATTGGTGTGAGGTGTTAAAGTCCCCCAGTATTACTGTGTTACTGTCGATTTCCTCTTTTAGAGCTGTTATCAGTTGCCTTATGTATTGAGGTGCGCCTATGTTGGGTGCATATATATTTATAATTGTTATATCTCCTTCTTGGATTGATCCCTTGGTCATTATGTAGTGTCCTTCCTTGTCTCTTGCAACATTCTTTATTTTAAAGTCTATTTCATCTGATATGAGTATTGCTACTCCAGCTTTCTTTTGATTTCCATTTGCATGGAATATTTTTTTTCCATCCCCTCACTTTCAGCCAGTATGTGTCCCTAGGTCTGAAGTGGGTCTCTTGTAGACAGCATATATATGGGTCTTGTTTTTGTATCCATTCAACAAGCCTGTGTCTTTTGGTTGGAGCATTTAATCCTTTCACATTTAAGGTAATTATCAATATGTATGTTCTTATTACTGTTTTCTTAATTGTTTTGGGTTTGTTTTTGTAGGTTCTTTTCTTCTCTTGTGTTTCCCACTTAGAGAAGTTCCTTTAGCATTTGTTAGAGCTGGTTTGGTGGTGCTGAATTCTCTTAGGTTCTGCTTGTCTGTAAAGCTTTTGATTTCTTCATCAAACCTGAATGAGATCCTTGCTGGGTAGAGTAATCTTGGTTGTAGGTTCTTCCCTTTCATCACTTTAAGTATATCATAACACTCCCTTCTGGCTTGTAGAGTTTCTGCCGAGAAATCAGCTGTTAACCTTATGGGAGTTCCCTTGCATGTTATTTGTTGTTATTCCCTTGCAGCTTTCAGTAATTTTTCTTTGTCTTTTTGCCAATTTGATTACTGTGTCTGAACGTGTTTCTCCTTGGGTTTGTCCTGTATGGGACTCTCTGCATTTCCTGGACTTGGGTGGCTATTTCCTTTCCCATGTTAGTGAAGTTTTTGACTATAATCTCTTCAAATATTTTCTTGGGTCCTTTCTCTCTCTTCTCCTTCTGGGACCCCTATCATGTGAATGTTGTTGGGTTTAATGTTGTCCCAAGGGTCTCTTAGGCCTTCTTCATTTCTTTTCATTCTTTTTTCTTTATTCTGTTCCACAGCAGTGAATTCCACCATTGTGTCTTCCAGGTCACTTATCTGTTTTTCTGCCTCAGTTATTCTGCTATTGATTCCTTCTAGTGTAGTTTTCATTTCAGTTATTGTATTGTTCATCTCTGTTTGTTTGTTCTTTAATTCTTCTAGATCTTTGTTAAACATTTCTTGCACCTTCTTAATCTTTGCTTCCATTCTTTTTCTGAGGTCCTGGATTATCTTCACTATCATTATTCTGAATTCTTTTTCTGGAAGGTTGCCTATCTCCACTTCATTTAGTTGTTTTTCTGGGGTTTTATCTTGTTCCTTCATCTGGTATGTAACCCTCTGCCTTTTCATCTTGTCTATCTTTCTGTGAATGTAGTTTTTGTTCCACAGGCTGCAGGATTGTAGTTCTTCTTGCTTCTGCTCTCTGCCCTCACTCTGGGTCCTTAACTATTTGCTGGGCTTTTTTCAGAGGCAGCAGTGTAGAAAGACACCACAGGGTCTGCTTCTAGGCCTTCTGCTTCTGCTCCAAGTCCTCTTCAGTGGTGCCTATCTCTGTGATTTTCTTCCATAGCAGTTGATAGTTGAATCAATTTTAAAACTTTGTTTATGTGTCTACAGTTGCTTTCATTGTGAGCCTTCTTCATAATGTTTGTATCTTCTATCAATACATTTTTATACAGTTCAATGTTTCTACATTTTAGTTCTTTTCTAAAACAACTAGAATGAATACACACACACACACACACACACACTCTTAGAATTTTCAAACATTTAATATATTTCTTATATTTAAGCTTTTGATTTATAAGGACTTTAATTTTGTATGTGTTTGGAAATCCAGCTTTCATTTTCTTGTAATTGTTCCAGATCAAAATGTATTATTTTATTCTATTCAATTTCTGGCTCAAACATTCTGATACTTAAATTATAACCTGAGCTATTTTTATAATTTAACATTTAAAATTTTTCAGTTTTAAGGCTTTCAAAAATTTCATTTTAGTATTGCTTTAGGGTTTCTCTAATCTTTCACTCCCTGCTCCTAGCACCCTACATATACACTCTTTCCAATGTCCTGCTACTAAACTTTTACCTCCACCACAAAGTTCTGCACATTTTTCTCTACTGAGGAAGAGAGAACACTCCCACGATGTGTCAGACACTGCGCTAAGAAAGATGAGGAAGAAATGATATGTAATGATGACTCTAGTAAGAGCTAGAATGATAAGGGAAAGTGAAAAAGAAAGAAGTACAGAGGTCAACTTAAATGCCTAACAATTCCTGGGAACCTTCCACCTATGCTCCCCTGCTCTTTAATCGCCATTCAGATAATTTAATGACTGGCCAACAAGCAAAGTCTTTTGTATTATAAACTCTTCTAGGATACCTTATTCTTAGGGTGTCTTCCTCTGAAATTGTGAAATATGAATAATGTAAAACACTCCCCCTCTCTTCCTTCTTCCTTCCCTCCCTCCCATTCTTCCACAGAAGGAGGTAAACTGCTTTTCTGCCTTTCTTGTGGGCAGAAAACGATAACACACTGGAGTCATATTAGAACAACCACCAAGCTTTCTTACCTCCTGTTGCAAAAATAATGTAAAGTGCAAAATCCTGGGCACTATTTTCAATCTGTCAATGGAAAAGAAAGAACAGACGTGAATTCTTTGTTGTCAATGTTTTCTAAGCCAACCAGACCCAAATTATATATGTTTCTTCACTTTCATTTTTCACTTTCAGATATAAAACCTTTTCTGCTCCCTGGGGATAATGTAATTTCTCAGGCACAGTCCATTTATATTATAAATGGACCCATGCAGTTCAAACCCATTTTGTTCAAGGGTCAACCATACATAGGAAAGAATTCTTTGGAACTGAACATTTAATTTCAGAAAAATCCATTTATGTGCCTACAGTTAAATTATATACAAGATATTTATAGCTCAGTTCACTGATAAAGATTACCTTAAATTTTTGAAGAATTTGCTTTATTACTTCTTCAGTTCTCATATTACTGTTTATTCTGACCTTAGTTTCTGATCCAAAGGCTGGAGTGAAAATTGATGTCTAGAAGAGAAAAAAAAAGATTGATATAATTTTAAGGACTTAATGTGACAAACTAACGAGAGTCAATATTTTGAACCTGGCCTTCCTTTGGACAAAAAATCCAAGATCATCAGTTTAAAAATTTGCTTTCTTATTTTTACTTTCTTTGTTGTTGTTGAATACTGTACTATGTATGCCTTTAAGCAGCTTTATATTTTTTCTAGAGTAAGTTAGGTAAAACATCATTTGAGAATGTTCAAAACAGTTTCACTAGATAGTCACACCATTCTTCAGTGTAGTTTAAGTTTCAAAATTCCCTCCTGGTTGGGAATAATTGTTCTAAATTGTTTTAATTTGAACTGTATAAAATCACTCCTTTTTGGTTGGTCAGAAATGGTCCAGTGTTGGTAATTTCATATGGTTCAGCCTATATCTCAACTGAGGATTGAGGTGAAAGTGCTGCTAATTGAATATCTAGAACAATATTTCCTGCAAGTTTCTCTAATCAAGAGTCTGCCTTTTAGATAATACCTGGTAAAAGATTTCTATGGTCAGATAAGTCTGACACATCTCTCTTGGGGATTAGTAATGCACCATAAAAAAACATAAGAAACATATAACCATAAAATTTTTTCTCATTATTTGATCATTATTCCTATTTTAAAGTAAATAGAATCCTGAGAGAGATGAAAAAAATTAAATGGAAAATTCCAGAAATAGACAGTTCATACGTTTTAAATTGTGTGCCATTCTGAGTTGCATGATAAAATCTTGCACCATCCTACTCCATCCGGCCCAAGATCCCCAACCATTGACAATGTTTGCTCCTGACAGCCAACTATCGACGTCATCATGGCTTGATGGTCCAGGATCATCTGAAGCAGATGATCCCCCTTCTGACATACTGTCAGAAGGTCAAGAGTAGCCTAATGCTGCATCACCATGCCTCCTTATTCACCTCACTTCATCTCATCACACCACAGGTATTTTATCATCTCACACCCTTACAAAGGTGAATACAGTGCAATAAGATATTTTGAGAGAGATGGAGGGAGAGAGAGACCACATTCACATAACACTTTTTACAGTATATTTTTATAAATATTCTACCTTATTATTAGATATTGTTGTTAACATCTTATTTTGCCTAATTTATACATTAAACTTTATCATAGGTATGTATGTATAGGAAAAAACATAGTATATATAGAATTCAGTACTATCCTTAGTTTCAGGTATCCACTGGGAGTCTTGGAATGCATTCCCTTGGGACTACTGCATCACAATCTAAGCCTCTAGTACTAGAGGCATTATCAAGAGGTTTCATGATATAAAAACATATCTTATGACTATATCAACTTAAATTCCTAGATGCCCATCATTGCATACACCTTGATAGAGTGCTTTGGGTTTCAGGGTTTTGTTTTCTGCTAGTTGTTATACTGCAGTGAATGATATTTGTGTGAAATATCTTTAGTTCCACTTGATCTCTTTCAATCAATATCAATAAAGCTAACTGTAAACGGAGTTCTTCCTTCGTGCAGATACTTATGCTAAGTACTGAACTCACCTCATTCCACTTAATCCCATCAACAGCCTTGTAAAGAAGGAAGGATGAAGGAATGAAGGCTAAGAAGTTGAGTACTTTTTTATTTGCTCAGCAAGAATTTGCAATCAGGTCATCAGGCTGCAATGCCCAAGCATTCAGCTATGATGCTGTGCTGCCAACTTTAGTGCCCATTTCATTCTTAGCTCCGCATATCTCATCTGGAAGCTGCTCATTTGGAATAATGTGGCTTTCAGAGCCTACTTTAACAGAAATCACCTCACAAGTGCTGATGACATACAGCATAATTCTGAGGAGAAGAAGAAACCAGGACAATTGGTAGTTGCATATCTGTGGGGGACTGTCAATGTTACTTTTTGGCCAGGAGGAAGTTCTTGAGCCAGAAAAATGTCTAATTTGAACAGAGAATTCACAAGGGAGATTTCTCCATACCAGTCTCCAAAGGAACATATGGATACTCTCCCAAGGGATGAAAAAGAAGGAAAAAAGGTAGAAAGCCCTAAAGAAAAAAAGCTTATGATGAATGAGTCAATATTTTGTATGAAAGGGCTTAGAGTGGTGCCTTGCACAGAGTGAGTGCTTTTTAAGTATTTATTGAATGAATGGATGAATGATCCCTAGTATATGACATGAAAAATTTGAGTTCTACAAAAACATGATGTATTTCCTACCTTCGACCAAGTTAAATGTCTTATAAATACTATAGAAAGGCACATATATATTTAACACATATTAAGTGAAAAAAATCAAAATGCAAATAGTATAAACTACAATTGCACTTGTGGGTGATATGGGTTTATGTATATGAGTTTATGTATAAGACCTGGAAAATTTAATTGATCAGAATAAACAAGCCTATAGCTGATTTTTTCTTTTTATTTAAATATTAATGTTTGAATGTACTTTGAACCAATCTCTTTTGTAGCACTTACATATTTTAATATCATTTGTGGATGTATTGGTTTCTTTGCCCAAGCCCTGAGCTCCATGCTGGCAAAGGCATCAATTGAGTCATCTTTATATTTCCAGTGTGTATCACAGGGCCTGCCACTTAGGGTTCACTGATCATGTTGGTTAAGAACTTGGGTTCTGGCATCAGACAGAAGCTGGGTTCGGGCTCAGAGCTGCTACTTAAAAGCAGTGTGACCGGTGATGGATTGTGTAACCTCTGTGAACCTCAGTTAACTCATACGTAAAGTAGGGAACATAATGGTATCTGCTTCATAGGATTGTTTTAGTGATTAATGAGATAATCCATCAAAACAGTTTAATGCTTAACACATAGAGAGTACCCAATAATAATAGTAGTAGTATATCTAAAGGCATTATTATTATTTTTAATTATAAATTGAATTGAGGGCTTCCCTGGTGGCGCAGTGGTTGAGGGTCCGCCTGCCGATGCAGGGGACACGGGTTCGTGCCCCGGTCCAGGAAGATCCCACATGCTGCGGAGCGGCTGGGCCCGTGAGCCATGGCCGCTGGGCCTGCGCGTCCGGAGCCTGTGCTCCGCAATGGGAGAGGCCACAACAGTGAGAGGCCCGCGTACCACACACACACACAAAAATTGAATTGAGTGATATTGTTAGCACAATAGACAACATTCTTTTAAATGACATTAATGAAACTGGAACTCACTTCATGGTTATAAAAGTGTCCGTTAATAGAGGCCCTATGCTTCTGTCTGTCCTTTCTGTCCATCGTCGGAGGCTTCATCCTTTTTCTCACCAGGGCTGCTTCACTCATGGTTCTATAGAGCAATGGGGATTCAGGTTCTTCATCTGCATGAAGCTTCAGAGTGCTACTGTGATAAGATAAATAATCTGGGGAGAAAAAAGGTTATAAGCCCATATAATTTAGCTGCTCACCTCTTTGCATCGTGGGTGGATTTGATTACATACTTAGTAATTATATAGCTATGCAATGGACTATAATGCTTTTAAACAGAAAATAGCAATGATCTTCTTTAAGAATAGGGCCATCTGGTGACACTTGTTTTCCATTTTACCTTGGAATTTTAATTATATTGTAATTAGAGTATAAGCATGTGATACTTCATCTTTCTCTAGCACTGGTGCTTAAATAAAAATAGATTTTTATTGTATCTTTGGTGCCAAGAGATTGGGATTCCCTTGTGTTTAGATGAGTGTTGTCAAAGGGCTAATTATAAGGACCCTTATATAAAAGATGCCAAAAGACCATAAGACAAAAATAAGGGAATCCGGGAAGGAGCATCATGTTTGTTACAGAATCTGAGTTGTTATAGAGACAGCAGAGAGGACTGAACTGAGAATGCTTTGAAAAAAATTAAGCTAAACATTGGAAGTTGTTGGTAGATTCATGAAGATAATGCCAGCACCATACCCTTGTTCAGTCTGAAGTCAGTTTGGTAATATCACCAACCCGGGAATGTGAACCCCACCCCAGCCTCAGTCATCATCTTCTCCTTGGGTCTCTACATATTACATGCAAATGAAATCCATGTAAAATGTAAGATATCATGCCCGAGTCTCAGTAAATGACAGATACTAATATTATTACTAACACATCATCATTATTATGATTACTGTTGTCACATGTCATAGGGGCTGGCATTTTCCATTCGTTTGTCAAATTTGATATGAACTCACTTGATGTTCAAGTAGATTTCTCTTTTTTAAATAAATGCTTGAAACAACCCTATCAGATATAGTGAATGCAGTATATCTGCCTCTGAGAAGCAATGTTATATAAATATCTATTAACCGAAATGTTCAACTTCTCAAAAGATGTAAAATTCAATCTGAAGGGCTTGGTCTAGCATAGAAATCTTCTGAGTATAATAAATGATCCTAATCCTTGGGGAAAATATAAAACAATTTTATGTACACAAACTTTATTCAAACCATCAGTTCTCCCTAATCTAGTAAATCTAAGGGACCTCATGTAATTAAAAAAATAATGTTTTTATATAGCAAAGTAAGGTTCTTAAACATCATATGAGCACTGTAGTGACTTAAGTTAGTATGTTCCTAAGATATATTTTTTTAATATAAAATAAGGGTTTAATAAGTAACGGTAGGGCTTCCCTGGTGGCGCAGCGGTTGAGAGTCCACCTGCCGATGCAGGGGACACGGGTTCGTGCCCCGGTCTGGGAAGATCCCACATGCCGCGGAGCGGCTGGGCCCGTGAGCCATGGCCGCTGAGCCTGCGCGTCCAGAGCCTATGCTCCGCAATGGGAGAGGCCACAACGGTGAGAGGCCCGCGTACCGCAAAAAAAAAAAAAAAAAAAAAAAAAAAAGTAACGGTATATAAAATGTTGAATTTCAGAAAAACATTTAGGATTCATGCTTTGTATTAGTTTTAAAAAGTCTCCTCATTAATAAGATTTTGATACTGACCTTCCTGGGAATCTGTTGCTCCAGACACTGGAATCTGAGTCCTGTCCAAATCACTAATACGGTAAAGATCATCAAATTCTCCCCAGCGTGTCATTCCCCTGAAAAGTAATAAATCTTGTGATATTATTCTATTCATAAAAAGGCGTAGGATGGTTTTCAGATTTACAGTATTAATATAATGCTGTGGGCCTCTGTAGGTAGACACATCATCCTAAGTTATAACAAATTTTTATATTATTAAAATTATATTTATACCAGAGTAGTCAGCTTGCATTTTAAATAATTCTTGTACTGATTTTGAGCATGTTTTGACACAATAATTCAGTTACACACTGAACCACAAGATTATATAGATTCTGTAAAACATATGTGCCAATGGAATTAGTAGAAACCAATATAATCCATTTTTTTTAACATCTTTATTGGGGTATAATTGATTTACAATGGTGTGTTAGTTTCTGCTTTATAACAAAGTGAATCAGCTATACGTATACAATATCTCCTCCCTCTTGCAACTCCCTCCCACCCTCCCTATCCCACCCCTCTAGGTGGTCACAAAGCACTGAGCTGACCTCCCTGTGCTATGCAGCTGCTTCCCACTAGCTATTTATTTTACATTTGGTAGTGTATATATGTCCATGCCACTCTCACTTCGTCCCAGCTTACCCTTCCCCCTCCCCTTGTCCTCAAGTCCATTCTCTACATCTGTGTCTTTATTCCTGTCCTGCCCCTATGTTCTTCAGAACCCCTCCCCACCCTTTTTTAAGATTCCATATATATGTGTTAGCATACAGTATTTGTTTTTCTCTTTCTGACTTACCTCACTCTGTATGACAAACTCTAGGTCCATCCACCTCTCTACAAATAACTCAATTTCGTTTCTTTTTATGGCTGAGTAATATTCCATTGTATATATGTGTCACATCTTTATCCATTCATCTTTCGATAGACACATATGTTCACCTTATTTTTGATAAGAGAGGCAAGAATATACAATGGAGAAAAGACAGCCTTTTCAATAAGTGGTGCTGGGAAAACTGGACAGCTACATGTAAAAGAAAGAAATTAGCACACTCCCTAACACCATACAGAATCCATTCTTATACAGATATCTCACAATGCTTTTAGGAGAGTTTAGATACAAAGTGTTTATTCTGCCAACTTGCATTAAGTTCCTGTTATATTCAAAGCATTTTTAGGTAAAGTGACTCCAATATAATGATATAAAGCCTATCTTTAAGACCCTTGAGCACTATAAAGAATGCGATTTATAAAGGACGAAAGTGTATAAGAAACTTCTTTTCTGACAATCATGATTTATATAGGGTACTAACAATTTTCAATGCATTCTGATGCCCAGAATACATAAAACTGGGCAACTGCTTATTTTTACCAGTTGGGCCAACACTTATTGTTATTTTCTTTCTGGCTTTAGATAAGCTACTTATCTTCTCTGTGCATTAGTGTTCTCACCTATGAAATGGGGATGATTATAGTATGAGGTAGGATAAGGTTATTGAGAAGATTAAATGAGTTAATTTGTGTAAAATCCTTGAAAAAGTGCCCAACACATAGTAAGCACTCAATATGTGTTAAAAACTATCGTGATCATCCTCATCTTCATTGTTATCCTCATCATAATCCCCATCCATTTCATGATGGGTCAGGAGCCATTAGGGATCCAAGGTATTCCTAGACGTCTCTAGGTTAATAGACACTATCGTAGCTGGGACCAGTCTTAGTCCTACTAAGAGTCTCTTCCATAATGTCTGTTTTCCTTATGAACAAAAAATATTCACCCATAGGGAATCTGTGGCATTAATTCTTCCCAAATGTCACTGGTGGCAATAGCAACAAAAAATGCTTATTCATACTAGTGGTGGCAAATATGAATAAACATGGTCCTTTTCTTCCTTGATCTCTGAATTCCTGTGATGTCTTTTTACAACTTTGATATCATTTTAGCCTCATAATAAAAGCCTTATGACATAGATAAGATAATCCTAATATATTTGTATATTAATTTTCTAGTAAACTGTACTATACAGAATACAGCCAGTCAAAATAAATGTCTTAAAAGTCCAAGAACTTTAGGCAATAACTTTAACTCAAAGGAGAACTGTTTTGGTCCTGACTCAGACTCTAGTTATTCTTCCTTTTTTATTTTCAATTGAAGTATAGTTAATTTACAATGTTTTAGGTGTATAGCAAAGTGATTAAGATATATATATATATATGTATATATTTCCTTTTTCGGATTCTTTTCCATTATAGGTTATTACAAGATATTGAACATAGTTCTTGTGCTATACGGGAGGTCCTTGTTGTTTACCTATTTTATATATAGTAGTGTGTATCTGTTAATCCCAAACTCCTAATTTATCCCTCCCCCACTTTTCCCCTTTGGTAACCATAAGTTTGTTTTCTGTGTCTGTGAGTCTATTTCTGTTTTGTAAATAAGTTCATTTGTATCATTTATTTTATTTTATTTTATTTTTTTTATTGTGAAAATTTGTATTTGGAGTAAAATTATTAAAGACACATAGAAATGATAATACCAATTTCAGAAGCATGTTATTTATGGAGAGGATGAGACAAAAATGGCAATTGCAGGAGTTAGAAAGACGACTTCAATTGTGTGTTACTTTAAAAGAAAAATCAGAACTATATTATTAAATGCAAACATGTCTGATATGTACCTGTTATATTATTTCCAGTTATTATATGAAATAATTTGCTGATTTTTTGTGTGTGTGTAATAGGGAGATGTTTACTAGTAGCCATAGTAATATTTCACATTATTAATCATTATTTTTTTTTTACATTATTAATTCATTTAATAATCTTGTTTAAATTATTTTATAATCAACATCTACTATAGGTAAGATGTGTTTGTGTCTATCTAGTCATTTAAATATAAGAACGTCTTTCTTGGGAACTGAATATTAAAAACTCAGACCCTTCCTCGGAAAGTACATAGGATTATATGAGCATGCAATTTTTCTTTGTACCAGTGCTTATATAAGGAACCAAAGTAAGTTTTTATAAGTAACTTGTGAGTGAATTTGGAAGCAAAATTAGGAATAAAAACATCACAATTGTTTTGTCCCCTAACCCTTTGGACCATTGCTCTGTGAAGTATCACCTTAAGTTTCTGCTTATTAGGTAGTGTCCTTCTTTGTCTCTTCTAATAGTCTTTGTTTTAAAGTCTATTTTGTCTGATATGAGAATTGCTACTCCAGCTTTCTTTTGGTTTCCATTTGCATGAAATACCTTTTTCCATCCCCTTACTTTCAGTCTATATGTGTCTCTAGGTCTGAAGTGGGTCTCTTGTAGACAGCAAATATATGGGTCTTGTTTTTGTATCCATTCAGCCAATCTGTGTCTTTTGGTGGGAGCATTTAGTCCATTTACATTTAAGGTAATTATCGATATGTGTGTTCCTATTCCCATTTTCTTAATTGTTTTGGGTTCGTTATTGTAGGTCCTTTCCTTCCTTTGTGTTTCTTGCCTAGAGAAGTTCCTTTAGCAGTTGTTGTAGAGCTGGTTTGGTGGTGCTGAACTCTCTCAGCTTTTGCTTGTCTGTAAAGGTTTTAATTTCTCCATCAAATCTGAATGAGATCCTTGCTGGGTAGAGTAATCTTGGTTGCAGGTTTTTCTCCTTCAACACTTTCAATATGTCCTGCCACTCCCTTCTGGCTTGCAGAGTTTCTGCTGAAAGATCAGCTGTTAACCTTATGGGGATTCCCTTGTGTGTTATTTGTTGTTTTTCCCTTGCTGCTTTTAATATGTTTTCTTTGTATTTAATTTTTGACAGTTTGATTAATATGTGTCTTGGCGTATTTCTCCTTGGATTTATCCTGTATGGGACTCTCTGTGCTTCCTGGACTTGATTAACTATTTCCTTTCCCATATTAGGGAAGTTTTCAACTATAATCTCTTCAAATATTTTCTCAGTCCCTTTCTTTTTCTCTTCTTCTTCTGGAACCCCTATAATTCGAATGTTGGTGCGTTTAATGTTGTCCCAGAGGTCTCTGAGACTGTCCTCAGTTCTTTTCATTCTTTTTTCTTTATTCTGCTCTGCAGTAGTTATTTCCACTATTTTATCTTCCAGGTCACTTATCCGTTCTTCTGCCTCAGTTATTCTGCTATTGATCCCATCTAGAGTACTTTTAATTTCATTTATTGTGTTGTTCATCGTTGCTTGTTTCATCTTTAGTTCTTCTAGGTCCTTGTTAACTGATTCTTGCAATTTGTCCATTCTATTGTCCATTCTATCTCCAAGATTTCGGATCAACCTTACTATCATTATTCTGAATTCTTTTTCAGGTAGACTGCCTATTTCCTCTTCATTTGTTAGGTCTGGTGGGTTTTTATCTTGCTCCTTCATCTGCTGTGTGTTTTTCTGTCTTTTCATTTTGCTTATCTTACTGTTTTTGGGGTCTCCTTTTTTGCAGGCTGAAGGTTTGTAGTTCCTGTTGTTTTTTGTGTCTGTCCCCAGTGGCTAAGGTTGGTTCAGTGGGTTGTGTAGGCTTCCTGGTGGAGGGTACTAGTGCCTGTGTTCTGGTGGATGAGGCTGGATCTTGTCTTTCTGGTGGGCAGGTCCACGTCTGGTGGTGTGTTTTGGGGTGTCTGTAGAGTTATTATGATTTTGGGCAGCCTCTCTGCTAATGGGTGGGGTTGTGTTCCTGTCTTGCTAGTTGTTTGGCATAGGATGTCCAGCACTGTAGCTTGCTGGTCGTTGAGTGAAGCTGGGTGCTGGCGTTGAGATGGAGATCTCTCGGAGATTTTTGCTGTTTGATATTATGTGCAGCTGGGAGGCCTCTTGTGGACCAGTGTCCTGAAGTTGGCTCTCCCACCTCAGAGGCACAGCACTGACTCCTGGCTGCAGCACCAAGAGCCTTTCATCCACAGGGCTCCTTAATTTGGGATGATTCGTTGTCTATTCAGGTATTCCACAGATGCAGGGTATATCAAGTTGATTGTGGAGCTTTAATCCGCTGCTTCTGAGGCTGCTGGGAGAGATTTCCCTTTCTCTTCTTTGTTCTCACAGTTCCCAGGGGCTCAGCTTTGGATTTGGCCCCGCCTGTGCGTGTAGGTCGCCGGAGGGCGTCTGTTCTTTGCTCAGACAGGACGGGGTTAAAGGAGACGCTGATTCGGAGGCTCTGGCTCACCCAGGCCGGGGGGTAGGGAGGGTCACGGAGTGCGGGGCGGGCCTGCAGCGGCAGAGGCCGGCGTGACGCTGCAGCCTGAGGCGCGCCGAGCGCTCTCCCGGGGAAGCCGTCCCTGGATCCCGGGACTCTGGCAGTGGCAGGCTGCACAGGCTCCCCGGAAGGGCGTGTGGCTAGTGACCTGTGTTCGCACACAGGCCTCCTGGCTGCGGCAGCAGCGGCCTTAGCGTCCCATGTCCGTCTCTGGGCTCCGCACTCTTAGCCGCGGCTCGCGCCCGTCCCTGGAGCTCTCTCAAGCAGCGTTCTTAATCCCCTCTCCTCGTGCACCAAGAAACAAAGAGGGACGTAAAAGTCTCTTGCCTCTTCGGCAGGTCCAGACCCCTCCCCGGACTCTCTCCCGGCCAGCTGCGGCGCACCAACGCCCTGCAGGCTGTGTTCACGTCGCCAACCTCAGTCCTCTCCCGGCGCTCCGACAAAAGCCGGAGCCTCAGCTCCCAGTCCCGCCCGCCCCGGCGGGCGAGCAGACAAGCCTCTCGGCTGGTGAGTGCCGGTCGGCCCGATCCTCTGCGCTGGAATCTGTCCGCTTTGCCCTCCACACCCCTGTTGCTGTGCTCTCCTCCGCGGCTCCCAAGCTCCCCCACTCCGCCTCCCGAAGTCTCCACCCGCGAAGGGGCTTCCTAGTGTGTGGACACTTTTCCTCCTTCACAGCTCTCTCCCGCTGGTGCAGGACCCGTCCCTATCCTTTTGTCTCTGTTTAGTGTTTTCTTTTGCCCTAACCAGGTACGTGGGGGGTTCCTTGCCTTTTGGGAGGTCTGAGGTCTTCTGCCAGCGTTCAGTAGGTGCTCCGTAGGAGTTGTTCCACGCGTAGATGTATTTCTGGTGTATCTGTGGAGAGGAAGGTGATCTCCGCCTGTATCATTTATTTTAGATTCCACATATAAGTGATATTTGTGCTATTTGTCTTTGTCTGACTTACTTCACTCAGTATGATGTTCTCCAGGTCCATCCATCTTGCTGCAAATGGAATTATTTAATTCTTTTTTATGGCTGAGTAATGTTCCATTATATATATATATATATATATATATATATATATATATACACACACAACATCATCTTTATCCATTCATCTTTCAATGGACATTTAGGTTGCTTCCAAGTCTTGGCGACTGTAAATAGTGCTGCTATGAACATTGGGGTTCATGTATCTTTTCAAATTAGAGTTTTAATCTTTTATGGATATATGCCCAGGAGTGGGATTGCAGTATAATATGATAACTCTATTTTTATTTTTTTAAGGAACCTCCATAATGTTCTCCATAGTGGCTGTACCAATTTACATTGCCACCAAGAGTGTAGGAGGGCTCCCTTTTCTAGTTATTCTTATGAGAGATAAAATTATCAATTTTCCCCAATCTATAGAAGATTAATTGAAAAAGGCAGATGTGATTATCATAGAAAGAGTGTTGGCAATGGAAAAGACAGAATACCAACGAAAAATGGAAACTAAAAAGGCAAAGTCCCCCAATGGTATCTCCCATGGGGGAAGATGAGAGAGCCCAAGCATACCAGACCAGTGATGTGCTATAAATTCTTGGTAATCCTGCCCAACTTCACCCCTGTCCTCACCTTCTCTCAGCTTAGTGGTGTCACACAAATACAGAGAAACAAACATGCCTCAATATGGTCAGTGTTTGGCCCATTTTCCTTCCTACCATCTTAGCAAAAATAAACAACACCCCCATCACCCCCAAACCCACCCGTTTTCAGCTCTGGATTGTGTAATTTGAAGCGTCTCCACATACAGCTGTGCAAGTGACTAAGCTTGAAGGCAGTTACCCAAAGTTTTCCAAAGAAACCTCGTTGGGACTTCATGTAGTATCAAATAGTTTAACTTGCCCAAGCACAGAACTGTTAGCGTTGCCCTGATCAAGCTTCAGGATATATACCATTAGCAAATTTAAACTGTGAGGAGGTTTTTCTAATGAGCTGCAAAATAAAAAGGAGATAGAAATTTGATAGACACATAGAAGGTGGCCACTTCTCTACCCACCTTGTAAAAGAAAAAACACTATTGATGCCATTCAAATGTACACCTGTCCAGTTTTTGCTCTTTATGCCATTCTGCCATGACTTGTCCAACGCATGTCAAAGCAGACTTTGGAAAGAAATTAAAAGCAGAAATGAAAACTGGTGCAAGCAAACATAACCTCAATAAAGCTGTTTTTACGAAAAATTTCCAAGACAAAATACTTGGACCAGATATGAGAGATCAAAGTACTGTCCGTAGAATTGTTTCCATAAAAGATCACAAGTGGTCACAGCTCAAACTGATTTACTTTTAAACTTATACCACTCCCATTAAGCTGATTCAGTGGGACTCATTTCAAAGATAATTAAAACAAACTAGCTTGACAAACTGATGATTCTCCCCAACGGTGAACTGAAAGAAAAGATTGCAGCCCTTCCTGCAGCTGAGTACACAACTTCCACGTCTTTCATTCCACATTCCATATCCATCCACTGGAGATATTAAATCTGTGATCCTGAGAGAGTAGAGGTATAAGTTCTGCCCACAGAAACCCAGTGTGGGAAAGAGAACAATAAGAATTGTTAGGGAGTGAGGGAATAGTCCATTTCCTTACACAATTTCATTCAAGGCTCAGAGTTTAAACGAATACCACAGTGAGGGTAGCAACCAGAGTGAGGGTGTCTAGGACTGGATTGAAACAAAGTGGCTCTGCACCCCACTAGGGAATCAGAGACTAAGGATCTTTTTCTGACAATTCTTACCCACCAGAAAAATCGGATACACTGCACTTCAAATATTCTCCCAGTAAGTCTCATTACTGTGGTAAAGGGCAAGCAAAGTTTTCTAGGGTAGTCTTTCTCAACTTTATTATTTTTTTTCTCAGCTTTAGACTAAAGGAGATAATTTATGTTTGTTTCACAGCACTGTTCTGATAAACAATAAGAAAAGGCAAATGGATTCTATGGAAGTCACATCATAAGGAGATTAATTTATAATCTGCCACAGAACATGGAAAGGCATCAATATACCTTGTTTACCTGGGCTTCTGAAACTCATCCTCAAATTCAGTGTTTCTAGGAACAAGGGTTTGAATTTTTTTTTTTTTTTTTTTTTGCGGTACGCGGGCCTCTCACTGTTGTGGCCTCTCCCGTTGCGGAGCACAGGCTCTGGACGCGCAGGCTCAGCGGCCATGGCTCACGGGCCTAGCCGCTCCGCGGCATGTGGGATCTTCCCGGACCGGGGCACGAACCCGTGTCCCCTGCATCGGCAGGCGGACTCTCAACCACTGCGCCACCAGGGAAGCCCAAGGGTTTGAATTTTAATTTGAGAAATTAAAGAAAATATCTTGGGATATCCATTCAAAATCGTGATAGCTTAATGTGCTAATACAGGTAGCTTACTGCAACTCTTTGACATCTTCCCATAGTGTTCCATATTAATCAAGCATTCATGATTCAAATAATTTAAATGCATCAAAAAGAGCTGGCTGCTCAGAGAACTTTGCAATGAGTTCTTAGGCAATATGAAGAATGATAGCTAATTTTGCCAAATTCATATCTTGTACAGTTTCCTAAAAGCAGGGCCCAGGGGTAGTTTTTACTTTTAAATGATGCTCCTTGTCATTTAGAATCATCAGCCCCATCAATCTTCTAGTACCTGAAGGTGAGGGATGCAGGGCTTCATCAAGCTGCCTGTCTGTGGTTTCTCTTCTGCTATTCATAAGTACTGGACCCTTTGCCCTTCATTAGCTTGGATGGGAGACTAATCAGAAATGGTAGATGGAGAGACAGTTTACCCAACAGAGCAGAGGTAATTTAACCACCAGGATTCCGTGGGCTTCATTTGATACTAAATTCTGAGTTCTCTCTTTGTGCCGACACACTGCTGAGCAGCAGGATAAAAATGAATAAAGCATGCTCCTTACCCTTGAGGAGCTCACGGGCTGGGTGGGGGCAGGGGTATGAAAATACAGTTAACGGCGTGCTCTGAAAGGGATATAGAAAAGTTGTCAGGGTACCTACTACAGGGTCAGAAAAGGCTCTCTGGAGAATGTGTTACCGACCTGAATCTTAAAGGATTGGTGGAAGAGTCTAGCAAATGGATGTCGAGAAGCAGATTGGCTTCCAGGCAGAGAGTCAGGAAAGTAAGAAACTGCATGACATGTGTAGGGAATTATAAAATTGCTGGAATTGCTGGAACCTCACATTTGAGAAAGATTGGCAAGGTGCAAATCATAGTGGGACTTCAGTGTTTTCCCCAAAGGAAAAGTGGGGCTTCCCTCAAGGTGATACCCGATTTTCCTTGGTTATGACCAAAGGTCAGATTGAGGAAAAGGTCCTGGCTGCTCTCTCTCCAACCTCTCTCCTGCTAGAACTCCAGCTCATCTAGTTATGGATAGAAGGATGGATGAAGAGAACGCTTGATACCTCCATGTACACGCAAAAAGGAGATGTGTTAGAAAGTCAAGGATTAAAAAGGAAGGGGAGAAGGGAGGGAGGAAGAAAACAATATTTATATCTGTGATTTCTTTGGGAATATTTATTAATTTTTCTAAAAATTGTAAAGGATAATGAAAAGATATATCTCAGCCCAACTTACGTATTCAAGGTACAGTTGCATAAACCCACACAGAGTACTGTTTTGTGCATTTACTGTACTTCACATGCACTTTGTCCTGATCCTAACAGGACACAGCAATCAGATGGAGCATAATTAAGTCTCCTTTCCAGAAAGCGGGAAAAGCCCTTTGTTCTAAGAAGAGGAGAAATTTAAATTTTATCCCCCTCTTTTTGGTGATAAGACCAGGGCTAATGAAATCTTGCCTTTACTTTTTGTTTTTTCTAGTGAAAGAATGCAGTCTCCCAGAAGAGAAGGAATACAGCAGAGAAGTCAAGAGCCAGACTCTGGCGCTCACAGACCTGAGGTCCAGTCCAGTTCTGCTACATGGTAATTGGGGATCTTGCACAAACTACCTAACCTCTCAGAGCCCTGGACACAAACGTCCTGGAGTTGATGGGGGATTAAATGAGGTTGTGTATAAACTTTAGAGCTTTCATCCTTGAGGCACACAAAAAAGGTAAATATGAAGATCATTTTCTAAGGAATTAAAATCATAAAGGTAGCTCACCTTTTGGAAAAGACATCTGGTGACTTCAGCACAGTGAAAGAAGGGATTTGCTTCTCATCTTGTATTTTCAGTTGTATAGGCTGCTTTACTCCCCAGAAAATGTCTAGCATTCCTTCAACAATTAGTTTACCATCGTCAGTCTAGGGGAGAAACCAATCATCACAAACACTGTTTTTGTATTATTTATAGAAGGCAAATGTTTTAACTGAAGATTTAGAAATGAGGTCTGTAAGACATCTTAATAGATAAAAAATAAATTCCCAGGTGGGACTGTTTGGCTTTTAAATTTATCTACAAAACATTTCTACTTTTGAAACATTCTTTTATTTTTGAAAACAGCTATAACCAGCAAAGTCATAATGGTAATGACATGCCCACCAGAGGGCACAGTATGCTAAAATATTTTCTGAACTCTGCTTCTTCAATTAAGTGGAATTTTAATTCTCTAATTCTATTTAGCGTAAAATTAAAGCAGAATTAAAAACTGTGCTAAAGTAGAATTCAGAAGAACAGCTATTGTTCAGTTTAGTGGCTATTTTCTCATTTCTGAACAGGAAAAATTTAGCTCACAAACTTATGCAAAACAAGTGAAATAATGTATGTAAAAATACAGTGTAAAATACACAACAAATTATATTTTTGAAAAAAATCAATAGCACTTGAGTAATCTCTTTTAAGTTGGAACTATTATAACAAAAGAAGGGAATTCTATGCAAAGAAAAATTAGTAAACAGGATTGAACACTTACTTATCCTGTGGATGTAGATATTAATACCAAAGCACATTCCCATAGAATGTAAAAGTCTGTTATTAAAGTAGTGTTATTATTATAGTAAATTTGGGAAATATAGAAAGAATATTCCAACTATCCAATAACTACTCTAACATGCAATAACTACTTGTTATTATGAAAAATCAATAATTAGAAAACATAATAAATATAAACATAAATGACTCAATTCTTATTTGAGAGTGTAATGAAAACTCCAGACTCTGGAATCAGACAGACCTGTGTTTGAACTCTGACTCTGCCATTTTCTAGCTGTGTTCTCTTGGACAAGATGTCAAACACCTATAAAACTGGGCGGCTGCTTCTGAAGAATGAAATCATAACAATCCTTGATTCATAGGACCTCGTATTTAAAGTGCTCAATAAATGATATTGCTTATTATTTCTTTGGCTGACAAACCTACTTTGGAGTCACTCCTGAAACAAAGTTTTGCTCTTTCTCCTCCTTTTGAGTTCATATTTCAGATCACTGTGAGGTCAGGTACCAATCAGTTGTCCTTAACAGCCAAACATAATTTGCCCTCTGAAAGGGCAGTACATGATGCAGAGCCTACATTTTAGTTATTGATGTATAACATCTTTCCGTGGCTTAATTATACTACAATGAATCCCTTATATCAAAAACTCATAGGGGGGCTTCCCTGGTGGCGCAGTGGTTGAGAGTCCGCCTACAAATGCAGGGGACACGAGTTCGTGCCCCGGTCTGGGAAGATCCCACATGCCGCGGAGCGGCTGGGTCCATGAGCCATGGCCGCTGAGCCTGCGCGTCCGGAGCCTGTGCTCCGCAACGGGAGAGGCCACAACAGTGAGAGGCCCTGCATACCGCAAAAAACAAAACAAAACAAAACAAAAAACTCATAGAATAACTGCTCTTCTGAGGTTATCTAACTTTTGCTTTCAAGAAGAAATACTCCAACTATTATCAGAAAATGAGGTTTTCTCATGTAAGGAATATCAGAATATTTTTTAATTTCAGAAACCATCTCTAGGACTTCCCTGGTGGCGCAGAGGTTGAGAATCCGCCTGCCAATGCAGGGGACACGGGTTCAAGCCCTGGTCCGGGAGGACTCCACATGCCATGGAGCAACGAGGCCTGTGTGCCGCAATTACTGAGCCTGTGCTCTAGAGCCCGTAAGCCACAACTACTGAGCCTGTGCACCACAACTACTGAAGCCTGTGCACTTAGAGCCCGTGCTCCACAAGAGAAGCCACTACAGTGAGAAGCCTGCACACCGCAACAAAGAGTAGCCCTCATTCACTGCAACTAGAGAAAGCCCGTGTGCAGCAACGAAGACCCAGTGCAGCCATAAATAAATAAATTAATTTAATTTAAAAAAAGAAATCATCCCTTTTGAAATTTACTAAATAAATTATCCCTGAAGCCTTGTTTATACTTATCTAATCTCATTGTCTCAATCTTCAGGCCTTTTCTCTTCTAGATCTACACCAATACCCTTGGTGATCTCAATGATCCTTATGTGCCATCTCTAAACTAATAGCTCCCAACTTTAGATATACAGCTCAAACCTTCCCCTAAACTTCAGTTGTCAAACTTGACATCGAATTTAATACGTTCCTAATTAACTTTTGATCTTTCTTCCTGTAACTATTTTCCTTTCCCAGTCTTCCCCATCTTGGTAAATAGAACCCCCATCCTTCCAGTTGTTCAGGTCAACATTTTTAAAGTCACCATTAAACTTTCTTTCATACTTAACCTCTCAAAATCCAATACGTTAGCAAATCCCATTAGCTTTACCTTAAAAATATATCCCCAATATGGCTATACTCACCATTGGTACTACCACAATTCTAGTTTATGCCACTGTCATTGTTTGCCTGGTTATCACAATAGTTTCTTTGGGGTCTACCTCATTCTTCTCTTGCCCCTCTATGTATTCTTAGTAGCTAGAGAGATCGTTTTATTTTTTACTTTTTTAACTTTTTATTTTATATTGGAGTATAGTTGATTAACAATGTTGTGTTAGTTTCGGGTGTACAGCAAAGTGATTCAGCTATACATATATATATATCTATCTATTCTTTTTCAAATTCTTTTCCCATTTAGATTGTTACATAATATTGAGCAGGTTCCCTGTGCTGTACAGTAGGTCCTTGTTGGTTATCCACTTTAAATACAGCAGTGTGTACCTGTCAATCCCAAACTCCCTAACTATCCCTCCCCCACCTTCCCCCCGGTAACCATAAGTTCGTTAGAGAGATCCTTTTAAAATGAATCTTTAGATAATATCACAACTCCTCAGTGGCTTTCCATCTCATTCCAAGTACAAGCTGAAGTCTTCACAATGATCTATAAGACCCTACATGCTCTGGTGCCCTCCCCTTCTCAGTTCTCTCTATAGCTTCCTTGTTCTCTACTATCCCATTCCCACAAGGTTCCTGGTGCACTGGCTTCCCCACCGTACCTCAGTTACACCAGCCAGGCTCACGACCTTTATTGGGCTGCTGGATATATCTGTGCCTGGAATGTGTGTCCCACAGACTTCTACAAGGTTTGCTCTCTGACATCTTTCAGTCTTTGGTCAAATGTTCCTCTTTCCTCATCCACTTAGATTCCTGAGCCCTCTTCCCTGCTTTGTTATTCTCCACAGCCTTTCTTTTTTTGGCTGCATTGGGTCTTCATTGCTGCACGTGGGTTTTCTCTAGTTGCGGCGAGCAGGGGCTACTCTCTGTTGCGGTGTGCGGGCTTCTCATTGCGGTGGCTTCTCTTGTTGCAGAGCACGGGCTCTAGATGCGCAGGCTTCAGTAGCTGCAGCACGTAGCTGCAGTAGGCAACTCAGTAGTTGTGTCGCACAGGCTTAGTTGCTCCGCAGCATGTGGGATCTTCCCAGACCAGGGCTCGAGCCCGTGTCCCCTGCATTGACAGGCAGATTCTTAACCACTGTGCCACAAGCGAAGTCCCTCTCCAGTCTTTATCGCCATTGGATACACAGTTTACTTTTTTGTTTCTTTTCTGACTACTAAAATGTAAGCAAGCATGAAGGCAGGACATTGTCTAGTTTCTTCATTGCTATGTCTCTAGCTTTTAGAACAATGTCTGCAGTGTTGTATACAATAAATATTCATTAAGTTAATTAATCAGAGATTTAGAAAGCTACATGCTATTCTCCATGGACTGCCCCTTTTAACAGTGCCCATCATTGTAACTAAGTCAGAGACTTGCAAAATTCCGGATTCTAACTTTATTTATTTATTTATTTTTAAATTTATTTATTTTATTATTTATTTATTTATTTAGGCTGTGTTGGGTCTTTTGTTGCTGTGCACGGGCTTTCTCTAGTTGCGGTGAGCAGGGGCCACTCTTCGTTGCAGTGCACGGTCCTCTCATTGCGATGGCTTCTCTTGTTGCGGAGCACGGGCTCTAGGCACGTGGGCTTCAGCAGCTGTGGCACACGGGCTCTAGAGCACAGGCTCAGTAGTTGTGGTGCATGGGCTTAGCTGCTCCGCAGCATGTGGGATCCTCCCAGACCAGGGCTTGAACCCGTGTCCCCTGCATTGGCAGGCGGACTCCCAACCACTGCGCCACCAGGGAAGCCCGGGATTCTAACTTTATTGACGGTGAGTAAAGATAGAAAGATTAAGCAATCTGATATTCTCACTGTATACTTTACTTCATACAGTTTTAAAAAATTATGTAAGACAGGGCACTTTATTCTAAAAAGTCAAACGACTTGCAGATTGAGCACTGATTCACAGAATAGGAAATGACACGCCTCAACTTATATGCTTGTCACATCAAAATTCAAACATTTTCCTAAAGGAAATGAACTTCTTAACATCATGAATTCTATGGAAACAACCGAATTAAAATATGAAATCATTTTCTTAAAGTTTTGATCTTTTCTTAAATCTTATATTTTTACAGTTACCTATATGAGAGATCTAAGATACAGGATAATATTGAAATAATTTAAAATTAGGCCATTTAAAAAATTTAGGCCCATTTCTTTATAAAGGGATTAGTTATTTCCTACTTCTGTAGGAAATTACATTTGGGAAGGTAACTGAAATGTCCAATCAAACTAAATCATTTAAGCTCACTAGTGAAGGCCAGAGAGGTTTATAAATTTCCTTCTGTTCCAATTGCAGATTTAAGCCAATGGTGGCCTAAAGTCAATGCTGTACACATTTGAAGATCTGAAACGTAGGTAGAAAGTTCTAATGTTCCCTAGAACCAGGAAGATAGTGTAAAGATGTGAAGTGAGTCTCATTAGAATACAAGACTGAGTAGGAAGACCTGTGGAGGATGAGGCATTAAAAAACCAATCTAAGGCCACTTTGTACAGTAGCCTGCCAGTTGCAACCTTAAAAATGCTTGCTGAATTGTTTCTAGGATAGATTTTTAATGGAATTGCTGTTCAAAAGATGTTCATACTCTGTTTTTAAAGTAGAAAGCAAATATGTCATTAAAGTTGTTTTAAACGTTTTCCCATTCTAAAAAAATACTTGGAAAGTCACATGTTTCAGGACTAGGATTTTGCAATATAGTCTAAAACCGAAAAATCCTGATCAAGTTAAAGATTCACCTGCTTCTCCCAGATGTTTTGCCTTACGGACTCCAACTTATCCTGACTTCTCTGTACTTTTATGGATTTTTTTCTCCTGTGAATTAAACTGTACTGCATTTCTTTGACGGGCTTACCTGTCCATATAAAATATGCAGGTTTTTCTGGTTCCTATAAAAGATGTTATAGGTCTTCAATAAAGAATTAAGTTGTTCCCTAAAAAAACAATATTACATTCAGTTACAATCAGTCTTAGGCTTTTTAATGGTAGAAGGCAATAATGGTGCCTTCAGTTCAAAAAGATATGAGATAGGAAAAAATGGTTCAATGGAATCTTTACTATTCTGTCATTTTAATATAGGTCATTGAAAACTGAAGCCTTCTTAGGACATCAACAAATGTTGAAGGTGTTAATTCATAAATAAATCATCAAAGTAAAACAAATAAAATCTGGTCTTAGGTGGTTACTTTCCCTTAGTGAAGATGTGTGTTAATAATTTCAAAGTTGAATTTGATTTTTAAAAAGTCCGTCAAAATTTTCCATAATGAAGAAATGACTGGCTGCAAAGAGCTGTTTGAATTGAATTTATAATCTAAAGCAGTGGTTCTCAACCCATTTAAGTCACAGTATATTTTGAAACCCTGATGAAAGCTTTGCCTTCCCTGCGGGGGGTGGAGTGGGTTAATCCTATATATAAACACATAGTTTTGCATATACAATGTGTAATAGCTAATTTATGTGCTATTTTGAAAGACTTTCCTGATAAACAAGGAAGGAGTTATTTTCCACATGGTGTAAGTATAGGTTCTTTTTATCTGACAGTAACAAACTGACATTTAAAAATATTCTTTGTTTAAAATTCTGGAGTAAAAGGAAACTCCCTGGCTGTCCAGTGGTTAGGACTCCAGGCTTTCATGGCCAAGGCCCCAGGTTTGATCGCTGTTCAGGGAACTAAGACCCACAAGCTCTGTAGTGCAGCCAAAAAAAAAAAAAATTCTGGAGTATATACATCAAAATATTTCTAGTGGGTGGTAGGATTTGAGATGATTTAAAATTTTTTTCTACTGTCCTCTCTGTTGTCAAGTTCTTCCCGGGGTTGTTGTTTTATAAAATTTTGAGTTAGTTTTATTTTGACTGTTAACAATTAAAATATTTTCATAAGAGAATAAATAAATAACCAAAGAATGGAAAATGACTGCAGACAAAGTGGTGAGGAGAGTGTTCTGTAGCAGGAGACAGCTGTAAAACAGATTTCGTTTCACATTCCTCTTTTGTTTTACAACATTTAATCAACCTAATTTAAGCACCTAGTATGTGCCTGACTTTATGCTTTCCACTGGAGATACAGCAACAGTTCAGGAATAGTTGTTGCTCCTAGGCATCTCACCCTCTGTGGCAGGTGGGCTCTGGCAATGGGAATGCTGGTTCCTGCCACACCTCCATCCTCCCCTTGTGCTACCACAGCTCAAGATGCTGCTGTCACTCACCCTGCTGGTCCAAGCTATCTTCTCTCACCTGCGTTATGGCAACAGTCTCCTAAAAGCCTCCCTGTGTTTGTTGTCTATTCTCAACAGCAGGAGTTATTTTAAAACAAACCTGATCACCTCTCTCCTTTGCTCAAAGCTCTTCAATATCTTCTCATCATTAGAATAAAAGCCAATATCCTTCCAATGACTTCAAAGGCCAGTTGTGATCTGATCCCTTTTACACCTTCCATCTCATTTCTACTTCTCTTTCCTTCACTCACTGAACTCTAGCCGCTGGCCTCCTTGATGTTCCTTGAGTACTCCAGGCACATTCTCACCCCAGGGCCTCTATACATGTTGTTCCCTCTGCCCAGAATGACCTCTCCCACGCCATCACACTGTTAGTGCATTCATTTTTTTTAGGTATTTACTCCAAAGTCACCTGCTCAAGGAGTCCTTCTTGACAACCAAATCTGAAAGTTTGCCTTCTCCCAACATTCGTATCCTGCTTTCCTCCTTACCTCTGCCCCTTGGTCACCATCTAACCTTGAATATATTTTATTTATTTATCTTATATTCTGTCTCCTTCACTAGACTGTAGCTCCAAGAGACTAGGCTTGCTTCCATGTTTCGTTCACACTATATTTCATGTGCCTGGAAGAGAGCACGGCACATAGTAAGAACTCAACAAACACTGGTTGAATGAAATGATCAGAAGAAGTCTTATTCCTAAAATAAAACCAAACATATCAACAGGTGGAAAGCTTTTTTATATAAGTTGCTTTATGGGGGAGGCATCTCATGATATTAAACTTCCAGATATAGTAATTGCTAAAATCCCTTTGATCTTCAATACCTGTCTCCCTCCCATAGGAATACTTGGCTCCGTGAGGGCAGGAATTTTGGTCTATTTTATTCATTGCTGTCTTCCCAGTGCTTAGAGCAGAGCTTTGCTCATAGTGGGTACTTATTCAATAAGCATTTAATGAGTAATGAATGACAGAGTTCATGTGTATTGATTTTTATGTTTGAGATCAGGTAAACATACTTTCCACTTGACTTTTCTCACTTGTAATTTTTAATGCGCACATTTCCAAGGATCAGTACACTCCACACAAACACCACATAAAAAAATTCTACAGAATTCCTCCATGCTATTTTTCCGTTTCCCAGCTGGCTTACTTTAGAATTTTAGTGTTGATGAATATTTCTGTTCTAAACATCACTGGGCACACAAGGGATTTTGTTTCATTGGAGTCATTGCTGTGGAATAGTTCCTTAAAATTAACATACTGGTAAAGAGCATGAACACTTTTATAGCTCTCATTATTGGGAGCCAGGGCAGCATACGGACATTTCCGGTTCACTTGGGATGCAACTCCTGATACGCTGAGCTGTGAGAGTTGTTATTAAAGTAAATGAATCTTTACATAACCTTATTCCCTCAGCTTCTGTTTCTGATAAAACTGCATGTTAAGGTATGGTACAAGTATCCTTCAAAGTATTTACCTCAGTACCATGTTTGATTAGAAAGATTATTCTCTGGGAACAAGCTACTTGGAAAATGTTTCTGTATCTGAAAAAACCTGACTAAATCTTTCTGCACAGAAATAAGTCTCCAAATGACCCAGGGAGTCAGCGAACTGTGGTCCCAGGCCACCTGCTTTTGCAGATAAAGTTTTATTGGAATACAGCCACACTACTTTGTTTGCCTATTGTCTATAGCTGCTTTATTTCTATAACTGCAGAGTTGAGTAGTTGTGATACAAACCAAATGGCCTACAAAGCCTAAAATATTTATTATCTGACCCTTTACAGAGGTAGTTGGCCAACCTATAAACCATGTGTAACACAGGGTAACTAAATACCACAGAAATCTTCCATATTTTTCTCACCACAGGCAGGATCTTTCTGACTATCAGTGAAACTCTGAAGGATTTTGGCACGTGGAAGAAGAAAATAGTTCAGTAAAATAGTGTTGGGATAAAATTAGGTAAGTTAATGGTGTAATAAAGTGAGGAACTAGAAAAGAAAATCCGGAAGTCAGGTGAACAACTACAGTAATGGTGTATGCATTCCAAATATTAAAACTTCATCACATTTTAATCGTATGCACTTTACCAGAGGAAATTTTGGAGATGATTAGTCTATGCACCTGTTGAAGCAATGGGTTAATACAACAGGAGGATAAAGTGTAGCCTGCAACATTCTAACTCGACTTGTTGGCATTAAGGGCACAAAGAGCTGAAGAAGTTATCGTCAAGTTGATTATCTCTTATCCGCTGACTGATTCAAATTTTGTCCTCTAACAGAAGACCTGTCCTAATGGTTTGCTGTGTGATCACAATAAAGAAGCCTCATCCGTACACTGAGGTGGGTGAGAGCTTGAGGGAATAGATTCTGCCTCTTGTGCACTCTGGAGGGGAAGGATTAAGCAAGAAGGGTGTGAGAAGCTTACCAGGCAAAGAAAATATCAACAAGGACATTCTAGATATTTCTGTAGTTTTTGTGGCAAAAGCTCAAAGAGTTGGGACTCTAAGAGTAGAACATGTAAAATGGGGAATGGTGAGTGATGAAGAAGAAGGCAGGAACCCTGTGAACCATTTGAAGAAGCTTAAAATTCACCCTGCAGGCAATGGGCACTTACTGGAGGTTGCAGGCAAGTGTAAGGTATGATGCTTCTAAGGGCCACTAGGGAGCTTATGGAAGACAGATTTCAGGACAAAGCAACACGGAGGCAGCAAGATGAGTGGAACAATTGCAATGGTATTGGGGTAGAGAGCCAAGGCTATGTTCTGTGGGAAGGTGATCAAATGTCCCTCATGTACAGAAGAATCTAAAGTCTAGAAGAGACCTAAAATAAGTATAGGGATTATTTGGTTTAGGAGATCCAAAGGCCACCACTAAAGTGTTATCTAGGCAGTCCCTAGTCAGGAAAGGGAAGACTGATTTAATATACATGGTGACTTGTCAGTGCTAATTATAATGTATTTTTTAGGATTTAACTTAAATGTTACCTATGGACCTCCCTATCTCATAAAAAGGAAAAAAATCATCTGTGTACTTTTCCCTCTCAGCTCCAAAGAGTCCCCCGCCAGCCTAGACCAGACAGCTGTTCAGCTGCCCTAACAAAGCTATAAAGTGGGTGATAAGAAATGAATTCCATATCCAGTCTTCTCAGTTTACAAATTTTTCTAGAAGCCACAGCGACACCCAAGAAGTCGGCATGGTACAAAAAGCCTGTATATCAATACTTTACGTGTGATACATAAATTGATTTTTTAAGAAGAGCTTGGTTTTCTCGAACATGAAATACTGTATCATAATATATCCTAAGGATTTTTAAAAAACATTATCACATAATATATAACATGAATAGTGTTTTTATAAAACTAAGGAATAGCAAACTTCCATGTAAACTGGACTTCTAACTAAACGAACACATAGAATCTTAAGCTTCGCCAGGACAGAAGTTGGCACTGTGCACTGACAGTACAGAGAGGGGACCCTGATAGATGCAGATGGACACCCAGAATTAGTCATTACAGCTCCTGGGTGAGTGCTAACCAGGGAAAGACTTAACATGGGAGGGGGCGACAGGTGTAGGGGAATGATGCCAGGGTTCCTGCTCCTTTAAAGGTTCCCTGTTCCTGTAAGGCTCCCAGCTCAGTTTTAATGAGTAAAAGTGGATCCAGAGTTGACTGTAAAATGCTTAGGTGTACTTTGCACTTTGTGGTCTGAATTGCATCTGCTCAGCAGATGGGAATTACCCACATTCTGACGTTTGTCATGAATAATGGGCTGAGCAAGAGAGGAGTTCCTCAATCTTATCACGCTATTTGGCTGGAAGAAACATTTTGTGTTTAATTTTATAAACTGTATTATGCATTGACATATTGGACAGCATGATGAGTGGAAATGAGTTATGCCCTGCACCCATAGACAGAATGAGTGGCAAATTTTAGTTGTAATAAGAGTTCTCCCTCATTTTAGTAACGATTTACAGCATAATTCAGTGGCTATCTAATCCTTTTCCTGGAAACCAGAAAACCCTGTCTCATTCTTTACTAAGTGATTCTTAAAATTTGGACAAAGGCAAACCGGAAATACTGTTGTATGCTGTAGCCCAACGCAAGCTTCAGAGATTGCCACATGACACAAAATAAACTTCAGTGGAAAATACAGCCCAATGTAGTCACCAAAGGCAAATTTGGCCATGGCTGTGCTTCCTGAGTTTGTGTTATTTCTGCCTCTTGGAGACTTGCTGAAAAATGTTCAGGCTCCCAGCCAGGCAGCCACGGAAGCAGATAGTGACAGCAGCACTAGAGACAGCATCCTGCTGTTTGTATTACCATGTTTAAGAGCAGGAACCTAAAACATTCGAAAGAGTCTTTTTTTTTTTTTTTTTTCGAAAGAGTCTTTTCAAAGAGATGAGAAATTGAGGCAGGATAAAAATGCTAGCTTGCTCTTTTATACAGTCACCCCTCCCAATTTTGTTCATAATGTTACATTTTAGCAATGAGATTAACTATTTAATGTCAGGTTCAAAAAACTGAATTTAAAACTTAACTCAGAGTTATTTTTACAAAAAATATATTAACATGTAAAGATAGCAAATTGATCATTTTCTGGGAATTACGGTTGTGATGTTTTATTTTATGTGTTGTAGTTCTGTATACTTTTCAAACTCTATATAGTAAGTGCATAATACAGTCATAATGTTTTCATAATTTTTCTTCCATAAACATGTAATATGAACTTCTGTATGTTTTTGGAAAGGGGAACCAGGAAATATGCGGACAAAAGAACGAGTAAAGCCTTATCATTAAGCTCTTTGCCAAGATAAACCATCATTCCATATTACTGATGTCTGCAAGCAGCAGCAGAATTCTCTTAACCCACGTTATCCTTCGTTACTGTCAACTTGAATCCTGGAATACAATTGCAAACTCCTGCCGCCCCTCTTTCATAAGTGGCTACGGCTCCATTTCTTTTTGTCTTTGGCCTCATCTCCTGGCTCAAACGATGAGGAAACAAGACTGCTTTTCAACCTTTGCTTAGAGACTTTCTTCAGTTAGCAAAGTAGGTTATTCATTTCCATTGCAAATGAAGGGATTGGGTTCCACAGTTTGAATACTGAGAAGCTGGGAAGGGAAGGGCTATCTCGATGGAAGCAAAAATGCAAAACCTAAAATGATCAGGGAGCCCTGAACTTGTTGAACTCTCCCGACTTCCTTCAAAGGGCTGCCCTTTTTGAAAAGGAAGGGTTTTCAACAGCTTTAGCAACTCTGCTCAAGTATCATTAATTATTGCTGGTGGTTAGGAGGATGGTGCCTGTGATTGGTTTACCTTTTTCTTCCAAGCAGTTCTATTCTAGACCCTAAGTCTCTGTCAGTGCTGACAATTGATAATAAAAAGGCCCTGGGAGTTTCCTGAAATCCATTAGTAATTAATCAATAAGGTAATATAACTAGACTTGTCTCACCTCCCACCCTCTGGCTGCTTTTGGCCATTTTGTGACTTTTGTATTTTCTGAGGTATACATCTTTTTAAGATTACCCCTGTAAACAATGGCCCTGGAGCTATTAATGAATACATCTATCAACTTCTCTCAGGTCCTTAACACCTAGAACTCAGATAAAAGCAAAAGGATTAAAAATTAAGGTATAATTTCACAATATTAAAAAGAAATTTGAAGTGACTGTTGGCTAGTTGGTTGATAGAAAACAACCCCCCCCCCCAAATGTTTTCTTGATTATGAAAACTCCACTGTTTAAGAGAGGAGCTGTAGCTACTCAGAACAATGTCACTAGATGTTGGTAAGACATGGAAGAGGGTCTAAAAAGGGAGAGGCAAAGAAGGATTGTATCGTTTATTAAAATGCTCGTGCTTCTGAAGAAGACAGGAATGTGCTTTAGAACTGGTATCTGATTTTGAAGAGAATTCCTTTATAAGCGTAACTATCAGATTTTATATTTTAACACACTAGCTTGTTTTCTAACAACCTCAGATAAAGGAAGACACTTATCTACTCTCTTTCCCTCTATGGTTTGGTTTCTGAAGGTTTTTATGAAAAAGATTTTTAAAAAATTCACAGTCTATTATTCCAGTTGGCGGCTGCAATGAGCAGCTTCCGCATCAGACTTGGTTTCTATTATCACGTGCAGCTGACTTCCTAAGGGCAGCCCAAGGAGTTTGCGGACAGGGAAGAAAGAATGAGGGAAGTCTATGCTCTACAATCTCCTTTTCTGGCCTGAAACACAGAGAAGTATGGTCTCTGGCTCGCAGCCCTGACACTATTTGCAAATTAGTACTGATTTTTGTATTCTATTCTAATCCAAAGTAGCGACTTGAAACTACCTCCACTTTGATGGAATAGTCTGTTTCTTGTTGTAGCTGATGGTTTTGGAGAGAACAAAGAAATATTTAGTGCCCAAGAAAAAGCTGTTTGAAAACTACAGAATAATTATGTGCCCTGAATGTGTGGACAATATGAAACACAGTGGTAGATGTGCTATGTTAGATAAATGGTTCTAAAACCCGACCTGAAGGGCTTGTTGAAACAGATCATGAGGGGCACCTCCAAAGTTTCTTATTGAGTTATGTCTGGTGTGGGTCCTGAGAATTTGCATTTTTAACATGTTCCCAGATGATTCTGGTGCTGCTAGTCCAGAGACCACATTTTTTTTTTTTTTTTAATTCTCTGTGGTACGCGGGCCTCTCACTGCCGTGGCCTCTCCCGTTGCAGAGCACAGGCTCCGGACGCGCAGGCTCAGCGGCCTAGGCTCATGGGCCCAGCCGCTCCGCGACATGTGGGATCTTCCCGGACTGGGGCACGAACCCGCGTCCCCCGCACTGGCAGGCGGACTCTCAACCACTGCGCCACCAGGGAAGTCCCAGAGACCACACTTTTGAGATCTTTTAGATTTCAGGATGCTGAGAATCATGGTGATATTCTTCTTTTAGGGGAAGGGAAGTCTATCAACTGGCAGGTTGCAGGTTGAAACAGGCGGACATTCCAACTGAAACTAAAATAGTTACATATAACCAGCCTGCTAACACTTCTGCCCTTTCCTCCTCTGTTACTGAAGTAAGAGGCCAGAGAACACTGTCCTTGCAGACATTCTTTGGGAGGAGGTTTGTTCTAGTTTCCTATTGCTGCTGTAACAAATTACTACAAACCTAGTGGCTTTAAACAACATAAACATTTATCTTACAGTTCTACAGGTCTCACTGGCTATAACCAAGGTATCAGCAAGGCTGTACTTCTTCTGAAGGCTCTAGGGGAGAATACATTTCCTTGCTTTCTCCACTTTCCACAGTCTACCCACATTCTTTGGCCTCCGGCTCCCTTTTCCATCTTCAAAGCCATCATTGGCTATACAATCCTTCCCACTCCATCACTCTGACATGGAATCTTTTCACATAGTTCTCCTACCCTCCCACATAAGGACCCTTATGATAACATTGGGCCCATCTGGATAATCTCCCAAATTTAAGGGATGCTAATGGATTAGCATCCTTAATTCCATCTGCAACCTTAATTCCCTTTTGTGACGTAATGTAAAATATTTACAGGTTCAGGGGATTAGGAAGTAGACATCTTTAGGAGGTCATTGTTCTATCACGGGATTCAAGGGTGACTCCTATCCAAATATTGTCTGAGTACTTGGGAGGCATCTTGTTAGAAATCAGAATCTGTATTTTAACCGAGATCCCCAGGAAATTTGCATGTATGTTAAAATGGAGAGAAGCCCTGATATAATCACCTTGCCACTAGGTATGAAACAGTATTTAAGGGTAACATATGTCAAGCCAAAATACTAAAGTCCTGATTTAGTTCCTTGATGCTAATACTCCCATACTCACTCATCATCAACAAAAGTTTATTGAGGGATTACTGTGTAATAGACAATGTAATAGATGCTGGGGAGACTGCAATATTTAAAACCAATGGGGCCCGTGCAGTGATGGGAGTTGCTTTCTGGAGGAAGAAGATAGAAAAAAAAAACAAAACAAAAGAGCAAATAAAGAAATATGTTGATTTTACATAGGGGTAAGTGCCATAATAACAATGAAACATCATCCTGTGATGCAGCAGATGAAAGAGGGCATTTTAGAGAATGTGATCAGGAGGCCTGAAATATTAAACCGACACCTGAATAATGGGAAGGAGCTATAGCCCTGTGCAGAGTCGAAGAAAGTGTCCTGAGCAAGAGATGCCGGTGCCACATCTTGTGTGCGGCACTAAGCTTGACATGTTTAAAGGAGAAAAACAAGGGAAGAATGGCTCAAGATGAGGTTCTAAAAGTTCTCCAGGCCAGATCGCATTGGACCTTAGAGAGACTTCTTATGGTAAGGAGTCTGCAATAGGAAGCTTTGGAGGGTTTAAGCAGGACGCCGTGACGACATTGTAAAGAGACGTTCTGGCTGCTCGGGGAGGATGGATTACGGGGACAGGGAATGGAAGCTGGCAGCCCAATTAGGAGGCAGTAATAGTTGTCCAGGCAAGAGATAGTGGTGGCTTGGACTAGATGGTGAGAAGTGGTTGTATATTGGAGGTGGAGTTGATGGGACTTGCTGTGGGGCTGGGTGTAGAAATGAGGAAATGAAACAATTACGTTGGTTTCTAGCTTCCCTTAGGATCTTGCTTCTCATTTTTCCATGATTTAAACTTTTAGGTCTCTCTAATACGTGCCCTATAGATTTTTTTTTTTTAAAGCCAGTTAAAAAGTAAACACAGATGTGTCACACAACACGCGTCATGATTGGAGCAGATGCAGGCTGATGGTAAAAGAACACGCTTTGTGTATGAACAGCTGGGAAATTTTGTGCTGGTTGAGGATGATTACCTTGACATCACAGTCTGATGCCCCTTGTTCCCTTGAGATGGGGAAACTATTCTGTTAAGCCTTTCAGACTGATATGGCTTTCAGCCACTTGGACCATCCGGATTGTTACTAGAGTGTCTGAAACACAGCAGGTGGTCAGTGATCCTCGGAGTCATCTATGTGAGCGTGAACTACAGCCAGGGCTTTCCTTACAGGGCTTTTATGGTGCTCTTCTGTAATGTCGCCATGACTTTGACCACCGATTCTCTTTACATTGGAAAAAATATATTAAGCGGCCTCCTTGTTTCTATTCTGGGCATCCTCCATCTACTCTTCACACTCTATCCAGAGTATGTAGAACATACATAAGCATATCATCTGCTTTGGTTAACATCCTTAAATGTCTCTCTACTGCTCTTGGTATAAAAACCCCAAATCCTTATCACAGCAGGTAAAGTCCTGCTTGGTCTCTCTTCCTCTTTAGCCTCTTTTACAGAGATGCTTTTTTTTTTTTTTTTTAAGAAGATGTTGGGGGTAGGAGTTTAGTAATTTATTTATTTATTTTTGCTGTGTTGGGTCTTCGTTTCTGTGCGAGGGCTTTCTCTAGCTGTGGCAAGTGGGGGCCACTCTTCATCGCGGTGCACGGGCCTCTCACCATCGCGGCCTCTCTTGTTGCGGAGCACAGGCCCCAGACACGCAGGCTCAGCGGCCATGGCTCACGGGCCTAGTTGCTCTGCGGCATGTGGGATCCTCCCAGACCAGGGCTCAAACCCGTGTCCCCTGGATTAGCAGACAGATTCTCAACCACTGCACCACCAGAGAAGCCCCAGAGATGCTTTTTCCTGTGTCCTGCACCTCAACAATTCTGGGAACTTTCACTGGCTGGAACTCTGTGCTCCCTCTGGCCGTGAAGATGTCAGGCTGGCTCCCTGTGTCAGGAGTGCTCTCCTGCTGACTCTCTTAACCTTGTTAGCTTGCGTCACCTTCAGATCTCTGGACTTCCCTGCTTAGGCTAGATCCTTATTTTCTTGTAGAACTTGGTTCTTTTCCTTCTGAACACTGACCTCATTTTGTTACCAGGCTTTTAGAGCTGTGGTCTCACTGTGATTTCCAGAGCAGTAGCATCTGTACCACCTGGGAACTTACATGTGCAAGTGCTCACTCTACTCCAGAACTGCTGAATCAGAAACTCTGGGAAAGGGGCCCAGCAATCTTTATTTTACCAAGCCCTCCAGAGATTCTGATAAAGGCTCAAGTTGGAGATTAGTGGCTTCAGACTCCAGCCTCCATGAGAGTAGGGCTCTTGTCTGTTTTGGCTCAAAATTGCTACCCCAGCTTCTAGTCAGCGTCTGACTAATGGTGTGCTCTCAGCAATTGTTTAGGGAGTAAAATAGGAAACTGAATGCTGAGCAACATTTAGAGGGGAAAGATCTTTTACCAGCATAGCTAACAGGACCAGAAATTCAAGTAAACTCTGTGTCATCTATTTCTGGAGTCTTTGAATTTTGACCTCATCAGACTTTCTATTGAAACATTTTCAGTGTGTATTGGGCAGACAGATGATCTTGTTGTTTTTTAATGGACTAAAGTGATAAAATAGGTAAATGTGGAGTAGATACATTTTATTGTGAATAGCAGTCATATTGGTATGCTCAATGACTGTTAACAATATATATTCATTGAAAAATATCTGACATAAAGCTTAATGACCCTTTTCACTAGTCTGGGGGTGATATTACTGACCTTTATGTAAAATTGTGATATCCAATTTCTCACAATAAAAATGAATTTTTACTAGGTCACCAGACATGAATAATGGGAATGTTTACATAAATTTAAAAGGAAAACTCCCACATAGAAAAAGATTCCTCATTGGTTTTTTTGTTTGTTTGTTTGTTTTTTTAGCGATACGCGGGCCTCTCACTCTTGTGGCCTCTCCCGTTGCGGAGCACAGGCTCCGGACGCGCAGGCTCAGCGGCCATGGCTCACGGGCCCAGCCGCTCCGCGGCATGTGGGATCTTCCCGGACCGGGGCACGAACCCGCGTCCCCTGCATCGGCAGGCGGACTCTCAACCACTGCGCCACCAGGGAAGCCCAAGGTTCCTCATTTTTAAAGGAGATGGTCCTACACATGTCTCAAACTTTTTGCCCTGGCTTATTTTAAAATCCTGACTCCTATCAAAATATGTCAGGGAGGACTCCCTTATCCTTTATTAAAGACAACAGTCCAAAGGTCTTCAGAAGAGTGTGGCCCTGTCTTTATACACCTACCTGCAGGGCATGCTGAGGCTTGCAGTGTTTGCGCCAGTTCCTTTGATCCAGAGAAGACCCAGGCCATGGGACCTGGGCAAACACTGCCCTCTGGTTCTGCCTGCCAGGTAGTACGCAGCCCCTGGAACACTGGCTCTTTGTGCTGAGTTTGTGCTCAGAGGTGCAGGTGGCTGCTTTCTTTGTTTCAGCAAAGGGTACCGGCCAACATGCTTGGCAAAAGGAACTGTTTGGAGTGATGCACTTTCTGCTCAAATTTATTACATCATGCTAATTAGAGTTAGTTAGTAAGGACAGGAATGCACATGGGCCTTGTGGCCACTGTTGGAAGAGCTGCAGCCTGCAAGGGTTTGTATTAGGTTCCTAAGTAGGAGAATAAAAAAATCTAACAAGTTCCGAGAGTGAAATCTGATCTACATTCTAGAACTGGATTTGAACTCTTTTTTCAAATTCAGGATTGGCATTTACTCACCCCTAAAATGCCCTGATTTTAGCCTAAGACCTGAAGTGAAAGCACTTTGAAAGCAACCATAGGGAACCACTTTTTTTTTTTTTTTAATAATCAGCTCACTTAGAATATTTACCACGTGAAGCAACAAAGCAGTGACAACCCCAGGCAAGGAAAGAGCAACTGGAATCTTAATCATTTGAGCATGGAGTTAACTTATGCCAACACCCTTCAGTCAGGGAAGTTTCTAAACTCAGAAAATTCTTATCCAGGAGTAAGACATAAATGTTATATTGCTTACTGTGATATTAAATCAATATCTCTTATTTCATGGATCATATGTTTGCTGAAAGCAAAATTTTCATTAAGGAAGGTCTATTTTCCTATTAATTTGCAGCATTTTCATGTATTTCTGTGCATGAAAATAAATATCGCAAATAAGTTGGTGATTTTTGTCTTGCCAGAACAACGCTTGTCACAGAATGGGAGCTGAAAAACTACTTAAGTGAATAAATGAAGAATAGAGGGCTTCCCTGGTGGCGCAGTGGTTGAGAGTCCGCCTGCCGATGCAGGGGACACGGGTTCGTGGCCCGGTCCGGGAAGATCCCACATGCCGCGGAGCGGCTGGGCCCGTGAGCCATGGCCGCTGAGCCTGTGCGTCCGGAGCCTGTGCTCCGCAACAGGAGAGGCCACAGCAGTGAGAGGCCCACGTACCGCAAAAAAAAAAAAAAAAAAAAAAAAGAATGGAGAGGTTAATGACAAACTGGATATCATAGGTAGTCAATGGTATCATTATAATTTTTGGTGACTATTTTGTAAAGATTTCCCTGAGTTCCAGAAATTTTGTTTATTTCAGGTGGGCAGAAATTCTCAAACTTTAAGCCTTTCCTCCTCTGAGCAGTAGTTTCTAGACTCCAGTAATACTTCAGAATCACCTGATTAGCTCTGAGGGGGAGCGCAGCATCTGCACTGTTAATAAGCATCTTGATCGGAAGGCAGGTGGCCCCTGGACCACATTTTGAGGAATGCTATCTTCAAGTCCAGTGTTTGCGTAAATGCTATATTATTTTACTTTACCACCTGGAATACCAATAATACATGGATACTAGGGTCTGAAAGTGTATCTGTGGTATAGAAGATAAACTGCAAGTGCCCAATTCAGTCAGTTCAAAATATGACACAAAATAAGGGTCACTAGAAATGCAGACACTTTGGAAATAGCCTCCCCCAGAATATGTGGTTTCATTTTAACATATTTCATTGTAGGCCAGTTATAAAATGGGAATGCACATAGGTTCTCAAATTTTGTTCATTTTCTTTCTCTTCTTATATTCTAAATGATTAGAATGTATGTATAAAAATATTTTCAGCGATTAAAAAATTACAAAATGCTGGCTTCAAGGCTATTTTGTGGGAAAGTGATTGATACAGTCTGGCTGAGGGCTATGGATATGCTGTTCAAAACTAATTATTCATGTACTGCTTTTATGAGTTTGGCTAACTCCAAGTATAATCTGTTATCACTTAATATTTTTCTAGTTGATGTTCCTCTTTTTATATATTTATTCAACAATTATGTATTACTTATTGCATTAATATTTGCGGAATTATATATGAAACATTACCCTCTCCCCTTAAATTTTCAGTCTTATTTGGGGAATAAAATAAATAAATATAATACGTTAGAAAGTGAGAGTGTTCTGATAGCATGTAGTTCAGGATGGGTGTTTTCATTAGTTATAGGACCCATGGCTGTGAGTGACAGAAACCCAACCAAGTTACTTAGTAACTTGGTTACTAAGCAAGCTTTTATCTGTCCTGAGAAATAATGTTTGTGAAATCAAAGATTTCATGTGCTAGTTATATTTTTCTAATGCTTTCCAAGAGTGTTCAAATAAAAACCAATTATTTATGTTTAACCTAAAATCATCTCATGTATCAAGGCCATCCAGGTACCTCACCTTGGGAAAGAGGATGCAAAAGATACTTAGGTCTTACCTTCAAGGGGCTTACATTCTACCTTGGGAAACCAGGCATCTGTTATGAGGCAGTAAAGACAAGGCAAGAAGCCTTAAGCTGTTGGTGGGAGAGACAGCTCATCAAACTATTTTAGAAAGCTAATTTGTAACAATAACATTAGATTTACTTGTATACTTTGATTCAGTAATTACACTTCTGTGAACTAGTCCTTGTATATTCAAAATGTTGGAGCCATCTTGAAGGTCAAAATTAAAGAAATTATATTATGACATTTCTATATTGTTGAGTGATATAGTATCATTAAAATCATCTTTAGGAAGATTATTTTAATAGTATGGGGAAATATTTGTAATATAATGCCAGGTGTGTAAAACAAGATATAGAATGATCTCAACTATATAAAATAAAATCCTTAGAATATGGGTAATATGACAAAATTAAATAGTACATTTTCTGAGTAGTAAGATTATGGATAACTTTATTCTTTCAATCTACATGTTTCTATATTTTCTCAGCTTTTATAATATAAATATATAAAATACAATAATTTATAAAATAATCATACTTTCATAATTAGGAAGTAAATATTTGAAAAGAACAAATACACAAGTAATTAACAGGCTAATTAAAATCTTACTGCAGTTCAGGGAGGATTTCATGGGAAAAGTGAGAAACTGAGATTGGGAAACTATAAAATATTACAAAGGAAACGAAAGTTGACCTGGTAATCACCGGTGTATGGAATAGATGTTTATTTCAGTGAAAATTCTTGATTTTCATACTGTGATTACACAGATGAATAAAAGGAATGTGGTGTCCAGGACGAGAAGTTACCATCAGCTGCTCATGGCTACAAATGAGATCGACATAAATCAATTAAGAACAGAACAAAGAGCTTCATGAAGGTGGAAGAAAGCTGTTCTAGAGAAACAGAGGATTCAAGGCCTGAGAATAAAGAGAAACACATGTGAACCAATAGCAGGATGGGGAAGGACAGGACCACCCCTTGGAGCAGACATGAGTTAGGGAGGGCACTGGGACTTCTCTCTGACCTTTGTCTTGAGGTTTTATAGGGGAAGAGAGGTCATGGAGATGCCCATGAGTGCAGAAGGGGACTGTGAATTGCTACTTGGATCATGCGGTGCCTGCTTAGGGTGCCTTTTAATCTGATCATAAGGGTAAATCTAAAGGTTTTGGTGAGAAAGGACCTTGCTTTCTCAGGAATCCAAGAGGTGAAGAGCAGCTGTGTAGCTGAAGTAGATGAAAAAGAAAAGATTGCAACCTCCGACTGAGAGGTGGCCCCAGGAGTAGTTTAGCAATGCACTGAGGGCGGGGCTGGTGGGAGGTGAGAATCAGGATTCCATGGGCTGACCTGCGTCAAGCAGAGTTGAATAACAGGAAAATACGTACAAGGGTTTGTACATTCTTCTCTTATGCCGTGTACGGTTTCTTCTCGAAACTTCCCTCCCAGTGTGGTAAATTTGTATTCCTGGCTGGTTAAACTTACACTGCACAGAAGGCATTTACGCAAAAAGGAACACTGGTGTAGACCCAGGGCTACTGTCTTTGGAGACACCTTTGTTCAATGTTTCTGTAATTTTCTCTGGGGGGAGGCACTGTGGTAGGGGGACCTTCTTGGGGCTGTGCTGGGCTCTTACCCTGTTCTGCCCTTTCTGTCACTCTCTCGTGAGCGTCTTCCCTTTTCTTCACAGTCTCTCCCATCTTCTCCATCATCCCTCTATCCTGAATCTCATTTGCCTCCTGCTTCCCCTGCAGATCACTCACATGCTTTTTTCATCATTTTCTCTTCCCAAACCGTCATCTTTCAGGTCCTCTCAACAATGTCCATCCTGTTACCATGTCCATCTCTTACTTCTCTCTATGATCTTTCTATCTCTCTTCCCTTTGGTTTCATATGGATGTTACTTTCTCTGACTTTCATTATCAGTCATCTGCACTTATTTTAAAAATTAATTTCTGCCTTTCATTTCAATTTCCCATTTTCTCAACTTCCCTCTTCTCCTTGTATCCCCAGCAACACTTTAGCTACCTTGACATCCCCAAGCGGTGTTTTCTATACTTGCCCACTCTATCACTGCCCCTCCTCTCTGTTCAGTGTCCACATTCCTTCTGCCCACTTTCCATCCAATGTACTACTGCTCGCCTTGTTGTTTCCTACTTTTCCTTTCACTCTTTTCTAACCCTGGATCTTGAATCTTCTCTATCACACTTATTCCCTTGGTGACATTAGTCAGTCTCAAATGTAACTTGTCTGGGACTGAACTCCCGATCTTCTACCCCAAACCTGCTCCTCCTGTAGTCTTTATAATGTCAGAAAGTATTCACTCCATTCTTCCTGACCCAAATCCTTGGAATCATCCTTAATCTTTCTCTTTCTCTCATACCCACATCTAATCTTTCAGGAAATCCTATTGTTTCTTCCTTCAAAATATACCCAGAATCTGAGCATTTTTCCCCACCTCCACCCCTGCCACCTTGGTCCAAGCCACCATCATCTCTACTCTGGACTATCCGCTCCTTGATAGTTTCTCTGCTTCTATCCTTGTGTCCTCTTCAGTCTGTTCTTAAAGCAGCAGCCAGACAGATTCAGTCACTCGTGTACTCAATAATCTTCAATGATTTCTCATCTTGTAAGTGGGAAAGACGAAGTCTCAGTGGCCTATGAGGCCTTACATATTCTCTGGTCCCATTCTGTCTCTGACCTCACCTTCTCCTACTGTCCTCCCTATTTCACTTTCCCATACCAGGTTCCTGCACCCTTACAGGTGTGTGCCTGCCTCAGGGCTGTGAACTTGGTGTCCCCTTTCCTGGAAGGGGACCTGGGAGGCTCCCAGCCAGATACCCACACAGCTCACTCGCTTCCCTCCTTCAGGCTTTTCCCTACTGCTACCTCCTTCCTGAGGCCTTCCTTGGCCATCTTATATGAAATCATAACTCACTGCTCTCTACCCCCCGCAATCATTACTCCCCTTCCAGCTTTATTTTTATTCTTCATATCTTTCAGCACCTAATAGTGCATCTTGTTTTACATTTATCCTACATTTTGACTGTATCCCTCTTTTAGGAGGCAACCCCATGAGGGTAAGGGTTTTGTTTCATTCATTACTGAACGCTCAGGGTCCACAGGAGTATAAACTGCTTTTAGGAAGCAGTTTATAAGTATCTGAGGAATGAATAAGTAACTCCTTTATCTTTTACTTCCTGCCTTCTTCCCGCCTCTTATATTTCATGCTTATCCTCCAGCTGTGGCTTTAATTCCATTTTTGACCATATTTATTCCTTTTGCTTTCCTATTGTGCAATCCTGCATCATTTATATGACTTTCCTCTGTCATTTATTTGGCTTTGTTTCTCTTCCCTGTAAGAAAGACATGGATCACATTCCAGGGCGACTTGTTTTTTTTCTTACCTTTGTGTCTTTTCCCTTTTCAGCTTCTGCTCTAGCTCAGCCAGGTTCGTCTCTTATCTTTACTCTTACAGTTTTCAAATCCCTGCTCTATTATTCCTAAACTAGCATAAGATGCTATCTGCTGCGTATAAGAAAATAGCCATAGCTGCTGACCATCTATTGCATAATCTAACATCAAGAGGGAAACAGTAAAAATGAAGTATGTCCTGAGGAGCAATGGAGGGAGGCCAGGAAAGCCTGGTTTAGGCCCATAGGCTAATTCTTTGGATATATTATTTATGAGGAGCCTGGATCCTTTACTTAATGCTGTTCCTGAGAACTGTGACAACTATTAAAATAGAAATTTAGCTTTTGGTGAGATTAGACCACTATTTATGAAATATGAGTGATTGTTCCATGATAGGCTATGGCTTTTCAGTCTTCAGGAACGTATTTATTCAATTTCTAATTCAGTGTCTCAACTGATGATTCATATCATTGATCTTGTGGGTCATACATCATGCTTTTTTTATTGATACACATTTAGACTTTATTATAACACCTATGGAAGACCCAAATTTAGGCACTCTTTATATCATATTTTCTGAAATATTTTACAAAGCCCTCATAATTTTTTATAACTTTTAATTCACTGGGGTCTCTTCATAGCAGATGAGAAAAATTAGAAAATGTAATGATGCCATTTTCCAAGTTTTTCCAATACAGTTAAAGCTTTCAAAATGAAGCTTAGGGGGCTTCCCTGGTGGCGCAGTGGTTGAGAGTCCACCTGCCGATGCAGGGGACACGGGTTCGTGCCCCAGTCCGGGAAGATCCCACATGCCGCAGAGCGGCTGGGCCCGTGAGCCATGGCTGCTGAGCCTGCGCGTCCGGAGCCTGTGCTCCGCAACGGGAGAGGCCACAACAGTGAGAGGCCCCCGTACCGCAAAAAAAAAAAAAAAAAAAATTGAAGCTTAGAATGACAAAATGTGTAATACACAAAAGGTGTAATCCACAAACAACTGATAACTAGAATAACATATAATACAGGTGTACAGTTACCTGGTAATGAATGTCCTCTCATTGATGAAGATCCAAGAAGAGGACTGGTGAGCCATCATAGTCATTTTCTCCCCCTTTCTGAGATCATCTGAGGCTACCCTAAAACATTAGAATAATATTAATGATATGCTCCTGTGATGCATTCATAAATCAGTTTCTGCCTTAAACTGAAATTATTTGTTGTGTCCCTATTGTATAAAAATATTTTGGGGAGAATTTTTAAGTAGTGTTTTTTGTATGGGCATGAGGGTTGGGTTGGAGGGGCCGGGAGGAAAGAGAGTTTTTTTTTTTACCATGTGCCTGCTCTGGATCCTACACTCTGAATGTCGGCCATTTGATGGATGTTATCTCATTTACTCCTCAGACCATGCCAGCAAAGTAGGGGTGTTATTTCCATTTCACTTAGTAAGTAGTGGAACAAATAATTTGAAGCAAGGTCTGAATGTCTTTAGGGTTTCCTCTTATTTTTCTTTCCAGCATTGTTTTTGCAGCTTGAAAAGAGTTTGAGTTTCTATAAATTTGTCTGTTCTAAGATTCTTTTAAAAGATTTTTTTCCTATGCCAAAGGGAATTAATTTTGAGGATAAGTTCAGAGTTCTAACTACAACTCACTTTGAGTGGGTTTCTAAATGGCATCCTCTAAACCTGCTTTTCATGTTTATTCACAGGATAATTTGTTTTGGGAACAAGTAATACTGTGTTGTTTTTCCCATCCCCTCCCACCTCCTCCCCCACCTCCATATAGCTTTAAGATGTTTAGGTGTTTTACTCCATTCTTATTACTCAATACATGCTTTTGAGAAAAATCTATTTTATTCTCTTTTGATATCAGTTTCCCATTTTAAACTGAAAATTATATTCTTCATATAATTTATGGAAAATAGTAGTAAAGGAAGAGGAACATATAATTTAATTTTGACCATCTAAAGAAAGATGATAAAGAGGGCATATGAAGAAGTACTAGATGAGCCAGAAATACATAGCTTGACATATGGTTTTCCCCTTGGTAATCAATTCAAGAGACTGACAACTGTGTGATAGAGAAGGGGAGAGAGAAAGGCAGACAGGGATGGAGCAAGATTTCTAACAAAGGACAAAACAAACTGCAATGTTGGCCCATGATAAATGCTACTGATTTGCAAATTTATAAGTGAAATCCTGGACCAGAGATGTGCTGATAATCACTTCCCAGTTCACGGCTGTACTAGCCATGCTCCCAGTGATGCAGGGATCCAGTATGTCTGAATTTGGCATAACTCCCTTTATAAGGAGTCCTATTTCTAAATTTTTAGTATTTGATTTGGAATACATGCTAAGAATTTTCTTCATTTTTCCATTTATCCACAGTTCCGATACTACCAGGTTTTAGTGATTTAAAAGTTATCCTCTGGCTTCCCTGGTGGCGCAGTGGTTGAAAGTCCGCCTGCCGATGCAGGGGACACGGGTTCGTGCCCCAGTCTGGGAGGATCCCACATGCCGCGGAGTGGCTGGGCCCATGAGCCATGGCCGCTGAGCCTGCATGTCCGGAGCCTGTGCTCCGCAATGGGAGAGGCCACAACAGTGAGAGGCCCGCGTACCACAAAAAAAAAAAAAAAAAAAAAAAAAGTTATCCTCCTGTTCCATCTCTCTATAAATGCACAGATGGGCTTAGGGTGTTTGAAGCTGCTGCTTCCTGGTGCATAACTTATGCTTTATTGAGAAGTGTAAAAAGGAAAAAAGAGAAGGCCCATGAGGAATTCTGTCTAGTTGAAATAATGTTTCTGAAGCCTTCCTGATTTTATATTTTATAGTAAAATTTCTAGATATTTTTGAGAAAAAATTACATGTCTTCCTGTTATACTTGTAAATAAAATTTCCAAATTTTATTTGTAAAATAAAATTGACTTGTTAAAAAAAATTCATTTAGTTTTAAACTTCTGTTTATGTAACAGCTCAGTGTTATTTTCTTTAAAAAGATATTAAATTCCCAAAGGCTTATGTGATCCAAAAAGAGGCATGTTGCAATCATTGAAATTTTGGGGGGCAACATGATAATACAAGCTAGCTAAAGTAGAGAAGAAATCCTAGGGCCATGTTTGGTGGTGTGCAGAAAAAAGGAACATGGACTGTGTAAACTGAAAAACTAGAGAAACTGTGGCCCAAGGCAAGGAAGGATCAGGCAGTTTAATAAGTCTGTTTTTGGAGTATTTCTAGAAGAAATTCTCTCCTGTATGATTCTGTGAAAGGGAACATATTCCTTCTCTTCCAGCAATTGAATTCAAACTGACTGAACCCTGTCCCATCTCACAAACACAGCCTGAAGTTACCAGGCAGCCAAAATCAAGCTCTGACTTGCAGGGTTGATTAAGTGTGATGTAACATCCTTCCAGTCTCCTTCAGGCTCTGGAAACTGTGGTCAGACATGAGTAATAACCTCCTTTATGTCTTCATATAAATGGCATTAGGGTGTGACCAGAGATTTTATATAATATTTTCTAGTCATTCCATTTTGCAGAAATAGAATATTTAATTATCATTGCTTCAAGCCTATAGAATCATAGGAGCTATAGCCAGGATAAAAAGTAGGCTAGAGAAAAGTTCCATTTTTTTTAACACCTTTATTGGAGTATAATTGCCTTACAATGGTGTGTTAGTTTCTGCTTTATAACAAAATGAATCAGTTATATATATACATATGTCCCCATATCTCTTCCCTCTTGAATCTCCCTCCCTCCCACCCTCCCTATCCCACCCCTCTAGGTGGTCACAAAGCACCGAGCTGATCTCCCTGTGCTATGCGGCTGCTTCCCACTAGCTATCTACCTTATGTTTAGTAGTGTATATATGTCCATGCCACCCTCTCACTTTGTCACAGCTTACCCTCCCCCCTCCCCATATCCTCAAGTCCATTCTCTAGTAGGTCTGTGTCTTTATTCCCGTCTTGCCCCTAGGTTCTTCATGACCTTTTTTTTTCTTAGATTCCATATATATGTGTTAGCATACAGTATTTGTTTTTCTCTTTCTGACTTACTTCACTCTGTATGACAGACTCTAAGTCCATCCACCTCACTACAAATAACTCAATTTTTTTATTTTAAAAAAGAAGGGGAGGAATTTCCTCCTTTTCCTTCTGAAGCAGGTCATTTTGATTTTGGTTGGGGTAAGCTGTGTGAAAGACATTCTATGTTTCCTTTCTTCAGGAGAATACCAGCAAAAAAAAAAAAAAAGAAAGAAAGAAAAAAGATAAAAGCTATCCTCACGAAATCCTGATGCATAGTTTTTCCTTATAGTGAGCTCTGAGCACATCTCAACAGGCATAATGTAATATTCAAGCTGTAATAGTCAAGCTGAATGCTTGACTAGTTTCCCTTTATGCTTTTACCATTTTGATCATCACATCATCTTGTTCACAAACCTTGGGATCTCGTTCTTAGCAAATATAGCCCAAGTGTCTTAACCTGACGTTCAGGCTTTCTGCAGTTTCACCCAAACCTACATTTCCCAACTCAAAATTGAAGCTTTCTTTAATACCAGGCCTTCTAGTCTAGTGGAATTACGTGTCATCAAGTCTCTTCTCACTATTTCCCTTTCCCTCATCATTGCAGGTTCTAGTATCTGCTCAAGTGGGATCGTATCAATCTCCCCATGACCTGTTCTACACTGCTGTGATGCCGCTTTCTGCTGTCCGTTGGTATTGTTATGATTGATTTATACCTTATCTAATTTTCTACTCATATCCTCTTGCTCAAAGAGTGGTGCTTCTCTAGTTGGGAATGCCATCCTCTTTGATAGCACATCATTGGAAGGGGGCTTTGTGGAGGACTCATGACAGAAGAGACAGAAGCTTAGCCAACCAGGCAAATTAACTGTATAGGTCAGAAGCTACAAGGGCATTTTAGGCTCCCTTGGGACAGAGACACAGCAAACTCCAAGAGCCCAACAAATCCCAATTACTCAGTCACAAGATTTGGTCTGGGCTGTTTGGTTATGTAGCCTTTGCTCTTGCTTCTAAAACCTGAGTTTTGCCCCTAGACTTTGTCATTCTAATCATCCTCAAAAAGAGTTACTGATGCTCCCTAGTGAGGTCCACCCCCCCCCCACAGGGTGGTCACCTTGCTACCCAAACATAACCTTCTCCCTCCTGGATCCAAATTACTTCCCATCTATTCTTTACTTCTATACTTTTATTTCTCCTGTACCTCTCCTTCCACATTCCAGCACCCTATATCTTGCCAAGTGGTTCATTTTCTCTCCTCATTTTCTCTGCCTCTTAGCAGCAATTGACAGAGTTGGTTGTCCCCTCCTTCTGATACACTTTTTTTGGAGACTTTTGAGACAAAACAGCAATCACACAACCTTACTTTATTTCCTTGCTCTCACAGGTCTCAACTTTTTAGCCTTCTCCACTGCTTCTTCCTTTATATAAAATGCTGGCTAGTTCTAATAGTCTGTCCTCAGCCATCCTCTTTTCTCTAACTATACTTTCTTCCAGTTAATCTAATCCAGTTCCATCCCAGCCTCTCTGCTGAGCTCCAGACTCATGTCACTACCTACTTTATCTCTACTTGGATGTCTATCAGGCATCTCAGTGTCAACATGGCCAAACCACAATCACTGACTTTCTCCCATGCTCCAGAATTTCCTCCTCCACAATTCTTTCCAGTCTACCCAACTGGGCACCAAAACTGAAACTCAGTCTTATTTTCTCCTCTTTCATCATAACTAGATTCCAATCTGAAAGTAAGTCCTATTGGTACCTCCAGTAGGTAACTCCAAAGCTTCTGTTTCCACTGCTACCACTCTGGGCCAACCCACCACCATCTTTCTCTTGGATTATTGCATCAGCCTCCTGACTGGTTTCCCTGCACCCACATCATGACCCATATTCCATTCTCCACATGGTATCCAGGATGATAATTTCAAAGAGCAAATTAGATCTTGTCATTTCATGATTAAAACATTGCAAAGACTTCCAAGAATGAACTAGAATAAAATATAACCTCCTCATGATGACCCCCAAGATCCTGTCAATCTGTTCAGTATTCATGCCCTTCATTATTTCCCTCATTGATTACATTTCATCTATCAATACATTGGCCTTCTTTCTGGTTTTCAGTCACTCCCTAAGCTCATTCCTGCCTCAGGGATTTGAACTTGCTGCTCCTCCTACTTGGAGCACCTTACCTCAGACCTTCACGTAGCTGCCTGTTTCCCATCATGCGGATCTCAGTCCCTGGGTCTCTCCTCTCAGAGGCTTTCCCTAAGCAAGTCTCAGCCAGTCATTATCACATTATTTTCATCTAGGTACACATCAGTATCTGAAAGGATCTTATTTATTTACATTGCCTGTATTCCCCAACTACAACATGAACTGTTTAGGTTGTGGGCTTTTTTGTTTGTTTGTTTGTTTACCTGGGTACATCCAGTTCTTAGAATTTTGGCTAGAACATGGAAGGGATTTAATTAATATTTGTTGAGTGACTGACTAAATGTCAAATTGTAGCTGTGACCCAAAGGACTAATTACTATTAATAAAACTTTTCTTGACCTCATAGTTAATATGATATTTTAGCTGGGACTAGAAGTCGGGGATATTTTGAACTGAAGAAGCACAAAGTGCAAATTGACAGTGACGGGCTGAAGAATCATGGCAGTGGCTTTCTGATTGGCTCCATTCTATTTGTGCTTATAAAAACAATTAGCTAATGTATCATTAAAGATAGCAAAAATCGCTATGTAATTATATTGTCAAACTCATGACCTATGCTGAAGCAAATCATAGCTAGCTTCAGAAGATGTGATTAAACAATTTCAAAAGCCCTGGGACTTCCCTGGTTGCTAAGAATCCGCCCGCCAATGCAGGGGACATGGGTTCGAGTCCTGGTCCGGGAAGATCCCACATGCCATGGAGTAACTAAGCCCATGCACCACAACTACTGAGCCTGTGCTCTAGAGCCCGTGAGCCACAACTACTGAGCCCACGTGCCACAACTACTGAAGTCTGAGTGCCTAGAGCCCGTGCTCTGAAAAAAGAGATGCCACCGTAATGAGAGGCCTGCGCACCGCAGCAAAGAGTAGCCCCTGTTCACCACAACTAGAGAAAGCCTGTTCACAGCAAGGAATACCCAGTGCAGCCGAAACTTAATTAATTAATTAAAAAGAAAACAATTTCAAAAGCCCTTACCTTATTCTCTGACCCTAGAAATAAGGACAGTTGAATGGAAATTATGAAAGAAAAATGAAAATAGGATAAAATTTTTCTTCATAAGCAGTATATGCTAATTGAATAGGAGATAATATTGACCGTGTCTGAATCCAAAAGTTGGCTAAGCAAAATATTCAAACAATTGAAATACCTGAAAGGTAAAAATGTGATTTAATAAAAGTCCCATTTTATTATTAATTGCTGAAGTGAGAAATAGATCTATGAATTCCAATAGTTTCCCTTTTCCATTCCCATTAACCATGATTCACTGCAAATTAAAATATGTTAATGCCTTTGTGAATATCCTCTAAGTTATAAAGACTTGGTAAATTTATGAGTCTGAGCTAGTTACCTCAAAAGGCTTAAGAGGAGGATAACCAGAGGTTGTGATTAGCAGAAAGATTTATTAACGAAAGAAAAATTACAGGTCTAGAAGCCTAAGGGTCTTACTTTGAATGTTCACAATTATTTTGGTAGAACAGAACAAACTATGACTTGAGGAGGAAGGTAGTTGTTAAAAATCTATATACTTTACTGGGAGGGATAATCATACAGGGCTCTCCCATCCTGGGGCCAGAGCTTATTACTTAGATTGTGTATGAAATAAGATCACTTATTTAATGTTTGGCTATTTATTTTTTAATTATGTCCAGACAGAGTAGAGCTCAAGAGATATGGAATTAAATAGGCAAGTAATTAAATCCTGGAGAAATAAACAGTCCTAGAAGTGCTAGGCAGGTCTAAGCTCAAACAGACCTTGGAGGCTCAACAGGGAACAGAGAAGACCAGGAAGATAGAATCAGTCTGAGCAGGCAGCAGGGTTCAGGAACCTGAGAAAGCAGACTAAGTCAGCACCAGTATCTGGGCAACGCTGAGAACAGAGAGCATCTGAGAGCATCAGTGGTTCACCTCTTCCTGCTCGGCATCCTGCCTAGATGTGGGCTTGCCTGGACTGGCCAGAATGAGGCCAGAGGATGGGAGGTGAAGCCCAGTTAACTCAAAAGGGCCGGTCATTTAAAGTACCTTCCTTGGTCCAAGCATGGATTAATTAAATGGTTGCTTGTTTAAAAGTGGGAAACTTGGCTCACTCTTTTGTATATCAACAAATATTTCATGAGCTCCCTCTCTGTGCTGTTGCTGTGCTAGCCAGGAAGTGTAGCCTGCATCTGTATCTGCAGCTCCTGATTCCTGAGGCCCCTGCGTGCAGGAAGTGTCAAAGTGGTCATGATTTTACAATGAACCAAAAAAAAAAAAATACATGTGCTAATTTCCTTGGGTCCTCCAGCCAAAGAGAATTTCTCCTGCCTTTGAACTTTGATAGCAAAATATCTGCAGCTTTCTAATTGCTTACTACTTTCTCTCCCTAATCATATTTTATTTTACCTGATTTCCTCTAGAACAGGATGATTGCTCATTTCATTTTTGTATCTCCTAGAGTGAATGTATATATGCAAGTATGTAGAGAAGACATATATAAAATTATGAATATCTGTATATTCAAGATGTGGAGAGATGTACAAAAATATTAACAGTAAAATTGAGATCTATGAAATTGAGTGATAATTATTTTCTTTTTGATTTCATATGTACTTTCTAAGTCATATACAAGGAACATATCTTAATAACACACACCATAAAAATTCCAAAAAAAGAAAAAAGAGCAGAGAGTATAACATTAGAATAGCGAGTGTGTATTTCAATTACGAATTAAGATTAATGGCTGTATGCATGGTGGGTTTTGTTTTAATTATTATTTTGGCCTGAAGAAGCAATGGAAAGTTACAAATATGTATTTACCTCTAAAATACAGCTGTTTTCTCTAAGCTCTGACGTGGAACCTTGTAGTAGAGAAGAGTAGACCCGTATACAATTACATCACTTCAAGGAAACAAGACAAAACATCTATAATTCTAATCGTTATCCAATTCTTAGAAAACAGGAAAAGAGTCAAGAAAAGTGTGGTTTCTGGGAAATAATTGGTTCCATATTTTTTCTAAAGAATGTGTGTCATTTGCAGAGATGGTAAAAGTTGAGCGTTGGACTATAATCACTATCACTTTATTAAGTGATATTGATTGCAGTTAGGGAATGTTTGAGATACAAACAAAAATGTTTGTATCTCATACATTTTTGTATGAGACAAAATATGTTTTGTATGAGATATATATTTATATACAAAATAAATATTTTGTATGAGATATATATTTATATACAAAATAAAATATATTTTGTATGAGACAAAATATGAAACAAAAATGTTTGTATCTCATACATCTCATAACAGTGCTTGAATTTAAGACAGGATAAACAGGATGAATATCAAAAAACCAGGCTTCTATGTGAGTATACCAGCACAGTCAGTCCAGTGGAATCTAATTTGAAATGCCAAACATTTAGTATGCTATTGTGTATTTACGTGGCGCTAATGCCCTGTACTCCATTCTCCCCAGAGTGCCCTCAGGGAGGTGAGAAAAGCAGGAGCAGTAGGAGAAGCGAGCTAGTTGGAAGCCATTCAGGACTCAAGGCATCTTGCCACCACTCAGTCTGGGAAGGAGCTACTCCATCTGCCGATGGCTTCTTCTGGAATTGCTTCTATGGCACAGCTCAAGAGTCTCTGCTTCATCTGGGTTTCCAAGAGGAAATTCTAAGGTTGACTTCACAGGGGCCATGGCTCAATTTTTCCTGTTCATCTGTTGGCTGCAAAAGAATCAGCCCTCCTCTTGAGCTCCATTTCCTAGACTCTGGGATAATGATGGCGATGTCCTTCAACCATCTCAGCTACTAAGATAACACCCTCATCCCTTAAGAGAGAGACACCTTCATGTTCAACTACTGAAAGCAGTAGTATTGGTTTGTTTGGTACTTGAGACGATGTTATGAAATGATGAAATTACTCTAATTGATAGCTTTAAAAGACTGATTTTTTTTCTAACAGATCCAACCCTCTCTAACCCTAGACTTTAGTGAAAAGAGAGAACATTCAAAAGAAGTTCTTTTTCAGAGGTTGTATTTTCAATTGACCTTTACTTGACTATTTTTAAAAATCTAAACTTTTATATGAAGCCCATGTATCTCTAACAACCCTAAATTCCCTGTCTGCATTGTAACTGAAGAATCTGTACAAGTAAATTGACTATTAGCACTAGATTTCTATTTTGATGAAAGGTATAGGATGCATCTTACTTTAGGAAGTTAAAACAAGTATCAATTATGAAACCTTGAATTACATGTTAAAAAGACATATTACATATATGTTATACTATTTTAAATGTAACCAGAAAACTTAATATTTTCTTAATCACTGCTGGTTACTTCTATCTCTTCTGATTGACCAAAACATTTAATAGTTTATCACAAAATCTTATAAGCATTAGAAATAGTAGAAAAACATTTGTATACTAAAATAGACTTTAGGAAGATTTATAACTGGTTATGTGGTTAAATAAATAAATCTCAAATTATTCTCAAATATGGTTAATGGATTTATCTCAGTTGGGGCTACTGTTTGCTATTTAGATATATGCCTATTAAGGAATACAAAAATCAAATATTGATAACTTGTTTAAATTCTAACAATATTTATTCAGCATAAAGTCATATTTCCTCTTTGAAAACTATTTAGTAAACACTGGTACTATAATTTATTCTAAATAGATTGGATTATTTTACAAGTTTTTAGTTAAACTACACTAAACTGATTCAAGCCCCGGAGTACAATATAATAGTACAGTTCAGTTTACTTGGCTTTAGAATTCTATCTCCAATCCTCCAGTCACTATCCCATTATAAGGGTGGGTGGGAGGGGGAATTGGATGAAGGTAGTCAAAAGGTAAAACTTCCAATTATAAGATAAATAAGTACCAGGGATGTAATGTACAAAATGATATATATAATTAACACTGCGGTATGTTGTATATGAAAGTTGTTAAAAAGTAAATCCTAAGAATTTTCATCACAAGTAAAAATTTGTTTTTCTATTTCTTTAATTTTGTGTGAGATGATGAATGTTCACTAAACTTATTGTAGTAATCATTTTATGATGCATGTAAGTCAAATCATTGCACTGTACACCTTAAACTCATACAGTGCTGTATGTCAATTATATCTCAATAAAACTGGAAGAAAAAAGTTCCTTCTATCTCTAAAAACAAAAAGCCACCGCAAAACAAAAAAAAAACTCGAACAAACAAAACGAAAACAAACAAAACGAAAACACAGTACATACATTGCAGATTTTCAACTCTGCAATTTGAATACATTAAAACAATGATAATATTAAGCTAGGATCAATTGCAAAGCATTTAACTGTTTTATATTAATAAAATAAAAAGATAAAATGTCATAATTGGAAATACTTTGCTAGTCACACCTACTAAGTTTATTCCTTCCTCAAAGTCATCCACATTAATAAAACCATCAGCAACATTAACCAAAATGTCCTTTAAAGAACCATAAAGTAAGTTCACTTCCCTACAATTTAAGTGGTAAAGACCAGCAGAACACAGGTATCATTCGTTTATGTTTCTTGTCCGTAAACACAAATAAAAGTCCATATCACTTTAATACAAACAATACAATATGTGCTACAATGTAAGAACATGGACTATATGGTCTAATCTTATCAAAGTTATTCAGGGGCAGTCTCATAAATAAAACTCAAAATTGATGGGTTCTACAACAGGGGGTTGAGTGTTTCTCTCCTATTATGAAATTATTGTTTCTCGTTAGAAATAACATATTCATATAGGTGAGACTTCCCCAAAGTAAAAATGATTGAGTAGCAAAAAGTTTGAATTTGCCACCACATACTCTATTGCAAAAGTGGCAAGAAGCCAGATAATTTCATTGCTACTCAGAGGAATGAGTAGCTTTGCCCACTTGCCATCTGCTTACGTGTCCTGGACCCACTCACTGGAAACCAGTTCAACGCGGTACCCCCATACTGTCTGGTCTCACTAGTTCACTCACCCTCCTTGACATGGACCCTTTGGCAGAGCTGCAAATTTCTTAATGCTAATTGGAGGCACTATGTATAGCTATTTATAGAAGGCTTGCTAAGTGTTTAATTCCCATCAAAGCCCTATTGGCAGATACTGTTATGACGCTTACTTTATAGATGGCAAACAGAAGCTTGGTTAGGTTAAGTAACTTGCTATGGGACAAACCAGTAAGTGGCAAAGCCAAGATTTGAACCTATAGCTCTCTTGCTTCAGAATTGAACCCTTAACTCATGGACTCTCATTTAATTATGATTATCCTTTCATTGTTTGGGGCAGTCTTAAATTATATCAGAAATCCTTTTCAATTTTGTGTGTGTGTGTGTGTGTGTGTGTGAGAGAGAGAGAGAGAGAGAGAGAGAGAGAGAGAGAGAGAGAGAGAGAGAGAGAAGAGAGAGAGAGAGAGAGAGAGAGAGAAGTCTCTGTTGATTTGTGGAAAATAATAAAAGTTTAGCTGAACCGCAATTAAAAAGACCTTTCAAGTCTCTGGTTGAATGTAACCTTGTAACCATAAGAGTAATGAGGGAAAGGGGGAAGTAATGCAGCAGTCTAGTATCTTTTCCAGGCAAACCACAATTCCGGGTGAAGAACTTGAGTTCATGACACTTGTCAGAAAAGGGAGGAGGGTTTGGTGGCCACACTTACCTTCAAGCCCTCCCCTCTTCCCCTCACCCTCCCCATATGCTTACCTTGGTCAGGAAAGGGTGTTTTGAAAAAATCAAAAGGAAAATACGTCCGGGTTTCGGGCTGCTCTGACACATGCACACCTTCAAACTTGGCTCCCTATGGATTTTGCTTTCTAACAACTTGCCCTCAACTTGACCTCAGGGAGTAGATTAGAGGGTTTTTGTTTTCCCCTACCCCCATGTTTCACCTGCAACACTGTGAATGGGAGATTTTTACCTTCGTTGTTGAGCTGAACCTGCTCCGGAGAGTGTGTTTCCCTGCTCAGTTCCAAACTCTGATCGTTGTTGGAGAGTCAGGGCTTGCTCACCTGTCCCGGAGGTGGAGCTGGGGTCGGAGACAAGCGCGGGAGGAGGGGCGCACACACTCCTGCCCGGGCGGGGCTCCCTCTGAGCCTGGCAGTGCCCCCCCCCCCCACGAACAGCAAGCCCAAGAAACTGTTAATTATTACTCCTTTTCGCCACAGCAGGGAAGTGTTAGAAACCTGAGCCACTCCCTGTGCCTCAGTGCATGTTGGGAGTGTTTACTTTCTTTCTTCGGAGCCACTGATAGGAACTCTCCTTTGCTCCCTGTCACACATCTTGAGGACAAGTGAATTGACATGCTGGTTAACGCTTTAACCTCTGAACTGGCCGGATTCTAATCTCTCCTCTCTAGTCTGTAGAGAAATAGTCTTTAAGAAATGACACCGACTAGGACTGAATGTCATTATTCACATGTCTTTCTTTTGAAAATTTTCTCTTTTAATCAGAAATTTCTTAATTTCCCCCCCTTGTTCTGTTGCCACCTCCTTTCCTTACTGGCACCCTTTTCACCCAGAGCGGTGGTTCTCCCACTCAGAGCAAACCAGAGCCACCCAGTATCTTGCGAAACCCTCATAACCCATGGGCCTCAGCTCCTATGAGACTCCGATCTAGTAGGTCTAGGGTAGATGGCAGGTATGTTTTAAATAAGCTTCACAGAAGATTCTGGTAGACATCAAAATTTCAAAACTATTGTAATAAAAGTATACAAGAGGAAATGAATAGTAATTTAGTCACTACCTAGTGAATTGTGTTTGGAGACAGCTTTTCCTTAATACCTCTAATTTTAAAAAAGGCACTAAAGTCTAGCTAACTAGACTTATTATGGTGATGATTTCACAATATATGTAAATATTGAATCATTATGTTGTATACCTGCAACTAGTATAATATTATATGTCAATTATAACTCAATTAAAAAGAAAGGAATGGATAAAGGAACTGACAGTTAAAAAAAAAAAAAAAGAGCTCCCTCTTTGAAAACTACCAAATTTACTTAAAATTAGTAAAATCAGACCCCAAAAAAGGGCACCAAAAACTCAGAGACACTCAGATGACAGATGCTCTGGAAATAGTGCTTTTATTTACACTCACACAAGTGCACTTTTTGGTATCATTGGTACTTTACCTGTTTCCTATGTAAAGCACTTTGATCATGAAAAAAAAAAAAAGAAGGTTATTTTACAAGACTAAACCTCAGAGCCCTCAAAAGGAATTAAATATAATTCCTACAATGAGTTGAGTAGGCAGAGTTGATTTCTGGTGTCCTGTGTATTCAAATGTCAAATTAACAGACTGACCATCACTCTAGATTTGCAGGTTACGTGCTTGATATAGAACTTTAAGGATTCTCTATGTTCAAAAGGTCAGACAGTTTATCTAGTTGACTTGCGGTGTGTGGAGGCCAGGGATGATCAGACTGATCATTCCTTGGGCTATTTTAATAAATTGAACAGGCAAATTGGCTTATTGGATCACAATCAAACTTTCTACAACCTCATATATGAGGACAGTGTGACCTGGTATTACCTGTGGGGATTCATTTGATGGCCATGTTGACCTTACAACCCCCCATTTGTGACTGCTGGTATGGACTGACCTTTGAATGATGACTAACAGCAGCTGCAGTGTCCACAGCTCCCAGGCTCCAGAATGTCTTTGTTCACATCCATGCCCCACTCCCATTGTCTGCATTTCCTTATTATCAGTATCAGAGAAACCTTGTTTTGCCTTTTTTATCTGCAAGCATCCTTGAAGGCTTTATTCCGATTACTCGTTTTCAGCTGGTTTCCTTTCACTAGTTTCAGTGATTCCTTTTGTTCTGGAGTACTTAACCTTTTATAAATATGTAATTTTTATTTTGTAATATAAAAAATACATAATTGCACATGTGGAAAATATAAAAAGCACAGATATGTAGAGGAAAAGAATCACCTACAATTCCATATCTCAAATATAGTTATCAAGAACAATTTGGTGAATGTCTTTATTGACATACTTTCTCTATGGATATTTACTAAAATGCTATTATATTTGCTTATTGTTTTATAATCTGCTTTTATCACATTAAACATATTATGAACAATTTACCACATGTCAGTCAGTTTTTTTCTGCAATATGTTTTTAACTAGCTGCACTGTATTACACCACATGGATATACTATTATTTATTTAATCAGTTCCCTATTGAGAAATTTATATTACTATAAACAACGCTGTAGTAAATGTTTCTATGCAATTGCACACAACCACGATTATGCCTTTTAGACATTTCAAACAATGAAGTTGCCAGATGAAAGGTAATACACATTTTTATAGAATTTCTCTCAAGTGTCAATTTTATACTCCTGGAGTAACTCTTGGATTATTTTTCTTCTTTTAAACATTTCCCTATTTGAAAGGTAAAAAAATCATATCCTATTTTAAATATGTATATTATTGATTACCTGTAAGACTGAACCCACATTTAGACTGACCCTGCATTTTTGCTTTCTGTTTATTGTACTTTTTGTTCATTTTTTTGGTATTGATTTCTAAGATCTCTTTATATATTAATCACATCAACATATTGTCATATATGCTGTAACTATATTTCCCAGTATTATTTGCCTTTTAATTTTGTTTATGGTAATTTTTGACCTACAAAAGTTTAAAACTTTAGTTATTAAATTTATTACTATTTTTCTTTATTGCTTATAACTCAGTGTTAAAAAACTTTCCCATCCTTAAAGTATATATATATATATATTTTTTTCTTCTAGTTTATTTATTTAGAGATTATTTATCTATTAAATTTAACATTTCAACCCATCTGGACTTTATGATGCTAACAACTGTGATATTTAAATCTAAATTAATTTTAAAAAATTATTAGTTATTAAAAAGTAGGATTTATTGAATAATTATAGATTATAAATTCCACAAGGTAAGGACTATGTCTTCTGCTCTATTTTATCTCCAAAGCCTAGCACATGACTAGCAGGTTCATTGTTAACTCAGACCAGAGTTCTATTTGTTTATTCACTTATTTACTTATTTATATATTTGAGATATAGTTGATTTACAATATTATATTAGTTTCAGGTATACAACATAGTGATTAAAAATTTTTATAGGTTATACTCCATCTAAAGTTATTATAAAATATTGGCTATATTCCCTGTGCTGTGTAACATATCCTGTAGCTCATTTATTCTATACAGAGTAGTTTGTACCTCTTAATCCCCTACCCCTATCTTTCTCCTCTCCCTACCAGTAACCACTAGTTTGTTCTCAATATGTCAGTCTGTTTCTTCAGGCCAAATATTTAATAGTCACTCGATTCTTTTCTTTCCAACCTTCCACTCCCAGCAAGTCTTGAAGTTGTATCTTAGTCTCTGCATCTCCACTACCTGCTAGATTAGGCAGTATCACTTCTTGCTCAGATACTACAAATGGCCTCCTAATTGGTCTTTCTGCCTGTACTCTTGTCCCACAATAGTCCATTCTCCACCTGTAGCCAGTGTAATCTCCTATAAACAAAAACCAGATCACAATGCCACCTTTCATCTCCTTTGCTGAAAACCTTTCTGCCAGTTGTCCCCTGTATCGGTGATAAAATCTAGATCTGAACTCCCTACATCTTTGACCTTACTGATTCTCTGCTCTCCTGATACTGACTCTCTCTTGCTGTCCTGGTTTGAGTTTTGTTCCTGGGACAGACCAAGCTGGTTATTGCCTCACTGCCTTTGCATTTGGTATTTTCTCTGCCAAGAAAGCTCTGCTCTTGTCACGGCTTCTTTCTTTCCATTTTTTTCCCTCAAATGTTACTCCTTGGAGAGGCCTCCCATGACCACTCTATTTTTAATTTTTATTTATTTGTAACATCTTTATTGGAGTATAATTGCTTTACAATGGTGTGTTAGTTTCTGCTTTATAACAAAGTGAATCATCTATACATATACATATATCCCCATATCTCTTCCCTCTTGCGTCTCCCTCCCTCCCACCCTCCCTATCCCACCCCTCTAGGTGGTCACAAAGCACAGAGCTGATCTCCCTGTGCTATGCGGCTGCTTCCCACTAACTATCTATTTTACATTTGGTAGTGTATATATGTCCATCACAATGTGTTCTTAATATAATTCTGCTGCAGGGATACAATCACCCATAGAAATGGCACAGAAAAGGAGAAAAAAAGAGATGTGTATAATTAGAATGGGTCATTTCTACATCTCACTAAATCACTCCTGAAAAATATTTAGAGCTGATTGCAACTGGAAGAAAATATAAAGAGAACAACAAATTGCCTGATTCTAACACTATGACCCAATTGCTGTGGGTCACTCATACCAGTTTGTTTCATAGCCTACACCTTGTTAGGTATCTGAGGCTGCACTGGAAGCCAAGGCTACGCACTGAATGAAGTAAAAAAAGGAAGCAGAGGAGCTCCAAACAATGAGGGGACTCCCAATAAAAACCTAACTAGAAATTGCCTTAATAAGGAAGCCAGGCATTGATAAAGCAACATGATAAATTACTTTTCCAATATGTAAAGCTTAAAATAAATACATTTTACATTGGGGAATTTTGCCATAGAGATCTTAATAAATTATAATAACAACATTAATTCTCTTTGAAAAATCCCAACATTTTTCTTGAATTTGAAGAATAATCCATCATTTCCTGTTTAAATTAAGCAACATTTAATTGCTTTTTTAATAAAAACAAAGACTTTAGAACTTTGACTTTTTAAAAAGTTGTTGAGAAAAATAAGATAAGGGAGGGGAAATTCCCTTCTAAAATTCCCCTAAAAATTTAATTAAAGTAATGCTGTTATTAATGTACAGGTCATTTAAAAACCTTTATATAGTTGATAAATTTTTAAAAAGCCTCACTCTTCTGTAGTTATTGTATATTTTGTACTTATATTGACTTTTGAATCAGGCTGTAGTTTGTCCTAATCATGGGCATAAATGCCACACAACTGCTCTTACAATTTGAACAATGAAAAACATTATATTAATTGAGAAGTGATAAAGTAATCTCCATTTCTAATGCATTTTCTTTCTTCTCTCTTCTCTTCAGTATGGACTGTTTTTCAATAGTGTAATGGCCAGTGGAAAGCATTCAGCTTAGTAAGACATTGAAAAATTACTGGAATGTAAGGTTGATCTGACTGGGACATCAGTCACCCCATTGATCACAAGGGTTGATAGAGCTGATCTGGCTGGCTAGGTGGTGTCCGCTTTCTCCCTCACCCTTCCATGAATGTCCTTTCTGCGGCTGCATGCTCCCCTAGGTCAAAGGAGATGACCTTCCCCTACATAGGCAGACTGTTCTTTGGTCAAGGGTATATGAGTAGCTGTGCTCCCCTGCTAAAATTACCCAACAAGCTCTCAAGGTGAATTTATAGGAGAACATAGGGCAGTCATGCTTTCAAGACTCCAGACACATCTGAATGAGGCAACATGTAGCAGTCTGCCTTTCTTTTCAAAAAACAGAAAAGGAAAAAGAAAAATTACTTTGTGCCAAGCAGGTGCAGAGATGGTCATACAAAGATGAATAAGACAATCTCTGCACTCAAGGAACTAAAAATCTTCAACATCTAGATGGACTCCATTCAGTCTTCTCTGCCATAGGAGAAAAGACATTTCAAAGCACACATACTTTCAAAATTCAGTGACAGAAAGAAACACAGGGCATAGAGGTGTTTAGATAGATTTAAAGAAGTAGAAGGCACAATGTTTTTTTAACAAATATACTCTTTATTTAAATTAAAAACTTTTTTATAACTTTTTAAATAACATTTTTAAAGATTATTTTCCAGTTACAGTTATTACAAAATATTGACTATGTTCCCTGTGTTGTACACTACATCCTTGAGTCTAATTTACCCCCATAGTTTGTACCTCCCATTGCCCCACCTCTATGTTGCCCCTCCCCCCAATGGAAACCACTAATTTTTTCTCTATATCTGTGAGTCTGCTCCTGTTTTGTTATATTCACTAGTTTGTTGTATTTTTTAGATTCCATATATAAGTGATGTCATACAGTGCTTATCTTTCTCTGTCTAACTTCTTTCACTTAGCATAATGCCCTTCAAGTCCATCCATGTTACTGCAAATGGCAAAACTTCATTCCTTTTTATGGCTGAGTAGTATTCCATTGTATATTCCATTCATCTGTTGATGGACACTTAGGTTGCTTCCATATCTGGGCAATTTAAATAATGCTTCTATGAACATTGGGGTGCATGTATCTTTTTGAATCAGTGTTTTGGGGTTTGGTTTGTTTTTGGATATATACCCAGCAGCAGGATTGCTGGATCATATGGTAGCTCTATTTTTAGTTTTTTGAGAAACCTCTATACTATATTACGCAGTGGCTGCACCAATTTATTTTCCCGCCAACAATGTACAAGTGTTTCCTTTTCTCCACATCCTCACCAACATGGAGTGGAAGAATTAATATTGTTAAAATGACCATACTACCTGAGGCTGTCTACAGATTCAATACAATCCCTATCAAAATCCCTATCAAAATGGTATTTTCCACATAACCAGAACAATTAATTTTAAAATTTGTATGGAAACACAAAGACCCCAAATAACCAAAGCAATCTTGAGAAAGAAGAACAGAACTGGAGGAATCACACTCCCTGACTTCAGATTATACTCCAAAGCTACAGTAATCAAAGCAGTATGGTACTAACACAAAAACAGACACATAGATCAGTGGAACAGAATAGAGGGCCCAGAAATAAACCAACACACTTATGGTCAATTAATCTACAACAAAGGAGGCAAGGATATACAATGGAGAAAAGAGAGTCTCTTCAATAAGTGGTGCAAGGAAAACTGGACAGATACATGTAAAAGAATGAAATTAGAACATTCTCTAACACCATATACAAAAATAAACTCAAAATGGAATAAAAACCTAAATGTAAGACCAGATACTATAAAACTCCTAAAGGAAAACATAGGCAGAACACTCTCTGACATAAATTGTAGCAATATATTTTTGATCCACCTCCTAAAGGAAATAAGAGCAAAAATAAACAAATGGGATCTAATTAAACTTAAAAGCTTTTGCACAGCAAAGGAAACTGTCAACAAAATGAAAAGACAACTTACAGAATGGGAGAAAATATTTGCAAATGATATGACTGATAAGGGATTAATATTCAATATATATAAACAAATGTACTCAGTAAATGAATACAGAATCATTTTTAAATAAATGAAATGAGCAGTAGTCATTAACCCACCCTAAATGGTACTGCTTTTGAAAACTGATAATTGTGTACAAAACATAAAGAAATTCAATGGAATGTGACAGTGATTGCTGTTTTTATAAATATGGCATTTAGCTAATTTGATCTGTATTCCATTCTGTTTCTCCATTCCTTCTCCCCCAACACACAGAATTTTTGATACCATGTAAGACCTCTCTTCAAGTTTTGGAAAAGAACTAATAAAGTAATAGTAATAATAATGTATGAAAACTTCAATTCCATGCAATAACAGCTTATAAGCAATTAAGATCAGTGTACTGAAACGTCAGTATAGTACTGTGTTGGCCAAAAAGTTCGTTCGGGCTTTACATAACAGAAACACCCCAAATGAACTTCTGGGCCAACCCAATAGTTGAATGCTGCTGAAAGTCAGGTTGTAACCTGGATGTTTTTTAAGGCAGTATTGTAACGATGACAATATTTCTAAACAAAAAATTGGAATATTTGATTGGATTCCTGGATAGAATACATGAAATTAAGAATTTTCAAGGAAATCATGGACATATGATTATCAAACAAATAACACAATTTTCATTAATGCTGACTCTATATGATGTGCTCAAAGGTATCATACATAATGACAGACTTAAAAACAATGTTCTAAACTATTAACTATTGTTTTTCTTAGAAGGATGCACAATTGCTTTCTGTCCCACCCTTAATAACCCTGGCTACTCCATCATACGTTCTAAGCATAGATGCTTGCATAATTTCAGAAAACAAGATATAGTTGAGTTGGTGTTGGTTACAGTCACAATATGCAGCTCCTGGAACATATCCTCTTTGTGCTAAGGGATTCTTCTTGGGGTAAATTCTTGTGACGTCATATAGATCACAGCATTTTGGCAGAACTGGCTTAAACACTTAAGTAACTGTAATTATTGGGTAGTGTCTGTTTATTAGTTAGAATAAAATGTTGATCTAGATTTAATATTAGTATATCTGAACACTTTTCATTTAGGCTATGTATTTTTTTTTACTAATTTCCACAGCTACATAGTCTTTGCTTTGACATCTAATATTCTATAGTTTTGCTGCTTTATTTTTTGTTGGGCCAACAATCCCAGAAATGTAGAGGAATAGTTCCCAAGTTTCTCCTGCATTATAATTTAGTTTTTCTGTTTAAATAAATTTTATTAAGGTGTAATTTATGCCTAATACAATGCACTCATCTTAAGTGTACAGTTTTGAGTTTTGACGAATGTACACACCCTGCAACCACCACTGCAATTAAGATGGAGAATATTTCCATCACCCCCACGTTTCCTTCCTCCCCATTGTAGTCCCTCACCCCTACTCACAGGCAGGTACTTATGTGTTCCTTACTGCTTGTAGACAATTCGCTTGTTTTCAAACTGCATCTGTATAGTCACCACAGTGATCTTACTTAGCCCGTACATTTACTTGGAATGGTTGCAGGTTCCAACGAAGATTTATCTTCTTATTTAACAAAGGTTTATTGAGCTTCTACCAGGCATCAGACATTTCCCACCAATCCTCTTTCATTGATGACAATAAAAATGGAGATAATATCATAACTAGATTTCATAGGTGAAATTTATATTACTTGTCAATATGCAATGTGAAAGTTAAGAGAAGGGAATATTCTGAGTACATTTCTTTAACTTTCAGTTTGGACAATTGGATTTTTTGTCATGTATTGAGTTTTACTGAGTATAGTTGATACATAATAATCTGCACATAGTTAAAACATACAATTTAGTAAGTTTTGACATATGTATACCACCATGGAATCATCATCACATTCAAGATAATGACCATGTCTATCACCCTCAGAAGTATCCTTATGTTCCTTTGTAATCCTGCTCTCCATTCTGTCCACATGTGAATCCTAATTGTTTCACATATTCATCAACACTGGGTATGGTTAGTCTGTTTAATTTTAACCATCTATTAGGTATATAGTGGTATCTCATTGTGGTTTTAATTTGTATTACCCTAATGATTAATGATATTGAATATGTTTTTGTGATTTTCTGGGGTATATTTTTTGTGATTCCTGGGAAGAGTTTTCCCAATTCTTCAGCACTTTTCTGATAAGACCAATGATGATATAGACAATGTGATTTTTTGATATTATATAGTGAAATGTCTTAACATTTGGAAGATCTGCATAAGTCATTAAGCCAATATTTTCCAAATGACCAATACATAATGTCACAGAATCTTGCACGGGTAAAAGATCCATCCAAAGTTTAAAACAGACCAGATGATTTTATTATATCAGAGTATAAAAACTTCATTGACATGGTTTCAGATTCCACATTGCAACACATGTTTAACCACTGGTTAAATGGCGGCCTCATAGAATGAGTTTGAGAGTGTTCCTCCCTCTGCTATATTTTGGAAGAATTTGAGAAGGATAGGTGTTAGCTCTTCTCTAAATGTTTGATAGAATTTGCCTGTGAAGCTATCTAGTCTAGGCTTTTGTTTGTTGGAAGATTTTGAATCACAGTTTCAACTTCAGTGCTTGTGATTGGTCTGTTTATATTTTCCATTTCTTCCTGGTTAAGTCTTGGAAGGTGGTGCATTTCTAAGAATTTGTCCATTTCTTCCAGGTCAGCTTTTAGTTTTATTGATCTTTGCTATTGTTTCCTTCATTTCTTTTTCATTTATCTCTGATCTGACCTTTATGACTTCTTTCCTTCTGCTAACTTTGAGAGTTTTTCTTTTCTTCTTTCTCTAATTGCTTTAGGTGTAAGGTTAGGTTGTTTAGTTGAGATTTTTCTTGTTTCTTGATGTAGGACTCTATTGCTATAAACTTCCCTCTTAGAACTGCTTTTGCTGCTTCCATTTGGTTTTGGGTCACTGTGTTTTCATTGTCATTTGTCTCTAGTATTTTTTGATTTCCTCTTTGATTTCTTCAGTGATCTCTTGGTTATTTAGTACTGTATTGTTTAGCCTCCATGTGTTTGTATTTTTTACAGTTTTTTTCCCCCTGTAATTGATATCTAGTCTCAGAGTGTTGTGGTTGGAAAAGATACTTGATACAATTCTGAATTTTCTTAAATTTACCAAGGCTTGATTTGTGACCCAAGATATGATCTATCCTGGAATATGTTCCATGAGCACTTGAGAAGAAAGTGTATTCTGTTGTTTTTGGATGGAATATAAATATCAATTATAAATATCAATTAAGTCCATCTTGTTTAATGTGTCATTTAAAGCTTGTGTTTCCTTATTTATTTTCATTTTGGATGATCTTTCCATTGGTAAACATGGGGTGTTATAGTCCCCTACTATTTTGTGTACTGTTGATTTCCCCTTTTATGGCTGTTAGCATTTGCCTTATGAATTGAGGCACTCCTATGTTGGGTGCATAAATATTTACAATTGTTATATCTTCTTGGATTAATCCCTTGATCATTATGTAGTCTCCTTCTTTGTCTCTTGTAGTAGTCTTTATTTTAAAGTCCATTTTTTCTGATGAGAGTTTGTCTGATGAGAATGAGAGTTGCTACTCCAACTTTCTTTTGATTTCCATTTGCATGGAATATCTTATTCCATTCCCTCACTTTCAGTCTGTATGTGACCCTAGGTCTGAAGTGGGTCTCTTGCAGACAGCATATATACGAGTCTTGTTTTTGGATCCATTCAGCCAGTCTATATCTTTTGTTTGGAGTATTTAATCCATTTACCTTTAAGGTAGTTATCAATATGTAGGTTCCTATTGCCATTTTCTCAATTGTTTTGGGTTTATTATTGTAGGTCTTTTCCTTCTGTTGTGTTTCCTGCCTAGAAAAGTTCCTTTAGCATTTGTTGTAAAGCTCGTTTGATGGTGCTGAATGCTCTTAGCTTTTGCTTGCCTGTAAAGGTTTTAATTTCTCCGTCAAATCTTAATGAGATCCTTGCTGGGTAGAGTAATCTTGGTTGTAGCTATTTCCCTTTCATCTCTTTAAATATGTCTGCCACTCCCTTCTGGCTTGCAGAGTTTCTGCTGAAAGATTAGCTGTTAACCTTATGGGATTCCCTTGTATGATATTTGTTGCTTTTCCCTTGCTGCTTTTAATATTTCTTCTTTGTATTTAATTTTTGATAGTTTGATTAATGTGTGTCTTGGCGTGTTTCTCCTTGGATTTATCCTGTATGGGACTCTCTGCTCTTCCTGGACTTGATTGACTATTTCCTTTCCCATATTTAGGAAGTTTTCAACTATCATCTCTTCAAATATTTTCTCAGTCCCTTTCTTTTTCTCTTCTTCTCTGGGACTCCTATAATTCGAATGTTGGTGTTTTTAATGTTGTCCCAGAAGTCTCTTAGACCGTCCTCAATTCTTTTCATTCTTTTCTTCTTTATTCTGCTCTGCAGTAGTTATTTCCACTATTTTATCTTCTAGGTCACTTACCTGTGCTTCTGCCTCAGTTATTCTTCTATTGATTCCTTCTAGAGAATTTTAAATTTCATTTATTTTGTTGTTCGTCATTGTTTGTTTGCTCTTTAGTTCTTCTAGGTCCTTGTTAAACATTCCTTGCATTTTCTCCACTGTATTTCCAAGATTTTGGATCATCTTTACTATCATTACTGTGAATTCTTTTTCAGGTAGACTGCCTATTTCCAATTCATTTGTTTGGTCTGGTGGGTTTTTACCTTGCTCCTTCATCTGCTGTGTATTTCTGTGTCTTCTCATTTTGCGTAACTTACTGTGTTTGGGGTCTCCTTTTCACAGGTTGCAAGTTCGTGGTTCTCATTGTTTTTTGTTTCTGCCCCCAGGGGCTGAGGTTTGTTCAGTGAGTTGTGTAGGCTTCCTGGTGGAGGGGACTGATACCTGTGTTCTAATGGATGAGTCTGTATCTTGTCTGTCTGGTGGGCAGGACCGTGTCTGGTTGTGTGTCTGTGAACTTATTATGATTTTAGGCAGCCTCTCTGCTAAGGGGTGGGGTTGTGTTCCTGTCTTGCTAGTTGTTTGGCATGGGGTGTTCAGCACTGGAGCCTGCTGGTCGTTGAGTGGAGCTGGGTCTTAGCTTTGAGATGGTGATCTCTGGGAGAGCTTTTGCTGATTGGTATTATGAGGGGTCAGAAGGTCTCTGGTGTACCAGTGTCCTGAACTCAGCTCTCCCACCTTAGCGGCTCTGGCCTGACACCTGGCCCTAACACCAAGATCCTGTCAGCTCCATGGCTGGGTCATCCTGGAGAAGATAGACTGAAGCCAGGAGAAAGCTAGAGGATTGGAGACCTGTCAGAAGGCTTGTTTGATGAAATCAGGCAAAGGATGGTGAGTTTCTGTACCCATTCTCTACTCGCGAAGGGGAAAGTGGTGCCTAAGGATCCGCGTGCATGCTTCCACCTTATTACTTCTTTTAAATTGAGTTAAATGTTCTGGCCATTTCCCAGTTTGGCAGAAAGAACAGAGGCACTGTGATCAGGTGTGACTTTAATTCTGGTCCTGCTTCATACTGGGTTTGTGCCTTGGGCAGCTAAACTCTTGGAGCCCTCATCTGTGTTTCAGATGAGTTTCCTCATCTGTGACATGAGAACCTTGATAGAGACCTCAGATGCAGTCATATTATATAAGGAGAGGTAAGTGAAGCACCATTTGTCTTTCACATAATAGTTGCTCAATTAATAGGAGCTGTTATTGCTATTTACGGAGGTGTAAACAGGAGAGGGCAAAGATCTCAAAAGTGATGCTTCCAAGGCTGAAGTTCCGAGTTATAACGGAAGGACGGAGCTACATGAAAAATGAAAGTAGACTGTGACCAATGAAAAAAACTTTAATTTGAAGTTTTTTGTTCTCTAATGTGACTCAAGTATCCATTTTAATACTTTCCGAAAGAATAGACATATATGTCTATATGTATATGTATGTATATATCTATATCTATATCTATATCTATATCTATATCTAGTGACAAACTTAGGCTGAAGGCAACAGAAATTAATCTGGGACAAGGAAAGAGTAGGAAAAGTGGTGAGAACCTAAGCCACAGATTGCTAGATAGACAGATGGAGCGGTAACTATGAGAGAAGTCAGGTAGAAAGGACAGGGGGTCTCCATGAACTCAAACTCTGAAGACCTTGCGATGTCATTCAGCCCGAGACCTATGTTTTGCAACTGTGGTTGTGCCACTGTTTGCCCAGCTCTTTTTACTTGGCACCTCTTTTTAGGTTATTAATTTAAGGTTGATTTCTTTTTGTGAAATGTCATGAATATGTTGGAGGCAACACACACAGGCAGAAGTAGGTTTGACTCTTAGCTCTGCCAACTTGAGCAAACTAATTAGTGCAACCTCTATTATTGAGTCTCTATCATGTCCCTGGTATTGCACTAATTTCTGATGATATGATGGTGAACAAAGGCGCCTGTTAATACCTGCTCTCATGGACTTGAGAGTATCAAGTGGGAGACAGACATTATTTTAAAATGACACTAATGAATGTATAATTACACTCTTAGATAAGTTCTAAACTGTATCATAATTTAAAGGAGGTTGGGGGAAGAGTATTATATTTAGACGGAACAGCATGTGCAAAAGATCTGGAGCAGGGAAAATTAAAAGACAGAAAAATCAAAGGTAGATGGAGTGAAGACAGTCAAGGAGAATGCAGAAGCCTCAGTTTCCTTGTCTATAAACCATAGAGGGCTATCTTATGGATTAGTGAGAGCCTAAGATAATGCCCAACCAATAGTGGCTACTAGTTAGATGGTGGCTACAATTATTATAACATAATTGCTGCAGAGATGAAGACATTTCTTGAATCACGTAAGTCAAATCAACCTTGTCTTTAACATTTATTTGTGCTTGACCTTTGTGATGGGCTACTGGCAGACAAATGTGTCTCAGTCCCTGCATTGCCCAGCAGACCTGTAGTTTAGGGAGAAAGTGGGGTGTTTTCTTTTGGTCTTGGACTATGTAAGATGCCTGTCAGTGAGAAGAGGAATGTCTAAAAGGCATGGTTGAAAGGAAGGAGGGAAGAGGTCAAAGAAGCTCAATGTTCTAAATCTTTTTTCCCCAGACATGTCTGGAAATGTGACATTCCGTTCCCCTAATCTGTCATTTTCTATCCTACAGGCAAAGGTTCCAATCTCCCAACATGTTACTGCAAGCAAAGTTCTGAACAAGGAAACAACTGTAGAAAATCTCTTTTAGCAGTAAGAGTGGAATTGAATTGTAGAATCAGGAAGACTCACCCATCCAGCCTTTTAAATGGACCCCAGGATGAGAGCCCCTATAGCCCAGAGCCTGTAGCACGAATAACATGGATCCAAATCCCGTCTTCACTCTTGACTTCTGTGTGTCCTCTTATCCCTATCTGTAGGATAGGGATAATGATGAAAACAGTAATATCTACTTCATATGAGTGTTGTGAGGATTAAATGAGTAAGCAGAGTGAATGTGCAAAGGCTTTAGAACAGTTCCTGGCACAGAGTAAGCATATGTGTAAGTGTTAGCTATTATTTTAATGCCTGAAGAAGTTGTCAGTTTTGCCCCTCCCCCCTTCCAACATATACACATGCACACCTATGTACGTATATAAATATGAATAAACACACCCACATAAGGTTTTCCTGATCTTGGTATCAAGATGTGTATAAATGTCTTAGGGTGTTGTATATAATTGAAAAAGCTTTGAATTTAATGAGTTTTCAAATGCTGCAGCTATTAAGGGCAATAGACAAAGGGAAGAAGTTGGATTTTTTTTGGCGGCGTCACGCAGCATGTAGGATCTTAGTTCCCCAACCAGGGATCAAATCCGCACCTCCTGTATTGGAAGGGCGGAGGCTTAACCACTGGACTGCCAGGTTAGTCCCCCGGAAGAATGTTTTAATTTCGACAGCATCTTTCTAGGGACTAGTGTTGTTTTTTGTTTTTGTGTTTTTTTTTTGCGGTACGCGGGCCTCTCACTGTTGTGGCCTCTCCCGTTGCGGAGCACAGGCTCCGGACGTGCAGGCTCAGCGGCCATGGCTCACGAGCCCAGCCGCTCCGCGGCACGTGGGATCGTCCCGGACCGGGGCACGAACCCGTGTTCCCTGAATCGGCAGGCGGACTCTCAACCACAGCGCCACCAGGGAAGCCCCGTAGTGTTGTTTCTTAATAGTCAGTGCATGAGGGAGAAAGAAGAGTGGGAGAGTTATTTGGGGAGCAGCTCTTCCTCCTCCTCCAAATTTCACGTGTGACCATGAATCCACATCAATCTTCCCGGAGGCCCCATCCCCTGACACCCACCCCAGCATAATTAAAGCCTGGGGAAAAGATAAAGAGCTAGATAGCAGGAATGGGAGTTGAGAACCCGTTGCATCATTTTGCACACAGTTTAGCTTCCTGTATCCAGACCAAGGTCCCATGGCCACCTTTGCTTGCAGAAGGCTGAGCTCTTGTAGGCTGGGACTGAAGATGTATCCCCAGGCTTTGAGTGAACAAAAAGGGATTAGCTAACCCATCAGCACCTCTCTAACTCCACATCAGCTGTCATCAGAAGCAGTAGGTTGGCTTTCCTAACTTCAGGCTCCTATTGGTACAGCTTCCTGGAACCTGAACCTCAGAGGCTCACATTTCCATTGCAGTGTTATAGCCAGAGGGTGCCCTTGTTCCTGCCAATCTCTTACTTTGAGTCTGGTTTCTTTGCCATTCTTTATAAAGCTGGAGAGCTTGAGGCTGCAGACACCGGTGCTCAGTGATACTGAAGCTGCACTTGCAGGACACACATTACCAGTTTTCCTTTCTACACATGTTGCTATCTGACCTATGTGTGGATTGTTACACTGCAGACTTCAACACATTTTCTTTGCTGCCACTGAGAGTTGCTGTGTTCCTAACTCTCTTTGCTCTAATCATTTGTCTTAACCCAGAAACCTCTGTAAGGAGAGGTGAACACTCATGAGGGTGAAATGTGGCTCAACCTGGGGTAAGTATAACCTCATATTTCACTACCATTTGTTCTCTACCGACACAGCACGAGGACTCGGACCCGGCAATATCCCTCCTCAGGGCTTCTAGCTTTCTCTAGGGATCACTACTCAGTTCTCCATTTTCTTCAACTTGACCCCTATGTACAACCATTTGAGGCCACTCCACTTCCACTGCTGCTGGGTTTCTTTGTGAAGCGTCGGATGCCCAAGCCTGAGTATTTTATCCTGAGGTTTCCAACACTGTCACTGGGGAAGGGCCAAAGTGGTGCATATGTCAGCAGATACACAAGAGACGTTCCTGCTCTCGGCCACACTGGCACCAGACCCCAATTGTACTGTTCATGTCCAAAGCCTCATAGAGTCCGCCTATGAAGGCGGTCCTTCAGCTGCCACCAGCAGGCTTACTCTTCATGGCCTCAGTCACAAATCTAAGGAATAAAATAGAGATTTCTGGCTTCTGATCTAGCATGTAAGGAGCTTGGAAGTCACCACTCTGTCCTAACAAATAAAAGGCTGAACAGACTGAAAATGCAGCATCTCTTCTTAGATCTGTGAGAGAAGTGAGGTCATGATCAAACCACTTCCCCCAAATTGATTAGACCAACAGGCATGTACAGAGAATCACAACTTGCTGGAACAGAAACCCACAAGCAGAAATCTCCACGGGAACCGGTGCTGGGGTAGGAAAACCTGGACTGATCAGTTTATTATAAAAAATTTCAAATATACAGAAAAGTAGAAAGACTTTTACAGTGAATACTATATACGCACTCTATGGATTCAACAATGAACACTTTCCTATACTTGTTTATTAAATTATGTGTCTATGTATCCATCCTTCCATCTATCCATTTTACGTCATCGTCTTATGTTTTGATCCATTTTAAATAAATTATAGAAATCAGTTTGTTTACCCCCAGACACCTTTGTGTGCATATCATTAACATTATTAGCTAGAGTTCAATATAGCTGTATAAACCAAAATTGTTCCTTCTTTTTAGGTATAATGAAATGCACAAATCTTAAATGTTGCATTCGATGACCTTTGACAAATGTATCCACCAATGCAACCCAACCCTCTTTTTTCTAGCCATGCTGGCCTCTGGATCATCCTCAGGGTGCTTGCAATTGCTGTGTCCTCTACCTGACATATGTCCCTCCCAGAGAAGACATGCACATGGCTTATCTTGAGTTTATGCTGAATTGTCACCTCCATAGAGATCCCCCACTTAAAACTGCATGCCTACCCCCACCCTGGCACCACCCATCCCCCTTCCCTGCTTTAGTTCCTCCATAGAACTTATTTTTTAAGTTAGTTTATTTATTTATTTATTTATTTATTGAGGTATAGTTGATTTACTATATGTTAGTTTCAGGTATACAGCAAAGTGATTCAAATATATATGTATATAGATATGTATATGTATATTTTCAGATCCTTTTCCATGGGTTATTACAAGATATTGAATATAGTTCCCTGTGCTGTACAGTAGGTCCTTGTTGTTTATCTATTTTATATATAGTAGTATGTATCTGTTAATTCCAAACTCCTCACTTATCCCTCTTCCCACTTTCCCCTTTGGTAACCGTAGGTTTGTTTTCTGTGTCTGTGAGTCTGTTTCTGTTTTGTAAATAAATCCATTTGTATCATATTTTAGATTCCACATATAAGAGATATCATATGATAATTGTCTTTCTCTGTATGACTTACTTAGTGTGATAATCACTAGGTCCATCCATGTTGCTGCACATGGCATTATTTCATGCTTTTTATGACTGTAATATTCCATTGTATATATGTGCCACATCTTCTTTATCCATTCATCTGCTGATGGACACTTAGGTTGCTTCCATGTCTTGGCGACTGTGAATAGTGCTGTGATGAGCAGTGAGGACTCCACAGCGCTTACTGCTCTCCACTTTTGCCATTGTGTACAGTTCATCTCCTTTCACTTGACTATAAACTCCAGGAGGACAGAGCTTTTCGTCTCTTCAGTTCCCTACTATAATCTGAGTGGTACAATGGTGCCTGGAATACAGTAGACACTAAAAATTATTTGTTGATTGATAAAATTAACAGATGAATTAATATGCCAATATTAATACTTATTTAAGGGTCTGTGAGATTTTCCAAGAGGGTCATCTTGCTAAACACTGCTTGATCCGTGAAGGAAAAGCGTGACCTTGCGGCCACTGCACATGGAGGCCACTGCATATGTGGGTCAACAGGGGCCCAGGGTTCAGCTGGGGAATCAGGTAGGGACTCAGGTGCCCCAGGTTCGGCTGGCCCTGGGGGCAATGCATACAGACAGAGCACTGGTTCACATAACTTAGTATGCATCAGAATCACCTGAGGACTTATTAGAACTTACACTCCTGGGTGCCCGTCCCAGAGTTTCTGATTCAGTCAGTCCTTGGTGAAATCCAAGAACTTGCATTTTTTAACAAGTTCCCAAGTGATGCTCTGCTGCTGGTCAGGGATCAGCCTTTGGAATACAGTAGAGCATTGACCGCTGTTTGCTGCTTCTCTTTTTCAAGGCTGTGTACAAACCCCTCCTCCACCATCCCTGCTGGACCCTGTGCTCCCTCTGCTTTGCATCCAGGGCTCCTGCTTGTGGCTGAGCAAGGGAGGTACTAGAAGCAATGGGCAGGAGAAAGCCCAAGTCTCACTCTTCCCTGACTGTGCTCTGCTTCTGCAGCTGTGAGGCCTGACATTTTCCATCCCTTACAAGTGGTGATGACTCCATAGACATATTTGCATCAAAGAAATGAGTTAGTTAATTTATTAATTCCTCAGATGAATATGGGGGGGTGCGGAATTGAGACCAGAAGTAGATTAAGCCAGTGGTCCTGAAACTTCAATTACACATGGGATGATTATTAAAGAGGCAGATTTCCCATGACCACCACCAGCAACTCAGAGGAATGCTAAAGTATTAGGTCTAAGGTAGTTTAAGAAATAACAATTTAAATAAACACCCAGATGATCCAACTATGGCTGATCAGTGGACCCACTCTAAAAAATACTGGATTAATTACTTTGCCCAAGTTCACCCCAATAATAGCATACATGGAATAGAACTGTGTCTAATTCATTGAAATATGTTCTTAAGAACCTACTGTGTGCAAGCAGTGTTCTAGGCTGTGAAGAGGCAACGGTTCCAAGATAGATTGGATCACCCACGCCCTTCCAACTAGAACATTCTGCCTCCTTCTGAGTCTGGTGAAGATTTCTTGAGATGAATTATGCTTTATTGTACTTCAATTTAGCCACTGTGATTTAAGAAAATGACAATTATGGACACGAATTATAGGCATCAATTTAAAAATGTAGTAGCAAATAGAGGACAGTTTCTCTAAGGCAATTCAATTAAATACCATATAAATCCATATCATATGACACAACTTAATCTAATGCAATTCAATGCAATACATTATGCTACAATACAGCAAAAAATACATTGCAATACAATGTGGTATCTCACTGCAGCTGCAGTGCAGTGGCCTTAGCGGCAACCTCATCTCAGGTCTTAGGCTGTGGCGTCCTCTAGTGGCAGAGACTGAGACGCTTTTTTTTTTTTTTTTTTTTTTGTGGAGGCTACAGATGCACTTCCCATTAAATGAAAAAACCGTCAACAAACATCTGTTAGAATGGAAAGGAGCTGAGCTCCAGCTGCCTGCTTTTTATATAACAGAGGTCACAGATGAAGAGACTTATCTGAGCTGTCACCTGAGCTAGTAATAAAGTAACTAATTATCCTATCCATACTACTATTGTTTTCACAGTATTTTTTTTCACTTGTGACACATAAAAGAGGAATAGTAATCAGCCTTTTCTCCAGCCTGAAGATAGGAGCCTGGAGTGGCAATATAGGATGGTTAGAAATCCTATAAAGGAATAACACAATAGAAATATAGAAATAAAATATATAATGGAATATCATAGAAATAGAAAAAAATCTGTATCCTTTAATATGGAGTCATCTTCCTTCGTGGTTGGAGGTTAGCTGCTCTTATGCTGTTTGGGGATAGCAAGGAGAATGCTAACGGTTAAAAATACCTTATTTTGCAAAATGTCTTTTGCAAAATGTAAAAACTGTGTATTTACAGTTCATTAAATTCATATTTACTGAGCACCTACTATGCTTCAGCTCAAACAAAACACACACACACATACCCCTAAGCAATTTCATCTGCATAGTAGGCTCCTTTTCCTCCCTCACACATTTGCTGAGGATGACAAGAGCTTCCTTAGTGCCAGGCACTCTGTTAAGTACCAGCGGAGCTCATGGTCATGGGCTGACTCCTTCATCTCCTCAGTGGAACATGGGACTCTGACTTAATATGATGTTATGTAGCCTCCCATACCAGTGGATCAAACTCAGGTGATCCACTTAGGTGCCACTTGGCACTCTCTTGCCCAGTTTTGATGGCAAATAGACCAGTATAGTAATCCTGCCTTGAGAAGATCATGGTGATCAGGGCTTTAGGCTCTTTGAGGATGAATTTCCAAATCATGTCACCAGGAAGCCTCTGAGACAAGCAGAGGAGCCAGCTAAAGAGAAAGGAAATCTACAATGGATAATGGAGGAGGGAGACCATATCAGTTGCAGTGGTTGGGACCATAGTTCTTCCCATTTCATTTCCTCACCCAAGCTTCCCTTAGGAAGAGAGATCCCCAGAATCCTAGAAAAGCTGCTCCCTGTATGTATGTGAGGAAGTAGATCCAGGCAGTGCTAGGGGTGGACTGCAGTGGATGTGCGCTGTGCCCTAGGTTCTCCTTCATCACCTTAGCTACTGGAATAGGGAAGAACAAATCTGATTCCATATTAGATCTGTCTCTTTGCATTCTGTTGCTTTTGTTACAAGTTACTCACTAAAAGGATGTTGACTATAGCTATAAACATACATAATGGCCTGTCTCAGGGAACCCTGCCCCTCTGCCTGAATGTTAAACTAAAATACCTTTGTTCAGCTCACAAGGAACATCCTGACCCAGCTCACCTGTGAATGGCTGCAGGAAAGAAGAAATTAACACATCCCCTCCCTGAGTCTGGCGAAACCAGGAGACATTTGCAAAACTTATGGCCTTTTTTTACTTTACCTCCTCACCAACCCGCTCTCTGTTCTATAAAAGAAACTAGCATCCAGACCCTGGGAAGATGGTTCTCTAGGACTCCAGTCTGCCATCTTCTCGGACTCCCGGCTTTCCGAATAAAGTCGCTATACCTTGCCCCAACACCTCACCTCCCGATTTATCGGCCTGTCGTGGGGCGAGCAGAATGAGCTTGGACTCAGTAACACTACTGGAATACTGTGAGCAGATGACCTTCAGCTCAGACCCTTCGGAAATTACCTCAGTTGCTGAGGTGAACTGTCGAGGTGAGCTGACCTCACCTAAGGTCATAGCCTTCTGGGCCCTATACCCATATCCGATGACTGATAAGGTGGAGATAAAAGACCCATTGGACTCAAAAGCAGGACAACTTTGACGGGCCATAGCACCTCCAGTAATGATCGGTTAAATTATGCCTTAGTAGATAATCTAGGAGACTTCGATGCAAATTTATTGTTTCTCCTATTGTTTGAAATTAGGATGCTATTAAATGGTAATTAGGGACTTCCCTTGTGGCGCAGTGGTTAAGAATCCGCCTGCCAATGCAGGGGACATGGGTTTGAGCCCTGGTCTGGGAAGATCCCACATGCCGCGGAGTAACTAAGCCCGTGCGCTTCTACAGCCCGAGAGGCACAACGACTGAGCCTGCGTGCTGCAGCTACTGAAGCCCGCGCGCCCAGAGCCCGTGCTCTGCAAAAAGAGAAGCCACCACAATGAGAAGCCCGCGCACTGCAACGAAGAGTAGCCCCCGCTCGCAGCAGCTAGAGAAAGCCCGTGCGCAGCAACAAAGACCCAACGCAGCCAAAAATAAATAAATAAATAAATTAAATTAAAAAAAAGAGTACTGCCTTTGACAGCACCTTTTTTTAAAAAGAAAAACAACTGTAATTACCACTAGTAATTTGATGGTAACATCTTAAGCATGTAATTTTTCTATTTTTAAAGAATATTTACAAAGAATAAAGCCTTATGATCAGTGTTACTAACTCAAAACACATGTATATTTTTATACCTCCTGACGTCTATGGCCTAATCACTTTTCAAAAGGGTCGGGCTGGTTTGTTGTGACATACATCAAAATATGTTTCTGTATAGCCCGTGCTTTGTAAATATTTCCAGCTTAGTATTTGTGGACTCTTAAAAATTCTGCCCAGTTCTTCTTGACATAAAGAAAATTTATTTAGCTAATTTTGAAACTTCGCATTGACAAAGTTTAAAAAATTTGTCTGAATTTGAATGATGAAGATGAGAAATTTTATCAGCTTGTCTAATGAAAGTGGCTGTCAACTTGATAAAACAATTTTCTCCTCACTCACACTATAACTTTACAAATCTCTTTCTCAGTCTTTTTGGACCTGTTTCTTTGTTGATTAGGAAGAATTGCTTTATATAATTTGATGCTGAAAATCTCGTATGGTTTTGAGAAAGAGAAAAGCTGTCCCCAACCTCCAGGGACTGGGCTGGTACTCCCAGCAAGATCTTCATGTTCTTTTTTTGAAATAAACAATTTCACAGAACACTGACATCAGACAAGCTGCTCTGTGACCCTGATGGATCAAGACACAAACAAGGCCACTTCCTAACCACAGCTGAACACAGAGTAAATCATGAATGCGGGCTAAGCCACAAAAATGATCAAACATCTGGCTGTGCAGGCTGATCAGCACGCCTGCTGCTTCTTTACTCGTTACAGTTTTAGCCTCGGTCTTGATATCCCTTTGTCTAGGTAAGATTTAATAAGAGACCCAACCATAGAATTGCCCCACTTTCTGACAATATTCAGTCCAGAGCGAAGCCCTGTTTCCTAACCCTCCCCTCAAATCACCTAATGCAAGTCCAAGTTTAAAAAGAAGTTCTTCTGAATGAATGCCATTTTCATGAGATACACCCTCCCCAAGGTGTGATTTCTCCCTCACACAACGAGCAGCACACACTGCTTGTTCAAACACGGTGGTGTCCCAGTGGAGGGTGTGACACCTCCTTTACTTCACCTATTAGTAATTTCAACTTAACTTGGCTAGAACATTGCAGGTAAACTCGATGTATCCTAATCTAGCTTTCCAGGTTCACATCTCTAATTTACACAGTATTTTCTCTCCAGATTTCCTCAATTTTTCAGTATTCTTTTCTTTAGACATGTAATAGGTCAGCAATAATTTTGTTAAATGCTTGGCAATCTTCCTCCTTTCCAAGTATTTTAATAAATGTGATATTTATTTATTTACTTATCATAGAAACATAGAGATGCTTATGGAAAGATGGCAATCCAGTTTCTGTTTGGCTGGTGCATGTGTTGCCATTTGCTTGTAAGGCATTTTGAAACTCTGAGGTTTCCTCTGAGTCAATTCCCTGCAGGTGAATAAGTAGAAAGGCCTGTGTCAGGGTACTGACATGGGGAAGCCAAACTTCACAACTGTCAATAAGTGAGGTCAGTGTCGAGAGACTGAGTAATGCTCCATCAATGTAATTCTTTGAATTCCTAGAGGAAAAGTTCATAGAGGAAACGGTTTTGAACAAAATGAGAAACAATCCTTTCGGTCATGTTTTATTTCTCAACATCATTTCCTGTTCTTAGACTAAAAGGTACCTATGACGGATAACATTTGCTCCAAATTCTCAGAAAATAAAGCTTGTTTTCCTCGGCAGGTGTCATTATCCTCTGTTTCTCTGCTGCATCAACCTCAACGTCTTGCCCACTTCCCGCTTTTTTGCGGCCTACAAGCTACTGCAGCACTAGGGTGTCAGTTGGTCCCACCCAGAACACTTCAGTTCTGCCCTGCAAGGATATATTTAATAACTGATTGGTGTGTCCCTTTAATACAAGAAAATGGAAACTGAACGGCCAGAGGAAGCCTTTCCCAACACCGAAACCAGTGGCGAACTTGGTAAACACCCTGCTGATGATATGGAAGAGGAACAAGCTTTTAAAAGATCTAGAAACACTGATGAGGTGGTTGAATTACACATTCTGTTTCAGAGCAGGAATGCTGGGGCAGTGGTTGGAAGAGGAGGCAAGAATATTAAGGCTCTCCATACAGACTGCAATGCCCGTGTTTCAGTCCCAGACAGCAGTGGCCCCGAGCACATACTGAGTATCAGTGCTGATATTGAAACAGTTAGAGAAATTCTGAAGAAAATCATCCCTACCTTGGAAGAGGGCCTGCAGTTGCCATCACCCACTGCAATCAGCCAGCTCCTGCTCGAATCTGATGCTGTGGAATGCTTAAATTACCAACACTATAAAGGACGCAACTTTGACTGCCGAGTTGAGACTGTTGATTCATCAGAGTCTGGCTGGAGGAATTATTGGGGTCAAAGGTGCTAAAATCAAAGAACTTCGAGAGACCACTCAGACAACAATCAAGCTTTTCCAGGAACGTTGTCCTCAATCCACTGACAGTAGCTCTTACCGGAGGAAAACCTTTTAAGGTTGTAGAGTGCATAAAGGTCATCCTTGATCTTATATCAGAGTCTCCCATCAAAGGACGTGCTCAGCTGTATGATCCCAATTTTTACGATGAAACCTATGATTATGGTGGTTTTACAATGTTTGATGACTGCCGTGGACGTCCCTTGGGATTTCCCATGTGGGCAAGAGGTAGTTTTGACAGAATGCCTCCAGGTCGGGGTGGGCGTCCCATGCCTCCATCCAGAAAAGATTATGATGATATGAGCCCTCGTCGAGGACCTCCTCCTGGACGAGGGGGCTGGGGTGGTGGCAGAGCTCGGAATCTTCTTCTTCCTCCACCACCACCCCTTAGAGGAGGAGAGCTAATGGCCTATGACAGAAGAGGGAGACCTGGAGACCATTATGATGGCATGGTTGGTTTCAGTGCTGATGAAACCTGGGACACTGCAGTAGATACATGGAGCTCATCAGAGTGACAGATGGCTTATGAACCACAGGGTGGCTCTGGACATGATTATCCCTATGCAGGGGGTCGTGGCTCATATGGTGATCTTGGTGGACCTATTATTACTACAAAAGTAACTATTCCCAAAGATTTGGCTGGATCGATTATTGGCAAATGTGGTCAGTGGATTAAACAAACCCGTCATGAGTCAGGAGCTTCGATCAAAATTGATGAGCCTTTAGAAGGGTCCGAAGATCGGATCATTACCATTACAGGAACACAGGACCAGATACAGAATGCACAGTATTTGCTGCAGAACAGTGTGAAGAAGTATGCAGATGTTGAAGGATTCTAATGCAAGATATTTTTTTCTTTTTTATAGTGTGAAGCAGTATTCTGGAAAGTTTCTCTGAGACTAGTGAAGAACTGAAGGAGTCCTGCACCTTTTTTTTTTTTTTTTAAATCTGCTTCTATTTAAAAAGCCAACATTCCTCTGCTTCATAGGTGCTCTGCGTTTGAGGTGTAGCGAAATCTTTGCAGTTCACCAGGTGAACTGTTTGAGTTCCTTACAAATAGGGTTGGGGGTTGGGGGAGGGTGTGCAAAAACGAACAATGAAATTTTGAAACAGCAGCAGAGTGAGTGAATTTTAATTTCTGTTCATTGTTGGTGGTTTAAAAAAAAAATCCCCCCATGTAATTATTGTGAACACTTTGCTTTGTGGCCACTGTAACATTTGGGGGAGTGGGACAGGGAGGAAAAGTAACAATAGTCCATATGTCCCTGGCATCTATTCAGAGCAGTGTGCAGAATGTAATGCTCTTTTGTAAGAAACGTTTTATGATTTTTAAAATAAATTTAGTGAACCTGTTTTTGGTGGTCATTTCTTTTAAGACTTTTTTTTTTTTTTTTTTTTTTTTTTTTTGCGGTACGCGGGCCTCTCACTGTTGTGGCCTCTCCCGTTGCGGAGCACAGGCTCCGGACGCGGAGGCACAGCGACCATGGCTCATGGGCCCAGCCTCTCCGCGGCATGCGGGATCCTCCCGGACCGGGGCACGAACCCGTGTCCCCTGCATCGGCAGGCGGACTCTCAACCACTGCGCCACCAGGAAAGCCCTAAGACTTTTTTTTTAACATCTTTATTGGAGTATAATTGCTTTACAATGGTGTGTTAGTTTCTGCTTTATAACAAAGTGAGTCAGTTATACATATACATATATCCCCATATCCCCTCCCTCTTGCGTCTCCCTCCCTCCCACCCTCCCTATCGCACCCCTCTAGGTGGTCACAAAGCACTGAGCTGATCTCCCTGTGATATGTGGCTGCTTCCCACTAGCTACCTATTTTACATTTGGTAGTGTATATATGTCCATGCCACTCTCTCACCTCGTCCCAGCTTACCCTTCCCCCTCCCCTTGTCTTCAAGCCCATTTTCTACATCTGCGTCTTTATTCCTGTCCTGCCCCTAGGTTCTTCAGAACCATTTTTTTTTAGATGCCATATATATATGTTAGCATACGGTATTTGTTTTTCTCTTTCTGACTTACTTCACTCTGTATGACAGACTCTAGGTCCATCCACCTCACTACAAATAACTTAATTTCGTTTCTTTTTATGGCTGAGTAGTAGTCCATTGTATATTACCACATCTTCTTTATCCATTCATCTGTGAGACGGTCGGCTGAATTCCCCCCAAACTGCCCCCGATTACTGCTTGGGTCTGGTTATAATTCTATATCTTTTATCCCAGGAAGATGTCCACAAGTAAGCCCTTATTAAAACTATAGCATGTAGAAAGTAAATCCCTCATTTCAAGTCATTTCAAACACCAGAATGTACAGTGTTGGTGTCTATTTATCAATGAAGAGCTTTCAGTTGCAGAAAACCTGAGTCAATGGGATTTAAACAATAGTGTGGATTTATTGGCTCTTGTAACTGAAAACCAAAGGACGATCCCACATCAGACACGTTTTGGTTAAGAGCTTGGTTCTGTTTCTTCATTCTGGCTTTATCCCCAGCCAGACGTCACCCCACAGTCACAGAGATGCATGGTCACGAAGGGGCGACAGGCTTCCTTGTCCGTTTCCAGGGTAGAAAGTGGCACTTCTTACATATCAAATGCTATTTCCTGTTCTTCAGGCAGATTGAATTAAGGTACATTGACCATAGTTGCAAGGGGTTTGAGAATAGGCTGATTGACCGTCAACTGGAACTGTGGAAATGGGTAAGTCCACTTTCACATCACGGTTACTGCGTGATTACTCCATGGTTACTACAGATATTTCCTTAAAGGAAAATCAGAGATCTATTGGGTAGGAGGAACAGAGGGAATAGATGCTGGTCAGGCCTGTCCAGGACTTTCCATTTTAAATCTTTGAAGTGATATCCCATTTTACCTCTAAGTGGTAGTATTGGGCTAAAGACATGGGATCTAGACAGCTTGTGGTCATTCAATTCTTAGGTCGACAGTTACAAGCAGTACGGTTTTATGCACGTCGCTTAACCTCTCCTTGTCTCCGCACCTTCATTTGTAAGATGAAATTAGTAGAATCTTCTTTGTAGAGCTGCTATGTGTTTTCAGTGAAATGATGCATATATACAGCACTTAGCACAGTGCTTGCCAATTTCTAAGTATTGGGAACAATATATTTTCAGGTGAAGTAGCCATTTGATGGACTCTCTAAGGCATTGTTTTATCCGTTGGGGCATGTACAGGCTGTCCAGAATGTTTTGGAGGTTTTTCTTCCCATTCTTAGGGCATTTTTATCAGTTAACTAATTTATTTTAAGTAAACTCAGTTCTTTGACCCAGAGACCAGCAGTCTGGTACTAAAGAAGTGATGTGTTGTGGCATATTGTGCCATAAATTCTCCAAAAAAAAGTCCCACCAAGTGTTCGTGATAAGGAATTTCCTTTGCAGTGTAAATTTCATTCTTAAATGGTTTGAATACAGGGTTCCAGCAGCATCTTACTGGGTCTCCATAGTTTCTTGTTAGGAAAATCACCACAGAAAGCCTGCTAAACCCATACAGAGCAATAAAGTTTTGATTATTCCTTGCTTACTTCCATCAGCTCAAGTAATTAGATAGCTGAATATATGCATATGGCAATAGCAAAGTAATTTTCTTTTGGCTTGCAACTTTTTAATTTCATTTTAATTGAAGCTAGTGGTGAGGTGGGACAGTGGAGAGCAAGAAGAAAGGAGGTGAAGTAATCCTGGTTACTTGCTTTAAAACCCATCCAATGAGGGCTGAAGATGGAGCTTGGACTACATTCCTTTGGGAAAATCTATATAAACCTTGTAATGTATAAAGTAGATGAATTAGGGTGATTCCTTCAAATAGCTCTTTGCTTTTCAAAATGATTTATCTTATGTATTTACAGAAATGACAAACTTGATGAATTTGGAATATGACTTGTGCTTAAGTATATGGAAACAATTAGATCAAGGGAAAGAACATCAGCTTTGGAGACAAAAAGACCACTCCTTAAATCCTGACATCACTGTTTGTCAGGTGTGTGACTTTGGAAAATAACTTACGTGACTTTGGAAGATAACATCTCTGAGTCCTCAGTTTCCAAATCTGTGAAAGAGGGACAATAATACCTTCTTTGTAAGAGTTTATGGCATGATTAAAAAAGAATTGTCTAGCACAATGAATGATAGATGTAAAGAGCACAAAAATTATTCTTATTTATAAAGATTCATTGAACATGTAAGTTATAAGGAAAGATCTATTATATAAAGTAAAGCACGTCTACACTCAGAATTCTATGACTTCTTATTGAATGTCCTACATCTGATCCTAAAGCATTCTTTTGTCACAGGATCTCATCACTTCAGGTTTAAAACTGAGAGACTTACACACTTCCTAGCATCACTGAGGAGAACAAACAAACTGGAATGCCGCTGTCAGCCCACTGAATCAGTGCTTGGCAGCACATTATAATTACTTGGGAACTTCGAGAAACCTCAATGCCCCAACCGTAACCCAGAACAATTAAATCAGAAGTTCCGGGAGTTGGATCCAGCCATGCGTTTTTCTAAAGTTCTGCAGAAAATTCAAAGTGCAGCCAAGCTAGAGAATCATTGCTCTAAGCTGTTGCTTCTCAAACTATAATGTGCGTGTGAGTCACCTGAGGTCTAGTTAACTTGCAAGTTCTGATCCTATAGCTCTGGGGTGGGGCCTGAGCCTGTGCATTTCCAGTACTCTTTTAGGCGATGCCATTGCTGCTTGTTCCTGGACCACACTTTGAGCAGCCAGACACTCAGATGCTTATTTTCCTTTCTCTTTCCGCCACCACCCAGGTCTGGGGAAAAAAAAAGCCTTTTATAAAAATACTTTCTCTTTCCTAGGAATAGCTTTATTTCCCCTTCAGTTTTATTGGTATACAGCATAATGACTTGACATACCTATATTTTGAAATAATTACCACAATATGTTTAGTTAACATCTGTCACCTCATATAAGTACAAACAATTTTTTTCCTTCTGATGAGAACTTTTAGGAACCACACTCATGACAACTTTCAAATGTACAATACAGCAGTGTAAACTAGTCATCGTGTTGTACATTACATTCTTAGGGCATATTTGTCTTTTAACTGGAAGTTTGTACATTTGGATAACCTTCATCTAATTCCACCACCCCTTACGCCCTGCATCTGGTAATCACAAATTTGTTCTCTTTTTCTATGAATTTTTTTTTTTAAGATTCTATGTGTGAGTGATACCAGATAGTATTTGTCTTTCTCACTCAGCATAATGCCCTCAAACTCCATTCATGGTGTCACAAATGGCAGGATTTCCTTCTTTTTTTATGGCTGAATAGCATTCCTGTGTGTGTGTATACTATATTTTCTTTATCCATTCATCTGCTGATGCACACTTAGGTTGTTTCCATGTCTTGGCTATTGTAAATAATGCTGCAATGAACATTTGTGTGCCTATATCTTTTCAAATTAGTGTTTTTGGTTTCTTTGGGTAAATACCCAGAAGTGGAAGCGCTGGACGATATGGTAGTTCCATTTTTAAGTTTTGGAGGAATCTCCATACTCTTTTCCATAGTGTCTGTGTCAATGTACATTCCCACCAACGGTGTACGTGGGTTCCCTTTTCTCCACATCCACACCAGCACCTATCTCTTGTCTTTTTGATGATGGTCTTTCTAACAGGAGTGAGGCGATATCTCATTGTGGATCTGATTTGCATTTCTCCTAGGAATTGCTTTTACTTCTGAGTCCACTGTCATTTTTATCCATGATAGGAGAATGTTATTCTTTCTCCAGGAGTGTTTCAAACTGATCTACCCTTCTTAAAATATCAGTAACTTTGACTTATGAAAAATACATACCTCTGTCTTCAGTACAAGATGACTCACAATTTTATCAGGAAAAAAATTGTTAAAGTATTGACATCACATGAACACCTTCAGGAATTTGACTGCTCTGAAAAGTTTTTAAAGAAGATAATTTATGCACAACTAAAAATCAAGAAGAATTGCTTATTCAGGCAGTGTTTGTTTACACTGGAAACTGTTAAGAATTGTTGATACTGCTGAGATTTAGATTTGATTCCACAAAGCAGCTTTAAACTGAACTGTCTTGTCCAGGATCATTTGGCTAAACTCCACTGGTCAGACTGCTACCAGCTGCCCCATAGTTGACCTTGACTTTTGACAAAGAAAGCAGCAACTCCTGAATAGATCTGGGACTTGTCCAGGCTATGGCACAGGAATATCCACGTTAGTGGTGTGCCTTTAAAGGAGAGAGCCAGGATACTTAATGTCCATTTTTTACTTTCTTGCTTTTTTTTTTTTTTTTACTTCTTTAGCCTGGCATATTCGACCAAGCCAATGGCGTTTGAGTCAGTTATATCTAGGTTTGAAATCTCAGCCCTTCCTATTTGCTGTCTTTGAGTTTGGGACAAAGTACTTTGCTTGTTTGCATAAATAATTGTTTATTATAATCTCACGTAACAGGAAGTCATGAAATAATGATTTTAGGAATGGCTCAGCTGCTTGACCATGTTATCAAGTTTCTCCTGATCCTATCACATTGACAATGTGTTTCACCATGATGACTGTGGAAACTCCAAGTATCATATCTGCACAGGTATCATACCTACACAGGACAATGCCCTTAATAGAAAGACAGCGTATATCATATACCTCTATTTAATCAGGGAAAAAAGTCCTATCTAGAAGACTCCCTAGCTGACTGCCCTGTCATCTAACTGAGCAGGAATAGATCACAGGTCAAACCCTGAACCAATCACTGACAAATAAGAATGGGATTATCATTATGGATTTAGATTTCTCATAATTCATCCCTGGGCAGAATTCACATTGTCACATTGTGGAGAGCACAAGGTCAAATCAGGATCCTCTTAGCAGGGAAAAGTGGGATATGCTAGTGTATTGACAACGTAGGTCTTTAAAACACCATTAACAGTTGTCCTTCTTCATTGTTGAGACTATCTCTGAATTAGGCAATTACACTGGCCCACAGGGAATCATCAGCAGGTTTGGTTCCCCCAAACTGATTCATTTCTTTACTTGAGAATGGCTTCAGTTTGCATCTTGGAAATTTTGTTTCTAGTAAAAGAGTTCTTATCGCATTGCCATAGGCTTTTTGAAAGTTTTCACCTAGAAGTTGAAAACAGTATGATCTTTGTTGCTCTCTTCAAAATCTAAGACCAAGAAGGCAAAATTACATTTTTATTTATAAACAAGGACTAGGTTAACATCAAATTTAAATTTGAAATCAGAGAGGAAAGAGGACAAATTTTGCTCCTGTTGTATTAATATATCATGGACATTTGTTGCTTCCACTAATACTGTATTACGAGTTCTTCACTGGAAGTGACTGTCTTACTAATCTTTGTATTCCAAGAAGTTGACTCATTTCTTGGTTCATAGGAGATGTATGATAAATGTTGCATTGAAAATAATCTCAAAATACACGATTTCATGCAATGTTAACTTGGCAAAGTTATAAGACAAAGTCCTTGCCTTGGCGTTAATGAATACCTCCTAATTTTCCTATGACCATACTTGAGGCAGCTTGTCAATGATCCTCCAGCTTATGGTGAATGTATCAAGTGGTGTTGACAGTGTCAACTCGTGAATTGGCGTTACTTGGCACACACAGAGTAGATGTGGCGCTTAGACTGTTTTTTGCAGCACGAAGCCCTCCAGTTGTCCCGAGCTCGTTACCACACATTGGTCTCGGAGTCCACAGCTGAGGGATATCAATAGTTCTGGGAACCAGCTCACATCACACCCTAAGCTTCACTGATGGCTATGTCTGAATCAGAGCAAGGCTTGAGGGCGCAGGATTTCTTATAACTTGTTTGGCTGGTTTTCAGGAGTTAACTGATTAATGTGGAGAGTCAGCTCATTTCTCAGTGTGAAAAAGATGGAACCACTGTGTAATACTAGAAATTTCTTGAAAATGAAATACTTACGGAAATACGAGGAGAGCCTGAGGGAAGTGAGAATCAAGAATAGCTTCCAGTAAGCTTTAACTTTAGAATGTAATTTTCTGGAAAGCAGAGACCTGTGACTTCTCTGTCCTCAGTCCCCATTGGTGACTTGCTGCAACACTTTATACTGTGTAATGCTCAGGAAAGTTCACATGTTCCAGATACCCTTCTTTTCTCCCGAATCATGAACACTGAGGGCCAGAGGGGCATTTGCACATAGAAGCACCCCTAGGTGGTCATCCTGCCCTCACTCTCTCTTGGTAAGTGGCCATTCTAGGAGGGCTGGTCATTCTGGTCACTTAGTTTGTGCTTCCTCCATCATTCTCAGTTTGGGTAGCTCTTGCAGTCTTCCCAGAGCACGAACTTCCTCCCTAGGGTTCCTTATGAGTAGCCGTTGCCTTGGGCTTAAAGCTGAGCTTTTATGAGTAGAGTCAGAGTATGGTAGTGATGATTTAAGATTCTGGAGTCATATTTTCCGGGTTCAAATCCCAACTCTGCCACTTGCAAGTTCTATGACCTCAGATACTACACCTCTTTTCGCCTCACTGCCTCACTTTCCTCCCCTACGGCGTAGGGCTGTAAGGAAGATTAAATGAAAGCATTGTCTGCCACAGAGAAAACACTGTGTAAGTTAGTAAGATTATCATCATTTGTGTCCATCCCAATTCAGATGTGTAACAACTTTAGCAATTCTACATAGAGCCTGTACACCAGTGGCATCAACTTAGAAATTTCCCGGCTATGCAAGATAGGTGACTAAGTAAACTATACAGCAATGGTTGTGATCACCATTTTGCATCAATATTTTGTTTTAAATTTTCTTAAATATCTTTCCTATAATTTCTTTATTTTTCAGGGTAAAATATAAAATTTTCAAGGGCTGGGACTTTTTTAATGAATTTCTTCATATACCCAATGCAGAAGTGCTACATATGTGTCAAATATAAAATGTACTGTTTTCAAAATTAAAAAAAAAAAATGAGGCTTCCCTGGTGGCGCAGCGGTTGAGAGTCCGCCTGCCAATGCAGGGGACGCGGGTTCGTGCCCCGGTCCGGGAGGATCCCACGTGCCACGGAGCGGCTGGGCCCGTGAGCCATGGCCGCTGGGCCTGTGCGTCCGGAGCCTGTGCTCCACAGTGGGAGAGGCCACAGCAGTGAGAGGCCTGCGTACCGCAAAAATAAATAAATAAATTTAAAAAAATTAAAAAAATCAGTTGAGAGGCAAGCCCTTCACAATGACAAAACAACCAACCAATTCAGTCACAAGGCTCCTAGTTTTAGCACTGCTAAATTCTAGGGTCAATTCCATTATTTTCAGTGTAATAATCTGACTACCTTATCACATAATCTTCCCACCTAACATCCACATGACTTTAGGATGCCTGGACCTCATCATTACCTTTCATCTTAAGGAGATACTAGGATTTCTAATGGTTTAGCTGATGACAGAGGTTGTAGTATTGAGGAATAATCCCTATTTAGAGATTAGAAGGCTCATGAACAGGTCCTATGCAGTTAGAATATGTTTTGACCAATGAAATATCCAGTTGGCATTGCTCAAGTAACACAAGAGTTTCCGATCATTGGAAACCATGCAATGTGGGCAAAGTGTCGGTGAAACATAGCAGTGTGTCCTGGTCCAAAAGATAACATTTTGGTTGTTTCTCTGGTCATCGAAAAGCTGCATCTATATCACATGTACACAGCTTCTTGTAGGTGACTCAAAATGAATGATTTCAGCAAGGTAGTGGGTTTGACTCAGTTAGACAGTGCAGAAGAGTTATTAAAAGTACTGGCTCTGGAACGGAACTCCCTGTGATCAGATCAAAGCACAGATGCACTAACTGGTGTGTGACCTCAGGCTGATTCCTTCACCTCTCTAAAGATCTGTTTTCTTTTCTAGAAAACTGGCATAAAAAACAGTACTACTTCATTACTGTAAGCATAAAATTTGAGAATGTGTAATAAAGTGCTTAGCCCACAGACTGTATAGTAAGAATTCACTACATTTCAGCCATTATTTTTTACTATTATTTGAAGACAATTTCTAACTTGATGCTGCATTGGTAAATAACATAATGGTGAGAAGAAAGCTCTTCCTGATTAGCACTGAGACCTGCATATTCAGGGAACTCTAATTTGTGTTTCAGTAAATGATCTGATTACTGGTGAGACCAGAAGGTCCTGTAAATGGCTACCCACCCTGTTCCTGTCAGAACCTGAGTCAGGTTGAGACTAGCTGCCTGACACATTCCTATAAGGTTTCCACCTAATGAAGCCACCTTCACACATTGCTTTCTTTAATTGGCCAAGGACCTATTGAGAAAACTGTCATAACATGACAGAGGGTTCTTGGAAGGAAGAAGTGACTTGCCTGAGGCAAAGTTTCTGCAGTACTACTCGGACAGTCTTAATAATAGCCAACTTTTGTGAGCATCTACTATGTACTGGCATGAGTTAAGCACTGTACATGCATTATCCTGCTTAATATTCATAACAACCTTTTGGAATGGAACTTTCATTATCTCATTTAAGTACAAGGAAACTGAAGTGAAGAGAGGTGCGCAATTTGTCCAAATCCCCACAACTTGGAAAAACCAGGGTGTGCTCTGATACTATACAATGATGGATGCAAGGACTTTGTGTATGAAAATTGTTGTTTCTCTGAGGCCTGTAGGGTACAGATATTTTTGGAAGGGCAAAGATTAACTTCTGTTGAACTTTTTGTTTTTAATTTTATCTTTTATTCTATTTTATTTTTTTAACATCTTTATTGGAGTATAATTGCTGTACAATGGTGTGTTAGTTTCTGCTTTATAACAAAGTGAATCAGCTATACATATACATATACATATATCCCCATATCTCTTCCCTCTTGCATCTCCTTCCCACCCTCCCTATCCCACCCATCTAGGTGGTCACAAAGCACCCAGCTGATCTCCCTGTGCTATGTGGCTGCTTCCCACTAGCTATCGATTTTGCATTTGGTAATGTATATATGTCCATGCCACTCTCTCACTTTGTCCCAGTTTGCCCTTCCCCCTCCCTGTGTCCTCAAGTCCATTCTCTAGTAGGTCTGCGTCTTTATTCCCGTCCTGCCCCTAGGTTCTTCATGATCATTTTTTGGTTTTTTTTAGATTCCATATATATGCGTTAGCATACGGTATTTGTTTTTCCCTTTCTGACTTACTTCACTCTGTATGACAGACTCTAGGTCCATCCACTCACTACAAATAACTCAGTTTCATTTGTTTTTATGGCTGAGTAATATTCCATTGTATATATGTGCCACATCTTCTTTATTCATTCATCTGTCGATGGACACTTAGGTTTTGTTTTTCTTTATACATGTTTTTTTTTTAATTAATTTATTATTTATTTTTGGCTGTGTTGGGTCTTCGTTTCTGTGTGAGGGCTTTCTGTAGTTGTGGCGAGTGGGGGCCACTCTTCATCGTGGTGCTCTGGCCTCTCTTATTGCGGAGCTTCTCTTATTGCGGAGCACAGGCTCCAGACACGCAGGCTCAGTAGCTGTGGCTCATGGGCCCAGTTGCTCCGCGGCATGTGGGATCTTGCCAGACCAGGGCCCGAACCCGTGTCGCCTGTATTGGCAGGCAGATTCTCAACCACTGCCCCACCAGGGAAGCTCACTATATATGATTTTTTAAAACTAAGTAATAGCTTTATTTTCTAATATAGAGGTAATTAGAGACATCAAAGCAAAAACAACTACATAAAAGAAGAAAGGTTTATTTTGGTCACTTACAGACTCAACTCACATTTCAACTGCTTTCTATAGCCTTCCTAAATCTCCAGGGTTGAAATTAATCACCTCATCCTCTGGGCTCCCAAAAGACTTTTCAAAAAGAAATTGACATCCTGAGCAGGGTTGATATTAAAAATATTTAACAACTGGTAGAGATGCTGGCCAAATACAGAAGCAAGGGCTTGGAGCTTATTTGTGCTAACCATTAACCCTTTAGCTCCTGGATCCTGGGGAATTCCAGGGTGACTCAGGCTTCTGTGATGACTGGGAAGCACTCAGAGAACAAGAGCGAAGGTCATTTGCCAGGTGGTATGAAAGAATATGTTATTTCAACAACCAAAAAATATGTATGGGCACAGGGCCTATTTCTTTTTGTTGTTGTTGAGATATAATTGCTATGGAACATTATATTAGTTTCAGGTATGCAATACAGTGATTAGATATTTGTATGTATTGTGGAATGATCACCACAGTAAGTCTAGCTAACATCCATCACCACACATAGTTACAAAATTTTTTATCTTGTGATGAAAAATTTTAAGATCTATTCTCTTAGCAATGGTCAAATATACAATACATTATTGCTAAATATAGTGCCTACGCTGTACATTATATTCCCATAACAGATTCATTTTATAGCTGGAGTTTGCACTTTTTAACCCCCCTCTCTCATTTTACCCACTTCACAACCTCCTGCCTCTGGTAACCACCAATCTGTTCTCTGTAGCCACGAGCTCTGTTTGTTTGACTTTTGTTTCATTTTTTATGGTTTTTTTTTTTTTAGATTACACATATAAGTGAAATCATATAGTATTTGCCTTTCCCTGTTTGACTTATTTCACTTAGCATAATGCCCTCAAGGTCCATCCGTGTTTTCCCAAAAGGCAAGATTTCCCTCTTCTTTTGTGGATGAATAGTACTCTATTCCATTTTCCATAATTACACACACACACACACACACACACACACACACACACACACACACACACACACATATATATATATAGAGAGAGAGAGAGAACATCTTCTTTATCCATTCATCCAAAAATGGATGTTTAGGTTGTTTCCATATCTTGGCTATTATAAATAATGCTCCAAAGAACATGGGGATGCATATATCTTTTTTTTTTAATTTGCAGTTTTTATTTATTTATTCATTTATTTATTTTTTAACATCTTTATTGGAGTATAATCGCTTTACAATGGTGTGTTAATTTCTGCTTTATAACAAAGTGAGTCAGCTATACATATACGTATATCCCCGTATCTCCTCCCTTTTGTGTCTCCCTCTAACCCTCCCTATCCCACCCCCCCAGGTGGTCACAAAGCACTGAGCTGATCTCCCTGTGCTATGTGGCCACTTCCCACTAGCTACCTATTTTACATTTGGTAGTGTATATATGTCCATGTTACTCTCTCACTTCGTCCCAGCTTACCCTTCCCCCTCAGCCTGTCCTCAAGTCCATTCTCTACGTCTGCGTTTTTATTCCTGTCCTGCCCCTAGGATCTTCAGAACCACTTTTTTTTTCTTTTTAGATTCCATATATATGTGTTAGCATACGGTATTTGTTTTTCTCCTTTTGACTTATTTCACTATGTATGACAGTTTCTAGGTCTATCCACCTCACTACAAATAGTTCAATTTCATTTCTTTCTATGGTTGAGTAATATTCCATTGTATATATGTGCCAAATCTTCCTTATCCATTCTTCTGTCGATGGACACTTAGGTTGCTTCCATGTCCTGGCTATTGTAAATAGAGCTGCAATGAACATTGTGGTAAATGACTCTTTTTGAATTATGGTTTTCTCAGGGTATATGCCTAGTAGTGGGATTGCTGGGTCATATGGTAGTTCTATTTTTAGTTTTTTAAGGAACCTCCATACTGTTCTCCAGAGTGGCTGTATTAATTTACATTCCCACCAACAGTGCAAGAGGGTACCCTTTTCTCCACACCCTCTCCAGCATTTATTGTTTGTAGATTTTTTGATGATGGCTATTCTGACTGGTGTGAGGTGATACCTCATTATAGTTTTGATCTGCATTTCTCTAATGATTAGTGATGTTGAGCATCCTTTCATGTGTGTGTTGGCAATCTGTATGTCTTCTTTGGAAAAATGTCTATTTAGGTCTTCTGCCCATTTTTGGATGGGTTGTTTGTTTTTTTGATATTGAGCTGCATGAGCTGCTTGTCTATTTTGGAGATTAATCCTTTGTCAGTTGCTCCGTTTGCAAATATTTTCTTTCATTCTGAGGGTTGTCTTTTCGTCCTGTTTATGGTTTCCTTTGCTGTGCAAAAGCTTTTAAGTTTCATTAGGTCCCATTTGTTTATTTTTGTTTTTATTTCCATTTCTCTAGGAGGTGGCTCAAAAAGGATCTTGCTGTGATTTACGTCATAGAGTGTCCTGCCTATGTTTTCCTCTAAGAGTTTGATAGTGTCTGGCCTTACATTTAGGTCTTTAATCCATTTTGAGTTTATTTTTGTGCATGGTTTTAGGGAGTGTTCTAATTTCATTCTTTTACATGTAGCTGTCCAGTTTTCCCAGCACCACTTATTGAAGAGTCTGTCTCTTCTCATTGTATATTCTTGCCTCCTTTATCAAAGATAAGGTGACCATATGTGCGTGGGTTTATCTCTGGGCTTTCTATCTTGTTCCATTGATCTATATTTCTGTTTTTGTGCCAGTACCATACTCTCTTGATTACTGTAGCTTTGTAGTTTAGTATGAAGTCTGGGAGTCTGATTCCTCCAGCTCCGTTTTTCTTTCTCATGATTGCTTTGGGGGGGATTAGAGAAGATGGCAGAAGAGTAAGACACGGAGATCACCTTCCTCCCCACAGATACATCAGAAATACATCTACACGTGGAAATTCTCCTATAGAACACCCACTTGACGCTGGCAGAAGACCTCAGACCTCCCAAAAGGCAAGAAACGCCCCACGTACCTGGGTAGAGCAAAAGAAAAAAGAAAAAACAGAGACAGAAGTATAAGGACGGGACCTGCACCAGTGTGAGGGAGCTGTGAAAGAGGAAAGGTTTCCACACACTAGGAAGTCCCTTCGCGGCCAGAGACTGCAGGTGGCGGAGGGGGAAAGCTTCGGAGCCATGGAGGAGAGCACAGCAACAAGGGTGCGGAGGACAAAGCAGAGAGATTCCTGCACAGAGGATCGGTGCCGACCAGCACTCACCAGCCCGAGAGGCTCGTCTGCTCACCTGCCGGGGCGGGCAGGGGCTCAGAGCAGAGGCTCAGGCTTCAGAGTTCGGATCCCAGGGAGAGGACTGGGGTTGGCGGCGTGAACACAGCCTGAAGGGGGCTAATGTGCCACAGCTAGCCGGGAGGGAGTCTGGGATAAAGTCTGGACCTGCCGAAGAGGCAAGAGACTTTTTCTTGCCTCTTTGTTTCCTGGTGCGAGAAGAGTGGGGATTAAGATCACCGCTTAAAGGAGCTCCAGAGACGGGCGCGAGCCGCAGCTACCAGCGGACCTCAGAGACGGGCATGAGACGCTAAGGCTGCTACTGCAGCCACCAAGAAGCCTGTGTGCGAGCACAGGTCACTCTCCACACCTCCCCTCCTGGGAGCCTGTGCAGCCCCCCACTGCCAGGGTCCCGTGATCCAGGGACAACCTTCCCGCGAGAACGCACGGTGCGCCTCAGGCTGGTGCAATGTCCTGCTGGCCTCTGCCGCCGCAGGCTCGCCCCGCATCCATACCCCACCCCCCTCGGGGTTTGACACCGCCTCTGCGTGTAGGTCACCTGAGGGCATCTGTTCCCCACCCAGAAAGGAGGGGGTTAAAGGAGAGGCTCATTAGGGGACTCTGGCTTACTCAGGCAGGGGGGAGGGAGGGGTACGCATGCGGGGCGAACCTGCAGTGGCAGAGGCTGGTGTGACGTTGCAACAGGCTGAGGCATGTTCTGTGTTCTCCCAGAGAAGTTGTCCCTGGATCAGGGGACCCTGGCAGTGGCGGGCTGCACAGGCTTCCAGGAGGGGAGGTGTGGAGAGTGACCTGTGCTTGCACACAAGCTCCTTGGTGGCAGCAGCAGCAGCCTTAGCGTTTCATGCCCGTCTCTGGTGTCCGCAGTGGTAGCCACCACTTGTGCCCGTCTCTGAAGCTCATTTAGGAGGTCCTCTGAATCCCCTCTCCTCGTGCACCCCGAAACAGTGGTCTCTTGCCTCTTAGGCAGTTCCAGGCTTTCCCGGACTCCCTCCTGGCTAGCTGTGGCGTACTAGGCCCCTTCAAGCTGTGTTCACACAGCCAACCCCAGTCCTCTCCCTGGGGTCTGACCTCCGAAGCCCAAGTTTCAGCTCCCAGCCTTCCACCTGCCCCAGCAGGTGAGCAAACAAGCCTCTCAGGGTGGTGAGTGCTGGTCGGCACCAATCCTCTGTGCGGGAATGTCTCCAGTTTTCCCTCTGCACCCCTGTTGCTGCGCTGTCCTCTGTGGCTCCGAAGTTTCAACCCTGCCCATCCCCATCTCTGCCAGTGAAGGGGCTTCCTACTGTGTGGAAACTTTTCTGCCCTCACAGGTCCCTCCCAGAAGTGCAGTTCTGTCCCTATTCTTTTGTCTCTGTGTTTTTTCTCTTTTCTTTTGCCCTACCCAGGTACGTGGGGAGTTTGTTGACCTTTGGGAAGTCTGAGGTCTTCTGCCAGTGTTCAATAGGTGTTCTGTAGGAATTGTTCCACATGTAGATGTATTTCTGATGTATTTGTGGGGAGGAAGGTGATCTCCATGTCTTACTCCTCCACCATCTTGAAGGTCTCCCACATATACCTTTTTGAGTTAGTGTTTTTGTTTTCTTTGTAAAAATATATAGGAGTAGAATTGCTGGATCACATGGTAGTTTTGTTTTAATTTTTTTTGATAAACCTCCATACTGTTTTCCACAGTGGCTGCACCAATTTACATTTCCACCAACAGTGCAAGAGGCTTCCCTTTTTGCCATATCTTTACCAACACTTGTTACATCTTGTATTTTGAATAATAGTTATTCTAACATTCATGAGGTAATATGTCATTGTGGTTTTGATTTGCATTTCCTAATTGATTAGTGATGTTAAACACCGTTTCATATACCTGTTGAGTATGTGCATGTATTCTCTGTAAAAATTGTCTGTTCAAGTTCTTTGCCCATTTTTAATCAAGTTGGGTTTTTGTTGTTGTTTTGCTATTGAGTTGTATGAGTTTCTTATATTTTGGATATTATCCCCTTATCAGATGTATGGTTTGTAAATGTTTTCTCCCAATAAGCAGGTTGCATTTTCATTTTGTTGGTCATTTTCCTTGCGGTGCAGAAGCTTCTTAGTTTGATGTAATCCCACTTGTTTATTTTTATTTCTGTTGTCTTTGCTTTTGCCTTGGTGTCAAATCCAAAAAATTGCCAAGATCAATGGCAAGGAGGTTGTCACCTATATTTTATTTCAAGAGTTTTATTGTTTCAGGTCTTATATTCAAATCTTTGATCATTTTTGAGTTGATTTTAGTGTATGGTGTAAGATAACACTCCAGTTTCATTCTTTTGCATGTGGCTGTCTAGTTTTCTCAACACTTTTTATTGAAGAGACTGTCCTTTTACCATTGTATATTCTAGGCTCCTTTGTCATAAAGTAATTGACCATATATGTGTGGGTTTATTTCTGAGCTCTCTATTCTGTCCCATAGATCTATGTGTCTGTTTATACGCCAATACCATACTGCTTTGATTACTATAGCTTTGTAGTATAGTTTGAAATCAGGGAGTGTGATGCCCCCAGTTTTGTCCTTCTTTCTCATGATTGCTTTGGCTCTTTGGTTCTCTTATGGTACAAATTTTAGAATTGTTTCTTCTATTTCTGTGAAAAGTGCCATTGAAATTTTAATAGGAATTGCACTGAATCTGTAGATTGCTTTTGGGAGTATGGACATTTCAACAATACTAGTTCTTCCAATCCATGAGCACTAAATATGATCATTTTCTGTTATCAACTCACCAGCTGAATTTTTCATAGTTGCCTGCCTATAGAAACTTTCACTGAACTCAGAGGGCAGCCAGCTGGCTGTACTTTTATTTTTTCATTTTTAGGAAGCCACAGAGCCATTATGACCCTTGTCTAGCACTTTGCTTAATGATCCTATGTACTAAGAGTTTGATTGGCCTATCCTGGAGGATCTTCCAACCAGGTAAAGCTAAAGACCACACAGATACACACACACAAATCTGTCATAGATGTTTAGAGGTTCTCCTGAAAGAGTTTCTATTTTGTGACTCACTTGGGAAATATGGAGCAAGCCTCTTTGTAATATGTTGTATCTGAAGCCAGAAAAAACATGAAGGGAGTCTGGGATCCTATCCTTTGCCACCACAGTGGACTTGTGTTTCTGCAGCTGTGTATTTGCTGGGGTGTTAGTGGTGGTTATGCAGAAGAGTGTGCTGTGCTCAAGGAAGTTTGTGAAAGTGTGTGTAATACTAAGTTAAACAGGTCTCTTCAGAGTCTTTATTTGACAATGTTAATGGTGAATTGCAATGAATTAAGGTAATATAAATGACTAGAATAAATTTTTTACCAAAAATCTTGTAGAACTACTTTCCTGTGGAGTGTGTTTTGAGAAACTCTGGTAAAAATTGTTAAGATTGTAGGCTCAGGGTTAAATCAAATCTCCACCACCTAGGTGCTGTGTGACTTTGGGAAAAATATTTAAGCCCTCGGTGCCTTCTCTGTTTCTTCCTCAGTAAAATTAATATAATAACGACATCTATCTCATAAGGTTTTGTTAAGTGTGGTCGTGGTTAGCATTCAATAAATATAAACAGTTTCTCCGTTAAAGGACGCTTCAGTTGCATATTTGGGTTAGTTTCCTCAGCTTCATGTAATTTAATTTTATTTAATCTTATTTCCTCTTAAATGGTCATCTGCTGACTTGCAAGGGACCCCCTTCCAAAAAACAAACAAACAAACAAAAGCAAACCTTGAGCATTGCCTCGTGGTAAGCTATGCCCAAGGGTGCTGTTGACCTAATGATGCAGTTGAAAATAACACTGAGCAGCAAGAAGATCCTTTTATGGTGAGAGGGGTCCACACAGCTCCTCTCCCAGCCCACAGGGAGCTCATATTATTAGTCTATAATTCTGAGTTCTCAGGACCAGAAAATTCTTCACCTGGGGCTCAGATTTTGTTCACAAGAAGGCTGTCTAGCAGGGCTGCCTATGTGGGTAAATGACTGAATCCCTTGTTCTCAGTTGTTCCTTCCTCTGAGAGCTCTGCAAGCCAACATCCAGACACTTCAATTTTGAGACATCGACTTGGCATTTCACCAGTTTTAGAGAAGACAATAAAAAGATGTCAAATGGTTGGTAAAAGTGTTAAAAATTGTGGCCCATGAGACGATGAGGTGGACATGGTAAATAGATAAAGGCCACTTATTTTTTCACATTCCCCTGGCTACACTACACATTGGTGGGGTGAGAACCTGCTGTTTTCTCTAAAGGAATGTTGTACTCTGGAAAGACAAAAGCATTCCCCTTCAAAATCATCTCTCTTCAAAATCATCTTCATGGCTTCAAACTCATCTTCCTTCCAAGATGGACCAAGCAAAATCCTTTGTGTCACAGCTAACTTAACAAGCAGCGGTAAGAGTAACAATTGGGTGAGCCTAGGTGGTGGCACTTTTGTATAAGAGAGGGGATATATTGTTCAGGGAGGAGAGACAGTGCCCAGAAAATCCTGCTTCCTCATCTGCGGAGGAAGGTCAAGGGGTGGGAAACACCCAAACCCTCACCCTGGGAGATGTGGATTTAAATAGCATCTGTGGGATTTAAGCAGCATACACGATGTTAGCCTGCAATCATTCCACACTGGTAAGTGGAATTATTACCTAGAACACTCAGGATGGGCATGGAAAAAGAGTGGGAACACAGCAGCAATAAAGGGGAAAGTTAAGAAATATTTATGGAACAAAATTATTAGAACTTTAAGATTGATTAGTTTGGAGGGGTGAATGGAAGAGTCAAGGATAATTCTGTCTCTGGCTGATTATGCTGGGTGGATTCTAATGTCATCAAAGGAGAAAGAGCAAGGTTGGGGAGGAAATAATGAGGTCAGATTCAAAAATTTGCACTTAGGTGTTGACTGTCAATTCCCAAAAAGGCTACCAGAAAAACCTGTTGATCAAGCAATGCTGTTTATTAGAACACTACCAGTTTTAATGATATCTCAATATGCTAAATTAAGTCAGGGAAGCTATAGCATTTTAGGGCCTGGGCTGGGGGATTTTAAGGTCAGTTTTTCAAGGAGAGGGGTGTTAGGGATCAGTGGGCACACTGAGGCACAGATCTTGAAGCAAGACTTGACTTGAGGAGAAGTTCCTAAATCTTGATAAATAAACTGTCTAATTGGCTTGCAGTCTTAACTTCCAGGAAAGAGTATTTCCTAGATCAAGAAGCTAACTTGTTTTGCTTGGTGCCAGCATCATTTAACATAAGGATACAGTCAGTAGGTGTACTTCTACTATTGTCTAGTTCAGGGAAAGGAAGTTCTCAAGATGTTCACGGGACATTCAATCAGTCCAACAGGCTGTCTAGAAACTGGTGGTGGAAATGTAAATAATGGCTTCGAGTCATCTGAATAGAACATGCTTTCTGATACAAAGCAGGCACTCAATGAAATATCAGACAAACCTCCTTTGAGGATGTCTTCTATCCAGGATCACTCAGGAAACTAAAACTTATAAATGCTCCTGAAACATTAGTGACTTGACATCCAAATCCAAGAAGGAAGGAGAAAGTGATCATTTTATTCTTCTTCCTCTCTCTTTATTATTTTAGGATCTGTGTAGCTAGGAAATTGCACTGCCCATTTCTTTTTTTTTTTTTTTTTGTCAGGGGGTGCTCCAGGAAATGTTGTGGAAAAGAAAACTGTCTAAATAATCGTTATATATATATGTTATATGTTACCTTATATATCAGTTCCTACCCCTCAAGTTTCTATCTCTAAACTATAGCCATTGTTTTGTTATCAGGACAATTAAATGTGTAAAACGTGCCTTATAAATGGTCCCGTTCAGAAAATTAAGATCATTTAATTTTAAATTTAGGTCATTTTAAATTTAAATTAAGGTCATAAGCTTTAAGGTCATTTCCAGAAAACAAGAAACAGATAAGCTTACATATTGTCCATGATCTGTAATTGTCTCCTGAGAGGAAGCCATAATCGAGCCTTTGGAAGAGGGAGCAGAGGAAAAACCAGAGGGTTGAAAATAGACTTGACAGTGTCTTTCTCTGTCTACCCAACGTTTTGACTTATTCTAAAGGTTGGTCAAATATATTGGGTGCATTTAGTTAATTCATTCAACACATGTCTGTTAGTCACTTACTGTATGCCAGCCACTGTTATAGGTGCTGGGATGCAGCAATGGACAAATGGAAATCCCTCTTCTCGCGGAGTTTACATTCTAGTCACGGACACAAGAAAACTGGAACAAATAAATATATTAGATAAATATATATGTCAGGGAGTTATCAGGGCTATGAAAAAAATATGACAGATGAGTGGATAGAGATCAACAGGGGAAGGGCATTTTAAATAAACCAGAGACATGGTACAGGGTTAGGAATGAGGTTCCTGATTCTCAGTTTGGGATTTTTTTCCATTACAACATTTTGCCCTTCATGGTTTCCTGTTATTGCTTCATATTCCAGAAGCATCTTCCCTTTTCTCAAGCAGTAAATATAGAGGTAAAATACACGGCCAGAAAATCTGGAATTCTAAGGGCAACAGGTAAGTGCTTATTAGACCTGTAGGTTGTACTTTAGCCCAAGGCTGAGGCTGGATGGAGGAGATTACAGTGGTGTTCCAAACAAATAGTCATTTCAGACAAACAGAAGTGACTGCTTTTCTGTCTCAACTATACTTACGATTCAGGTCTTTCTTGACTTAACTTGTTTTATCATCAGATAGAATTGTAGCAGCTTTTCTAGCTTAAGAACAGCTTAACTGGAGTTGTCCAACAGTTGGTCCACAGTTCTCTGGAATTGTAGAATGATATCAGTTGATATTTTAAGCACAGTAACCAACTTCTTTCCTACCTGTCTCAGAGAACTATTTTAGGTAGAGTTCATTCTTCTCTTACGTGCCTTGGCTAATGAGATAACAAAGCTGCTATTCATGTCAGCCGATTGTTTATCTCTAGACAAAAGGACACATCTTAGGTAAATAGAAACCTCTGCTCAAAAAACAAAGGAAAAAAGTTTTGACTCATCACTTTGAGTGGAGTCTTTAATATGGAGTGGATAACTTTAATATGTATGACTCAAAAAGAACAATCTCTATTTAAGAACAGGAGTGAGAAATCCCCTAGTCCTTTGGTGGGCCTTGGTCACAAATATATAGAAAGTAGATTCTTATTTTATACGCAAAGTGTTCAATGGATGATTGGCTAAATCTCCACCTCTCTTTCTCTTTCATTTTCTTTTAAAATAAAAACAAGTTTTGTTAGCTTAAATGAAAAGAGACTTATGGCAACTGGGGGAAGTTGGGCAGCAACTGGGGGAAGTGGCAGTAGTTACAGAATGAATAAAGCTTTGATTTTGTTTTTTTAAGTACAAGATATCAACAGCTTTTCAAAGCAGAGTTATACTCCACCCAAAATCCACCATGGAAAATAATGCTCCCTGAAATAAGAGTAAACAAAAGTATTTGCATAATAGTCATACTAACCAAAATCGATAGACAACTCCATTGAACTCCGCCTACCCATAATCTGCATAGATCTCATTCCGCAGTACACTTCTCTCTTTTCATTTCATGTTGAACATTGAATCTGGAAGAACTGTTCTGTTTCCTTTGAGGTTCTTATTCATCTGCTTTTTATTTCTCCTTACATTTTAGTCATCCTGATGGAAGACAAGGGAGAAAAAAATGGACAAAAATTTCTCCATACATTCTTTTAAAGAGCCTACTATATGTCAGACTATTCTAGTCCCCTCCAAATACCAGAACCCCCAAACTCCACTCAACTGGAGTTTACATGGGATTGAAACGGGATGGAACAATAAACAGTAAATAAATGAACCCAAGAATTATTTCACATTGGGGGGTTAAATTATTTTGGATGTTCAGAAAAGGCCTTGGTTACATGGTAATGATATTTGAGCTATGAATTGAAGCTATGCACAGCTCTGGGAACATAGATTTCCAGGCAGAGCACAAGACCCTAAGAACTGAACTTGGCATGTTTGAGGATCAGAAAAAGGCCAACTGAGTGCCACCTGAGATGCAGAGGTGGGCTAGAGTTTGAGAACCCTGAGGGGCTATCATAAGAAGCCATTTAAATGAGTACTTTATTCTAGTTACAGTAGGAAGTCATGGAAAGGTTTTAAGCAGGGCAGTGATGGGATTTGATTTACCTTTTAAATGATCACCCCTGCTGTTATATCCAGAGAAGAGAAGATGATGTTTGGACTAATGTAGTAGTGGTGAAGATGGAGAAATGCAGACAGGTTTGAGAAGCATTTTGAATGCATAAGTAAGAGGACTTACTGATGGATTAAATGGCAATGTGGCAGGAAAGAGAGGACTTGAGGATAAGTTCTTGGTTTTTGACTTGAGCAACTAGGTGGATAATGGTAACATTTACCAAACTGAGGAAGTCTTGGAGATGAGCCAAGGAGGGAGTGGAGGGAGTATCAGGAACTCTGTTTTGGCCAGATGATGCTGGAGAAATCTCTAAGCCTTCCAAGTGGAGAATTACTGCTGACACCTTCCATTTACAGACTATATTATATACTTAAAAATGTTTTATCTGTATAACTAATGAATTGCTTGTATGGGCAGATGGGGAGAGCTGGACAAGAAGGAGACATGAGTGAAGAGGGGAGGGGCACAGAAGCGTGGAGGAGATGGTGCTCACCGATGTGATTGCTGTTGTTGACTGCCATGCCATGCAATCCAGCCTTGCCTCTGCCATGTGCCCCTGAGAAGAAATTTACTCCTTTTACTCTCCCATGCCTTCTTCAGACCATCTTGCTGGGGACTGAGGTGACACATTTCTCAGAAGGAAAATAGCAATTGACTTAAATATTCTTTCTTTTACAGTCCTTATTTGCCTTTGAAACTCTATCACACTTCTTGGTTTGTTATTCTAGTTGTCACATTGAGGCTTCATAATCTATGAACTCCTGGGTTCACTGCGTTCTAGGACCCAGGAAAATGAAACACTCGCTCCTATTGAACAATAGTTCAGCATGTACCTTTTTGATATTTATATGTCAGTAGATATAAGTAACTCAAATGATTTACTTAAAGAAATGTTTTCTAAACCATAAATTAACACTGAAGACACATCTTATCAATGATTTATTTTCTTTCATACACTCAGTTGCCAACTGAATTTTCAGAGGAATGTTTTTTAAATTAGCAGATAATATTTATGTCAATGACTATTATATTTAAAATTGTTTTATTTCAAAATAGATTAATAGGAAATTACAAAGATAGTACAGAGAAGTCCACTGTACACTTCACCTGGTAGCAACTATTATTTTAAAAAATCTTAATATATTTGCCTTTAATTAATTTGAAAGGGCAGAGATTCTCTCACAACTAATTGGGTCTATGGTGAAAAAATATGTATATATTTGCATTTCTGTTGTATATGTATTTAGAGTGAATTACTGGGTCAGAGAGTATGCATATGTTAATTATTTACTTTTTATTTATAAAGGTAATACATGTTCATTATATAACATTTTAATAATACAATAGCAAAAAAATTAAACTACCTGTATTCCAAGAACTGAGATACAAGCAACGAAAACTTTGATGTATAAACGTTTCCTGTGAGGGTGAGTGAAGAGTGTCCCAGGAAGTGGAACAAGCTTGTATAGAAGTCCAGTGCCACAAAGAATGTGTGACTTTTCATAACGGAAAGAAGTTCAATGTGACTGGATCTTAGAGTATAAGCAAGCTGTGTAGGAGAAGACCATGCAGAACTCTATAGGGGCTTGTTAATGGAGGTTCTTATACTCCCAAATTGGATTTAGTCTTTATTCTAAGAGCAATAGAAAAGCCACTGTAGAATTTTTTAGGGTGAGGAATAATATACTCGTTTTGTGATTTAGAAAGATCATTTCGAAAAATAAGCATTTCTGCCTGCAGTATAGAGGATGCAGTAGGGTGGAGCAAGATATGAAGCAAGAAACAAGACTTTCTAGTAATCTAGGTGAGGGATAATGGGTATGTGGACTAGTGAAATGTCAGTGGAATAGAAGCTTTGGTTATTGATAGGATTTGGGGGGTTAAGAGAAAGGGACAAGTCAGGGAGAGATTCTAGTGTTCTTTCTTGGGCAATTCAGTAGCTGGTGGTTTCTTTCAGAAACAAGGGAAGAGGAGATCCAGTGTCAGGAGGGAGGTGATGCATTAGTTTGGGATTTACTTGGTTAGGGTGAACCATAAGTCATCCAAGTAGGTGTGTCCAAGAGACAATAGATACATAGTTCTTCAATTTAGGAGAGAGGTCTGGCTTCAAACTATAGGTTGGGAGTTATTACCAAATAGATGGTTACTTGGGTATGGGAAATTCTACTGAAAATAAAGCCTTGAGAGAGAAATAGTAATATTTTAAAACACGGAAGAGAAAGGGGACTCTGCAAAATAAACCGAGATAGAGTAAACAGTAGAACCAGAATTGTCTAACACTGGGGAAGCCAATGGAAGAGATTTTCAGTAACAGGGGAGTAGGCAGCAGGGTCAAGTCCTCCTGTGTAGGCACATGGAAAGAAAGAAGTACTAGGTCTGTCTACACACCCACCCTACCTATTTTAATGTAAATATTCACAGACCTCTAGAAGTATAAGTTTCTCAAATGCTGAGAACAGTTCACTTACCATTATATAGGTGGTGAGGATCTTGAATGACTTTTTAAAAAATTATTTATTTATTTTTGGCTGTGTTGGGTCTTCGTTTCTGTGTGAGGGCTTTCTCTAGTTGTGGCAAGTGGGGGCCCCTCTTCATCGCCGTGCACGGGCCTCTCCCTGTCGCGGCCTCTCTTGTTGCGGAGCACAAGCTCCAAATGCACAGGCTCAGTAGTTGTGGCTCAAGGGCCTAGTTGCTCCGCGGCATGTGGGATCTTCCCAGACCAGGGCTCGAACCTATGTTTCCTACATTGGCAGACAGATTCTCAACCACGGCGCCACCAGGGAAGCCCCTTGAATGACTTTTTGTTAGACAAAGAAGTCAACAGCATTTGGACACAGACTGTCTTCATGAGTGAATATTAGGATTGGAAGGGCCATGGGAAGGTGTCAGATGTGGGCTGGCTGGACCCAAAGCACTGCAGAGTAAGGGGCTAGAGAGGTGAGGGGTGTTTCTAACCTCTGAACTCTCCTTGAAGCCAACTCAGAGGACCCCTAAGGGAGACAAGGATGGATAGACTTCCGAGCTCATCTCCTGGGAGTGATCACGGGCAGCAGGTGAAGAGGAAATGCTGATGAATGAAATTAAGGTGGTGGGAGGATAACGTTCAGGAGGAGAAAGCAGAAATGATTGCAAGATACATCCTGACATTTTAGACTGGTTTATTTGTGGGCTCTTGTCATTATTAATCCTTGGGAAGACAAGAAGAAAAGAAACACACTGTTAACCCAATTTTTTTCCAGTAGTAAACAGTACGAAAGGGAGTCTAGAGTGTTTTAGTGTATCACAGTTTTGTTTACCTAATAATGTTTTGACTTGGTTCAAGCCAGAGTGTAAACAGCTTAAAGTTAGAACATTTCCCTGACTTTTTCGATGTCTTCCAGAGAAGGAGGTGGACTCATCCCCTATTCAGGATATTATTTTAAAAAATTATGAGAAACAGAAAGCAACAAGAAAAGATCTAAGGACCTTAGAGACCAGGCTAGGCCTGCTGGATCTTGCTGTCAACAGCACATTTGTTATTTTCTTCTTAATTATACTTGTTATTGTCTTTTGTTCAATTCTGTGAACACGTGTTGTGCAAAGCATCATATTAAGCCATCATACGGAGGAACAGAGATGAAAGACATGGTTTTCTCTTCTTCAAGAGCAGACAGTCCCATGAAAGCAGGGTCAAAGCCTATCATTTTTATCTTCATATCTTCAGCACCTCATACATAGAAGGTGCTCACAAATATTTGCTTAATAATCGTATGAGTGCTGCAATGAGGCTAGGCATACAGCCAAGTAACTTTAATACAAATTCTTGTTTCCAGCTCTTTCAAAGCTGTTTGCAGTGTACTGTGCATCATGTAGGGCCTCAACCAGTACCATTTTAACAAGCAAAATACATTTTAGTCCACAATCTGGAGCTGAGTTTGCTACTTCCGTCTTGTGGACGCTGTCATATTTACATGTTAAATGTGAAAGCTGCTACTTTGCAGGTGTCTCCATGCAATGTTTGATTTCATGTCTGAAGTACTGAGCTCTTCCATGGGAATTAAAGACATTCTCACAATATAAGCATCTTGTGTATATTTGATACTGAAATACAAGAGTGTCGGTGGGGAGACTTCACTGAACAATCAGTAGAAACTGAACACTTAAAACCAACAGCATGAGATGACTGTGTGTGATGACCCTTTGAAAGGTTATATTTATGAGCTGGTATACTTTATTTTTTATAAAAGGTCAAGTCTTTTAAATTATAGACTTCTGTAAAAAGATGGAGAATTGAAGTGATTTCAGGCAATCCAATTAGGATTAAAATTTCACTGACATAACTTCACATAATCCAATTAGGAATAAAATTTCCCTGTAAAAGAAAAATTCTTAGGAAAGAAAGATAATTTAACAAACATTTCTATTAGTGATTTTAGAATTTGATTCACATTAAGGCAATCTGCTATAGAAAAAGAGGAGTGAATGAAAATCACTCTGTACCTGTCCTGTGCCAGCCCTGCCTCTGTCCCCAACACCATGGTCTTTGGATGTCTCTGCTTCTATTTCCTCATCCATTAACTGAGGAAGTTATGTGAGAATGGTTGTCTACAACCACACGGATCCAAACTCCTCTTTATTATTAGATACTTTATACTACTCCCTGCTATTTAAAAATGAAATTCGGAAGCAATATAATCTCTTTGCAGTTATAATTCAGTGGAACTTGATATGGTATTCTCTCCATAATATAAGGCAGAAACAGAGGGAAAGCAATTTATAATTAAATAATATGTGTTATACATAAATGTTCAGGTATAGATACACCAGAAGACATGATGGAGCAGACAGAAGCTTGTACCTATTTATAAGGAGTAAATTTACATTTGAGAGAAGTAAGTAGTTTATAAGCCACTCCATACAAGAAGTGCACAGAAATGAAAGCCCAGGAGTCTGGGAGTGGACACTAGGATAAAAATCAATGTCAGGATAAGTAAAAACAGACCAGGCTGATTTATAGATGATAAAAGGAGAGAAACGGAGAACATAAGGAAGTATGACACTTCTCTGACAGCTTTATTGGCTGTTTCTTTTGTAAAAATGTTTATTTAATCCTGATGGTTTCACTGCTTAATTTGAAAAGAAAAAAATTGTTGACAGAGTGAGCAAATTAGTAAATCAGATACCACGGGTAGGTAAGAGGAATAGAGAGTGCTAAGGAATTTCTGTGTTTTATAGTGTAGTTAGAAGACTTCTCTGAAGAGGGACGTTTGCATGGAGAACAGAAGAAAACAAGAAAGATCATGCAAAGCAGAGGAAGGATCTGGGTGGGGGGCACTTAGAATGTTCCAGCAGCTGCAGGGAGGCCAGGGCAAGAAGGCAGAACACCAGGGCAAAGCACAGAAATGGCAGAGAACGAAGTCAGAGAGTGGGAGGAGGAGATAGCATAGGGACTTGAAAGCCACTGAGGGACTTCTGACTTCCATCTTAGTGAGATGGGAAGCCACTGGAGATACTGAGCCCAGCAGTAATATGTTGAGGCTTGTACTTTAACAAAAGACTTTTGTTTCTTTTATTCATTCAGAATGAACATTTTTCAACTGAAAATAGAGTGTAAGGGTAGAAGGGAAGAGATAGATAAACCAACTAGACCAATAGGAGGATATAGCCATACTTCAGGTGAGAGATGATGGTGGTCTGGACTTCAGTGACAGCAGAAGAAGAATTAAGAAGTAGATGAATTTTAGATATATGTTAAATAGAGAGCAGACAGGAGTTGTTGATGGTTTGAATGTAGGTGTAGGATAAGGGAAGCAGAGATGACTAAAATCAAGTTTTAACTTGAGCAACTTGGAGAATGGACCAGCTGTTTACCGACAGAGGAACACTTAAGGAGAATCAGGGCTTTGTGTAGGAGAGAGAATGGAAGTTTCATTTTGGATATGCCTTTTTGAGACGTTCTTTAGATATGCAAATGGTGATTGCAAAGAAGCAATTGGATAAATGTGTAGGGAATATAGAAAGAGGTCTGGCTTAGAGATAGAAATTTTCCATGTTGATGGATGTGGTGGTGGTGTTTCTGGATTCAAAATTTGAAGTACCACTCCTGACAAATTTTGTCTAATGTTTAAAATACAAGAAAAAATGACAAATTTCCAGTTTCCACTAACTTTGTGGTACTTAAACATCTCATGTAATGCTCCGTCTTTTGAAGGACATTTTTACACTCTCGGAATCCTACAGATCAAATATTATATTCACATATTACTAAGGAGTATGTTCATCATTTGATGATAAAATTTGTTTAAATAAACATTACTTTACATAAACAAATCATTTGTTAAGGCTTGAAAATCTTTGGACTGTACAGAGCTCTCTGTTTTCACATATGTGCCTGGAGTGCCACCACTTTCTGACACATTCTCATGCAGATAATTTTCTGTATCTTGCAATTTTTGAGTTGTAAAAATATACCTAGAATAACAGGCAAAGCTTTATGAGATAAGAAGTGGTCATTAGCTCAATTCTATGTCTACTGCATTTAAGATTAGGACCCATAGCAAAATTAGTAGCATACGTTTAAATTCTGGGTTCCCAACCTGCCCGTAATAAGAGTCATCTCTTATCCACTATCACTCAAACACTTTTTTATTTTCAAGCCTGTGTAAAGAATATGAATCTTACACTACAAACTAAGTATATGGGAAAATTCACATTCATTAAAAAAATATATTAAATTTGAGCTTACTTCATATTCCTCCAGAGTCATGAGAGATTTAATTTCACTAAATCATTAATGGAATTCCTTGGTTTCTACCACCCCACCTCCCAGATACTTCTAAGATCCCAGGAGACATATGAAAAAGAAAACATTTGGAGAATGTTCCTCTGGTCTTGAAATCATGAGAGACCAATTTTACAAGCCCACATGGTTTGTTGAAGTGCAGAGGAGCATGCTCAGAGCACAGAAGTCTTCGCCAAGTTGGAAACTCCAGATCCCAGGTCTAACTTTCCTAGGTATAAAATCAACCATTTCCCCAGAGTCCTGTCACCTCTCTGGGGATCTGAGGGAAGTTCAGTGTTCTCCTTCTAGTGGAAACTCAAATCTTACTGTCTTTTCTAGTCTAGGATAATGTACCTTCTCTCCCCTTCTCAGGTCTCTTTCTCCTCAAAGACACCCTCTTCTTTCTCATCCCCCAGCAGGATTGCTGGAATAACCTTCTTAATTAGGCTTCTTTAGGCTTTTCCAAAAGAAGAAAATGTTAGTTTTTAGACTTCTTCTGCTTTAGAACAAATAAAGTTGGAGCTTCCCTGAGCCAAGAGAGTACAAAAAGCACAGGGAGCATAAAATATAGACTAATAATCCCATAAAGTATCCCACCACACTTGGAAAGTCCATCACCATGCTGATATGAACCTTGGCCCTGACTATCTACTATTCAGTTAGTTGTGTGCTGAGGGAGAGTAATAAATAGAGCACACTCTGAAATCCTCAGGTATTTTTAGCCTTCTCAGTTACTCACTTCATTAGTGCAATACCTTATCTAGTTAGAGCTTTGCCATTAAAACTCACTGTGACATCCAGTTGCACATGGCAGGGCTAACAATGCACTCTCTCACTTGTGCCTGGAGGAAAACAACAGCGAACTCCCCAGGCCTGTTCTTGCATGACTGCAGCCAGTATAGCTTACTTTCCTAATGCCCTACTGACCTACTAACATTCCTCAGGTTCTGAGCCCTGTCATAAGATCACCTAAATAACAGCTCCACAGGAGGTTAAGCCCCAAAGGAGGAGATGCCCTTCTGTTTCACTCAGCTTTACCGTGATCTCCATGTAATGGTACTCTGAATGAAGACAAAGGTAGTTCTGGGAAAGGAAAACCTCCTAATTCATGGGGCTCACACCATAAGCCTTATAACAAAGGGAATAATTCTTTTTGACTTTGTGAATAGACCCAAACAACTCCTTGGCTCTTGAGTTTCTTGGACTCTACTCATTTCTGAGCCCCATGACCTGCCTTAAGGACAGCCCTGTCAGCTCACCCTTTGTGTCCTCTTCCCATAGCCTTGGCAAGGAACAAGGCTATAAATCCAACTTAATTTCACAACTACTTTCCCAAAGAAATTTCTGGAAATAAGAAGGAATTTGTTGGTTCCATTTTTACACTAGTAAATTTGATTTCTATTGAGCCCATTCTTACATGATAACATCATAATAACTGATACAAGCAACTTCTTCATTAAGAATATGACAGAGTAGAAGAGAGAAAATGATGCTTGACACTCCAAGAATCCAACCCCAACAAGGGAGGTACACAGCAGTTGAGGGTCCTATTTCTTAACAAGGTCTATTATTGGGTTAAATCTGAAATAACCCTGCCATTTGGTGTCATTTGGTGATTAAATGACTACAGTCATTCACCAAATGTTTACTCTGTCCTGTGACAGACCAGTATAGTTTACATGTATCCATTATTGAAACAGTCCAATTTTTGAGCTTCCTGTTTGTTAAAACAAAAATTCAAAAGCAAAACAAATCCAGACATGTTTTTAAAAAAATGAACTTCAATGTTTCTGAATGTACAATACCTGAAAACAGGGATCAGGTAGCTATTTTTAAAATGTCAAAAATTTATTTCCAGAACTTCCAGGGTAAAAGCAGAATGTTTGCCTTTGGCATACTCATTCACTGTCCTAAGTGGTATACCCTTTAGATAGTTAACCTCGCTCTGGGAATTGTTTATTCTTTCTCCTTGTGGTAGCTCAGCTACTTAGAAAATAGTCCAAAGGACTATCAGACTGGAATATTAATTGATATCCTACTTAGCATTTTAAAAAGTTGTTTTACGGGAAAGAGTATATAAACATATTTTACATTTTCTTCTCTTCTTATTTCTCCTCTTGTTGTTCTTTCCTCCTTCTGTTCCCCTTCTCACTGCCCCCCACTTCTCTCTGTCCTCCTTCTCCTCTTCCTCCTCCTTCTTCTTCTCCTTCTCCTTCTCCTCCTTCTTCTTCTCCTTCTTCTTCTTCTTCTTCTTCTTCTTCTTCTTCTTCTTCTTCTTCTTCTTCTTCTTCTTCTTCTTCTTCTTCTTCTTCTTCTTCTTCTTCTTCTTCTTTCTTCTACTATTACTACTACTACTACTTCTACTTCTTCTTCTTCTAATACTACTTCTTCTTCTTCCTCCCTCCTTCCTTTCCCTTCTTTTTTTCTTCCTCTTCCCCTTACCCATTTTCTTCTCCTTCCTTCTCCTCCTTCTCATTCTCCTTCTTCTTATTCTTGAGTTTATCTCAAGAATATAGTCTGCAGGGCAATCTGGGATTCTGGGTAAGGCAGTGATGATGGTGAGAGGGGTGTCCTTCACTTAGGGAAAAGAGTAGGTGGGATATGGGGCTTTGAATTAAGGAAAGAATTGCTAGTTTTATGGTTTTAGACTAAATTCTTCAGTGTTGGGGCTTTATTGCCAGAAGAAAGGGACTTATGTATGAATGTCTTTGATCATTCTTTCTGGTGAGACAATGTACTACTTGGATTCTAGATCATGAACCATACTGTCTTCAATTTCTGTCATTTCCATATGGTGAAACTATGTGCTAGGAGATGGGGGTACAAAGATGAATGGTCCATGATCCCAGCACTGAAGAACCTCATCATCTAGAATGGAAACTAATAACAACTCAAGCTCTATTATAAAAGCTAAATAGTGATATAATAAATACTTAAATTGAATGCTCACAGAATATTTTGAGGAAACTGAAGCATATAGAGATTAAATAGCTAGTCTAAGATCACACATCAATACGACTTGAGTCAGGACTTGAACCTACACAGCTTATGAGACAACTCTTGAGGCAATGAAGAGTCACAATGAAAGGACCTGAGGCTAATGAAAACTTCTGAGGAGAACCTATGTTTCAGTTTAGCCTTGAAGGATGAGTGGTAAACTAGGCATCTCAGGTGAACAAGACAGGTGAGGATATTTCATGTTCTCAAATATGCATATTTGAGAGATAGTCAAAGGGCCAATCATAGCATAGAAACCCTTGATATCTAATAGAGCAAATCTTCTCTTGTTTCTCTTCCATTGGTCAATTATCCATACATATGTTGATATTGATCTGTCACAATTAGATAATTGACCAAGGGGACAGAATTGAAAAAAAAAAAAGAACCTCAGAAATAGACTTCTGCATGAATACTTAATATGAAAGAGGTAGTATTGCATATCAGTGGAGAAAACTGCTGGGACAATTGAATATCTGTATGGGCAAAAATTAAATTGGACCCTGTATTGGATGCTGTAATGCCTGCCCAGATCTCCCCTTCAGGATGGTAGCACTAATTCCCCAGCTGCCAGGAGTATTGTTAGCTCACAGCTCAGAGCAAATCCCACCTCAGGAATTTCCTTTGGCCTAAAGAAGATACCATGTTCAAAGCTGTACCCTCTCCCTAAGGGTAGTCTAGCTCCAAAGACTGGTTGATGTGGTTGTAAAGATCTATCAATATGAGGCATCCTAGACGGGCTATACCAGTTCCACAACTCCACATGGAATCTGCTGAGGCCTCTGTTACATCTGTTCTACTATCGAGTTCAAGTTCAAGTTTTCCTTGTCCAACCCCACTTTCCTCACTCTCTGCTGGGTATTGTTCCTAAAAGCATTATCCAATAAACCACAGGTGTGCAAATTAGCATCTCAGAAGCTGTCTCCTAGGGAGGTCCACCTATGACAGACCCCTAACCCACACCATACTCCCAAATCAACTCTAGGTAAATGAAGATAAAGGTACAGAGAGATGAAATAATTTGCACAAGTTCACATATCTTAAAGCGACAGGGCTGGGATTTAAACCTGGGCAATCTCGCTCTAGACTCTCTGCTCTTACCACTAATGGCAAAGAAAATAAACCAACTGGAACTGCATGGAATATCACAAATGAATCACACAAACACATTGTGGAGCAAAAAAATCAAGGCACAAAAACGCAAAGAGTATGGTTCTATTTATATGAAGTACAAAACCAGGCAAAAGGAGCTGTATTGTATAGGAATGCATGCATAATGAAAGGCAAGGCAAAGATTACTGAAAAGAACCAGGAAGTGGTTACCTGAGAGGAAGAGGAAAAGGTTGGAATTGGGAAGGCTGTTCTAGGGGTGCTGGGAATGTATTATTTCCTGATCTGGGTGGTGGTTACTCATGTGTTCACTTTATAATAATGTTTTAAACTATAGCTTTGTATTCTTATTCACTTAATCTCATGTTTTTAAAAAATAGAGGGGGACTTCCCTGGTGGTCCAGTGGGTAAGACTCCACACTCCCAATGCAGGGGGCCCAGGTTCGATCCCTGGTCAGGGAACTAGATCACGCATGCATGCCGCAACTAAGGAGCCCTCATGTCACAATGCAAAGATCCCGTGTGCCACAACTAAGGCCCAGAGCAGCCTAAATAAATAAGTAAATGTGATGTATATATTATCTTTTTTAAAGAAAAAGAGGGAATTAAAAAAACCATATTGAAACAGAGGAGGTGACTGCAGGGGAGTACCCTTGAAGGGTCAGCCAAGTGTCAGGGTCACAGAATTCTGTGTGTGTTAATGTGCTTTTCAGCCACTAACCAAGAAATTTTGCAAAAGCCTCCCCAAATTGTCTGATTTTGAACACGGAGCTCTGGAATTCTGGTGGTCCAGACTCTGTGTTGGTGTTGATTCTGATCTCTCTATAAAGCCATGGACAGCTGAACTATCCACCTCCTTCTGAGCTTTGAGGCCTGTGTTTTAATCTGCCTGGACAGCTTTCTCTCCTGCATGCCTTTAAGTGCCTCAGAATCAACGCATTTGAAACAAAACTCATCAGTAACAGAATGAGCCTTTAAAATTCTTTTTCCTCTTGGGACTGAGTTCATACAGGCTAGAGGACAAAGGGATACAGCCTAGAAGATTGTTAATCTGAGTGGTGCAAAAGATTAGATTATCCTGCATGTAGCATAGCTCTTGGTCTTCTTCCCTCCTCTGTGATTCATCCAGGGAACAGCTGGAGATGAAGGACTGATAATGAGCTCAGCAGGGAGGGAACCCGAGAAAGGGGTGTAAAAGGACAAAGGGGCTTTGGGATAGGAGGAAGGGCTATGAGGTTCCTCAACTGACTTTAACTAGGTGCATCAGTTCAACTAGGTGAACTGAAGGTCAACAATTGTGACGTTGCTACAGTAAGAGAAATGTGTGACCAAGTCAGTGGAATGGGGCCCAGAAGCCACTTTGGACTCCCACCTATTCCCATCTTATATTTTCTTTGTAATTTTTTCAGCTATTTGTCAGATTAACATTTAGGCCATGTGGGACAAGGACAGTGCTGTTCCTGCTTGTCTCAATAGAAACACAGTTCTGGAGGCTTCACATGTATTCAGTTTAGCAACTCTACAAGCATAGGTTAGACATCAAGTTTCTGAGCAGGGCTCTGAGAGCCACTGATAAGACAGTCCCTTCCGTCATGGAGCTCACGTTATAGCTGAGGAGACAGGTCAATGGGCAAGCACGGTGCCAGACCTCAGGCTCTGGGTCAGACCCTAGGGATGATAGAAAGGAGTGCACGTGAGCCCTGTCTTTAAGGAGTATACCTAGAAATTAAAATGACTGATCAAGACAGAGCAAGGGTGTTGCATATTATGTGTAGCTCTCCAAGGGAAGTGTTGGACTTGGGGGAAGAGTTGTGGAAGGGAATTCTGAAAGAAATAGTTGAAGACCTGAGTTTCGAAAATAAAGTTATTATGATTATTTTATATTTTATGTGTTTGAAAAAGTTTTTTCTATTTATACTTTTTCTTCTCATAGCTTTCACAGTACAGTGCTTTGAACCCAGTATTGGAGGAGAAACTTTTGGGAAGGGACTGGGGTATAGTTTCAATGGTTAAGGCTTCCAGACGAGACATTTACATCCAGGGTGTAAACATACGTTTATTTCAAGTATAATTTCTTGGAAAATTAATGGAATAACATTTTAATTAAAGTCTTTTTATTATAGAACAATGGGGCATGATTAGAAAAATGGCGAATTATGGTCTTGTCTTTCTTGAAACTTCAATGGATCTTTGAAAAAACTGCAGCATAAAGTAGACCCATCTAGGAAGCTAACCCGTCCCACTGACATTTGTCAAGACACTGAATTTGTTTGGTTTTAAGAAATTTTTTTTCTGTTTTCCATTGTTAACACAAAGAGCAAATTTATATTTGTTCTTTGAAGAGTTTCTAAAGTGTTGGAATCACAACAGTAAGAATTCATTTCTCAACTTGCATTTATCACTTAAAGAGACATCAAATTGCTCATGAATTAATAAGCTGACAGATATTGTCATTTCTTGGTGGGTGACTTTCACAGTTTTAGAAGTCCCAAGAAAGGGGTGTAAAAGGACAAAGGGGTTTTGGGATAGGAGAAGGGCTATGAGGTTCCTCAACTGACTTTAACTAGGTGCATCAGTTCAACTAGGTGGACTGAAGGTCAACAATTGTGACGTTGCTACAGTAAGAGAAATGTGTGTAAGAGAAATTTGCATACGAGGAGATTGCATACGAGATTGCATACGAGGTACTGTTCATCATGTGTCTTGGGGTATGTTTCCAAAGGTCTGAAGTTTACATTAAATTTATAGGAACAAGTGTAATTGAATTAAGAGAGAAATCTACATCTTAGAATAAGGCTGTGGAGTCAGATGGTGGTCCTAAGAGTGCCTGCTATGCTTAACCTTTAACTATCATTTCTTTCTCACATGCACTGATTCAGTATGCTTCATGTTCTGTAGTGTCAGGCTTGTGAATCAAGACACTGAAATATTAGCCAAATGAAATGTTGCACAATTCAGCCTGTTTACTCATAGCACATATAATTTTGATTATAATCATCTGTAGCCTCAGATCTGGCAGGCTTGAGTCCACTAAGGGAAGCAGAAATGAAGCAAGAGATGACAGAATCTGACCTTGGCTGCAAAGGGCAACAGGATGCCAGCAGACTCAAGGTCTTGCTCTTTTCCCCCTTTTATTGAAAAGACAGGTCCGTAACAAATTTATGCAAATACTACATGGAAAAAAATTTCTCGAAGGCAATTTCTCCATGCCAAACATTTTCTGGTTTTCTTTGCCCTAGACTATGGATGATATTAGCTTACTTTAGAGTCTAGTTCTTCCAATTTTCCTCCAAGCTAGGGCCAAGGAGTGTTTATGTCACTAAAAGGGCCAAGGCCCTACAGGTAGGGCTGGGAATAAGAGAGGCTCTGGGGCAGGGTGAGAATACCAGGAGGTTTCACTGATGTTCTTTTCTTTCTCAACCACCCCTTCCCATCTCACGAGTGGCTAGGGTTCAGTAAAAGGATAGTAATTATCATCTAAACCTGGGACCAGAGGTGCCTGGCACTCGAGGATGAAACCACATCACTTTATTCAAGATCCAACTCAAGAAAACTCTCTCCTCATGACTAATAGAATCTGAACACCTGACTCCTTAAAGTGAAAATGCAGTGGCATTAATACATCAAAAGAAAGTTACATTAAAATAAAACAAATATCTAAAAAAAGTAAGTATTCTACAACAGGAGAATTCTAGTCCCTGGGACCTATCGGAGCCCATTGTTAGTCAGCGTGTTTCCAAGTGTCACTTAGTTCCACCTGTCATACTGTATGAACATCCTGCCCCTTGGGAACTCTGACCTCCACCTGCACTCTTCTCTACTGGGTGGTTCCATTTTTTTCCCTTAGCTTTCAGTTTTCTAGTTTTACCCATCCAGGCATCTCTTGTGGCAGAGGATGCTTGTCCCAGGAGTTTGTCTTCATGGATTAATGGGTGAAGGTGGTTCTTTTGACAACAACCGAGGGTCTAGAAATGAAGTGTTAAAAGATCAAGAATTCATTGCTCATGGACATCCCTTCCCAAATGTCCTGGACTGGTGAAGCATTCTGTGTGACCAAACTACTGTGTGTAGATTCCAGGTAGGTATTCTCAGTGACCAGCTCCGGGTCCACTTCTATTGCCCCCACCCCATTTCTACTGAAAATACTGTTTCATGCAATGACCAAAAAAAGTCGGCGTGCCCTGGAGTAAGGTGTGTTAAGTTATCCTAAGTGAAGGTGGAGAGAGATAGCATTTACAAGTGGAAGGGATCTAAAAAAATAATCTACCCCAACTCTCTCAATTTTCTGATGAGCAAAGAGAGGTTTGAAGAGGTTACTCATTCAAAGTTACTTGGGGTAGTCAAGTCCCTGATTTCCCCTTCTGGGCACTGTTGCTTGTACCATGATGTCTACTATGTTATCATTATTACAAGGGCCACAGCAAAGTGCATTCAATCCAACCAATGGTTATTGACTCCCCCCCACGTACAGCTACAGCTCACTAGGAGTTAGCCACAGTTAGCCACAGTTAGCCACAGACCTAGGAGTTGGATGTACCCACAAAGACCCTGCTCTACTGGAGCTCACATTTAACTGGAGAATAGATTGCAAGAAAAACACTATTTGTGTTATGATTATGATCTTTAGTTGTTACACTGCACAATGAGATAATTTTAACTGGAAATGGCTGGCCTTAAAGTTGCTCTACAAAGGTTTGAACGCGTGTGTCTTCCATGACATTCCCAATTTATAACATTCCAGCTGTCTGAATGTTTGCCTACTGTTGGCTATCCTGTTCTCTGGTTCTAAGGTTGTAGTCACAACAATTGTAGCACAAGGTGGGTGGGCTACTTAGAAGGCAGGCTAGAAAGGCAGTCATTGGAGGAACGGCTACAAAAAGCCAAAGCGGAAGTTTACCCAAACCAATTGGGAAATTTTTTTTACATTAATTACTATTTTTTTTCCTTGCTGAGGAGTTATATTAACTCAGAGTTTCCTCTGAATATTTCTGTAAAAAATTCCTCTTTGATGAAATGAATTACCTCATGAAATCTAAATAAAGAAGGAGTTAGGAGAGCAGGAAAGAGACTCCAGCAATGTGGCCACTAGGAGGTGGGCTTTCTGTGGAGAAGCCTCTCCCTGACCTGCCTGAAAAAGTCCTCAAATCCTCCACCTCCTTTGCTTTTGATTCCAATCTTTTTTTTCTTTTCTTTTTTTTTAACCAAAATTCTGCTGGATTGCAGATTCGGACAATGGCATTCTAAATTTTTAAAGGAAATGTTACCTATGCCCCTTTGTATAGACCAAATTGTTTGAATTCTCCTATCGCGTCTGTAAAAGCACGATAATTTAGACAAAATAATTTAGACAAAATAACTTAGACAAAATTTAGACAAAAATAATTTCTCAAAGTGAGGTTATACATGTATTCAATATATGTCATGCTAGGTATTGTTTCCTCAAGAGGCAAGACCCAGCCCTTGCCCTAGAATAGTTTACAGTCCAGATGGGGAGACACCATGACATGGGCAACTTCTGGTCAACTATTCTAAATTTAGCAGCAGTTCAGACTCAACACCAGATCGTGGCTATCTGGGATTTCATGTGAAGTCATAATCGGAATCCCATTCATGTGAAATAGAATTCCCTCATTAAAACACTGTATATTGAGCACTACTATGTTTCAGGTACTAATATTGACATTATTAACACAGACAATTACAATTCCCCTGTAAACAAAACAGATCTAATTCCTCACTCTCGTGAGAATTTATGTTTTAGCTGTTTAGTTACTGTTTATGTTTTAGCTGTTTAGTTACTTTGATAGACCCCACGAGAGCTCATTTCCCATGATGCTCCACAGCACTCAGACAGGCCACGTGTCTGCAGCAAAAGGGGTGAGTCACCAGAACTGTGAGGAAAACCCAGGCTGAGGAAGTAAGGACTGTGGTAGGAGAGCACGTATGACTTCCTCCTGCAATTTAAAACTCTTGTCTTAAGCATTTCTATTGAAATTTTCTAAGCAAGGTAATCATCCACAGACTATGACACTTTCCCTTTATGAAAATTGCTAGGTAAAGAATGGATCACCCTGGTATTGGCTATGTGATAGGCCCTGAGGGAGGGAATGGAGAGCAGGCAGTCTGCTGAAACTGGGCCTGGAGCACTGGGCCCACCTCTTCAGCGGTGCCTTAACAGCTTTGCAAAAGGCAATCAAGAGCTCAGAGCCTCAGTTTCCAATGATCTAAATGCAAACAATTTGCAAACTATAAATTGTTATACTCCTATGAGTGATTATAAATATGCATACCAATGTCTACATTATTGAACTTTGAGACTATGGTAGAGCAAATGTTACAAAGAAGGTGAAAATCCAAATACACATTGAGAATCTGCATTGGGCTAGGTAATGTGTTGGGGTTTTTTAATGTGGTTCTAGTTACTTGCCTTTCATACCACTCTTGTAAGGAGAGATTATTAGTTTATTTTATAGCTAAAATAACTAGGATTCAGAGAGTTACCTAGAGTCCCACAGACAATGAGCAGAGGGTTGGGATTCTAATTCTGAACAATTGGACTTTATACTTGTGCTTTAACTAGGCTAAGTGGCTGCTCGTACACAATAAATAATTCTATCATGGAATCTCCTAGATAAGTGTTTCACTAAAATGCAATCTTCCTGAATGGAGAAATGATAGAACTTTTTAGTCAAAGGAGCCTTTTTGAAACTACAAAAATATACAAGGATCACATCCTTTTTTTTTAAAACATTCTTCTGATGGACATTTACCATCATCCTTTCTGAAAGTGCGAAACTACAGTAGAAAATAACAGTGCAGGATTAAGGGGTTAATTCAAAATACTACCTTTATTTAGATTATAGTTTAGCAAAAATTCACACAATTATTCACTTAAGAAGATTAATAGGATCTCTGACAACTTTCGTAATAATAACTACCACATAATGGTATTTGTTGTATGTTCTGATGTTAGCATAAGGCTTTACATTGATCCCAATTTTCCCAGCTCCCCTCTGAGTCTGAAGTGCCACTATTTCTCCATTTTATAGATAAGAAAAAGGAGACAGAGAAACACAGAGGTGGGTTTCCAGCCCAGGAAAGTCTACCTCCAATTCTGGGTTGACAGCAGACAGCAAAAGAGGGAAAAAAAAAATAGAAAGATTAGGCAAGATTTCTAGGGATTAGGTCCACTCTGACGAAGGTCTGACCTTTCTGATTTATACCATTGCTTAAGTTAGTCCAAAATGTGCATCCTCATGTTTCGGCGAATAACATGACACCACCAACAAATATAAGAACATTCTGTTTTCTTGCCAGGATGCTGAATGGGGTTTGTGTAATTATGAAAAGGGAAATGAATGTTGACTAGGTTTGAGGAACAAGGCTGCCCAAGCTATCAACAACTCTTGAATTCCAGCTGTGATCAGTGTCTTGACAAGTATCCTTTGCTTAGTCTCGGATGACACAGCAGAGTTGTAAAAAATTGAAAGTTTAAAGTGTTTTTAGTAAAAGAACCTTTTCTTTCTTTCTTTCTTTCTTTCCTTCTGAAGGGAAATAATATGTAAGACTACGTATATCAGATTATTCTTTGGACTAAATTTTAAAATTTCCGTCTGGTAATTTAGTTTCATTTATTTGTAGTAAGAATGAATGCTTCTAATGATTTAGCATTAATTGGGCACTAAATTCTATTTGAGGACTTTACTTAACTCCTTACTAACTTAATTCTTTACCATACTTTGAAGTAGGGAATACTGGCATCACATTTTAGACTGCATAAGATGTGGAAAGGGTGAGGGGTGTTCCAAGTCCACACTGATGATCGTCTTTGGAAATGTGTCTTCAACCCAGTGTTATCTGACTTCAGACCTGTGTTTCTAAGCACTGTCTCTGCGTTTTAATCAGCTCTTCCATTACTTCATGGAGACAGGTTTCCAGCCACACTGTTACATGTGGAGATCAAGACCCGTAGTAATAATAATGACAACACTTTCGTAGCACCTGTGTTAACACACCATATTCTCACCACACTGTTAGGTAGGTACTCTTTTACCTCAACTTTATGGATTAGCAACTAAATACAGAAAGGTTAAGTAACTTGCCCAAGATCACATATAGTAGTTAGTAGAACTGGGGTTCAAATCTCAGGCATTCTGCCTCCAAGCCATATGTTCTTATCTATAATTCTATTCTGTCTCTCCGAGTTGTTAGTTTAATTAGTGTGAACTAAATATGTGTGCAGCTCTTAAAAATTATTCTGCATAATTAAAAAATTGATACACATATGCATTTCAGTACTTTATCAGTTCTCCAACTTTCACAATTGTCCCCTATGTCTTAATCACATAAAGAAGATTTTCCAAGCACTGATAAAACCTCTAATTCAATGAAATTTACTAGTTATAAACCTTTTCTTCCTGGAATTTAATTTGCATATGCCTACTGCTTCCTTAAAGCATTAAGAATGTGCATAAATAGCATTTTGGAAAAGCAGGGTATGTGGCATGAGTCTTGAGCTTGATAAGGGAGGGCAAGGGAAGGATTAAATCACCCGGTCCTGTGAGAAAAGAGCTCTGGTCCTGTCCTTCCTTTTCCCGTATCAGAGATCCTAACATTTCTAAGAGAAGGCCATTAGCAGTTCCTTGTTCTCAGAGCTGTTGGTCTGCCAAGAAAATGACCATTTTTTTATTTTGGACAAGTTATGTCTGAGATTTCTCTTGGTTCCCAAGTGAGATGTCAGGTGGACAATTGGATAGTATTCAAGTATGGAGTTACCTGGCACCAAGCAGAGTGAATGAATGAATATCAAAGGCTGATAGTTCATAGTTGGGGAGCACTAAGAGGCAGACAGAACTTGGTTTTTAATTCCAGCTCTGTCATTCACACCGTGTGATCTAGGTCAAGGCTTTTAATCTCGTTGAGCCACAGTTTCTTTGGTTGTGAAATGGGGATTTATTCAACAAATATATATTGAATGCCCACAATGTGTCAGGTACTGTTCTAGGTGCTGGACACAGCTGTGAACAACACTTAAAAAAATCCTCACCCATGTTTATATTCTGTTGTGTGTGTAGGAGGAGGGGACATTGTGTAGAGTCAAGTAATAAAGCAATGAAAAAGTGAAATACGTACTGTGTCAAATGCTTATAAGTATAAAAGAGAACAAGAAATCAGGGAGAGTGTGAGGGCATGTCTGTTGGGGTAGAGATGGGGAGCTGAGGATGGTGAAGAGTTAAAATTGTAAATAGGATCGTCAAGGAAGTCTTCACCGAGAAGCAAAGATTCCAAGAAGGGAAAGGGAGGGAATCATACAGATATCTGAGAGAAGACTGTTCCAGCAGAAGGAAGAGCTAGCAAAAAGGCTTTGAGGCAGGGCCCTCTCTGGTGAGATCAAGGGGAAGAAATCAGAGTGGCTGAAACAGACTGAATGGAAATGAAGAGGGCATGGGAACAACAGAGGAACCACGGATGTCACCACAGTTTTCAGACTGTGAAACTGGAAAGATGGAGCTTCCAGCTACAGAAATGGGAAAAACTTGGGGGAGGACCATATATGATTTTAGACAAGTTAATTCTGAGATTTCTATCACTGCCCAGGTGAGATATTAAGAAGTCGGTTGAATAGTCAAGTCTGGAGTTAGCAGTGGGGATCAGGCTGCACATAGAACCATGGAAGTTGTCAGGTATTAAAGACATTTCAAGTCACCAGAAGTGGTGTAAGTAGAGAAGGGGAGAGATCCAAAAATGATGAGGAAAGTAGAGGAAGGTCAGGAAATTGCAGTGTCCTGGAAGCCAAGGGACAAATGTAAGCTGAGGAGGAGGAAGTGAGCTTCTAGGTAAAATGCTGTAGGTAAGTTAATACTCTCCTCACAGCATTTGGGCATGAATTAAATAAAAACAATATTTGTACAACACGACATAATACCCAGCATAGCATCTGGCACAAAACAAGAACCCAGTCAATGCTTTTTTTTTTTTTTTTAAAGAATCTATTTGGGACCTCCCAAAGTAAAATTTAATCATACTTATAATTTCATAAATATACTTTATCTGCTAATAAAATGCATGACTTTATATCTCTGAGGACAATGAAACTTTTAAAATGTGAGGAAATAAAATATATCTTAGAGGGATTTCATAAAAGCTTAAGGTAGATTCTCTTCCCCATAAATATATTTATACTTTAACAAAATGTAGTGAGAAATCAGATGTGATACACAGAATTTGCTTCATAACTGAATTTTTAGGAATAAGTCTTTTCATCGTTAAGGGACAGCTAGAAGGAGGGAGAGATGATGAAAGGAAAATGGAATAAAATAATGGATTCTTCATACTTAATCTCTGTGATACTCTGTCAGGTGCTTTAAGTGCATCTCTCTTAATTTGCACATTAACCCAACGAATTGGAAATGGCTCTTTCCAACCACTGGAAAGAGAGTGGCCCAAATGTATCTGCTGTGATGATACCTCCCATGTGAGCTGTGGGCTGTGAGGCCTCCCATATAAGTGTTTTCTCCAAATTCCAAGAACCATTTATCCTAAGGGAGAAGCTGTATTAGTTATCTGCACCAAAAAATGTAATGACCAAAGGCTGGAGATATTATTTGTCCCCAGTAGTGTCTTTAGCCATACCTCCAATCAAAGTTTGGAATGATGTGAATAAGTAAATGCAATATTAAGATTTTCTATCTCTTCTGTCCCAAGTCCTTCATTTCTTAGTTGGAGATAAGCAAGGCCAAATGATTTTCTTCTAATCATATAACCAGATGACAGGAAAGGATTCGGGAGGCATAGCCAAGTGTACCAGCTCTCTGCTCTTGTCTTGTGATGCCCACACACAACACCTCTGAGCAGGTGAGCCTAGACTACTGAGGAATGCTCTCACCTGTGTCATCTTCAGATTTTCTGTAGACTAGACTGTTCGTCAGAAATGGCCATAAGGCTTTGCCTTGGAGGTGAATACAAAGATTGAATACAAATATTTTGAGTATTCTTGTGACTCATGGATTCAGTTTGCACAGGACACTGTGTTCTTCAAGGTCTCAATCACTAAATAGGGTTCCACAAGCATGTGTAAGATCTGTGTGGGAGTGGGGCAGAGAGTGTACCCTATTCATAGGATCTGTGCTGTAGCACATGATAATTTAACAACCTTTGTGAAACATCCATCCTCTCAGAATGTAAAATTCTCTGAGAGCTGAGACTATGTTTATTGCTGCCAAAAAATCTGAACCCTATCTAGTGTATACTTCGTATTCAATAAACATTTGCTATATGAATGAATTCTGCTTCATTCTACCTGCATGACAAATCTCAATCCCATTGTTAGCTGAAGAGATGCCCATATAGACTATTTTTAACATCACCACGTTAGACCAAGGGATAGAGGAATGTGAATAATTCCTCTGGAAACTGTAGAGCCGCATACTTTGAAATTCAGAATCTTCAACTAGGGGGACTGTTCAGTCTGCTGGACTGTATACTCTATGAGAGCAGGAACCATATTTATTTCACTCACCATTTTTTCCCAGAGGCTTCACAGTCCCTAGTGTATATTAATTGCTAATAATCAGTTTTTAAACAGTTAATTTATCAAAAAAGATAGTTGATGAATAGCAGTGATAAAAATGGACAGGATCAGCATTAAGTGCTGGAAGTAAAGACAGTTATGAGAGTCCTGTGGTGTGCTCCACTGGGTGAATTTCTCTTCATCACCCTTTTTTTCTGGTGTAATAAATAACTTCCTGGGACTGAGCACACAGCAGACACCCAAGAAATATTACTTTAAGGTAGATTTTGCTCAAAGGAAACAAGAGACGTCAGAAAAGATGGTCAATTAATAGAAAATGGTCTGATAGGACAGTTAATGTGTTAACTGGTGTTCAGAATCTGATTATCTAAAAAAATTTTATTTAGTGCTATCTTGAATCTCTGTGCCAAATGTATTAAAAATGATTTTGTGAAACTCCAGCCATTTCAACAATATCTTGAAATTCAAATACCAAATCTTTGTTGAATTAAATAACAATGTTCCACATAGTGGTTAGATAAAGGCCAAGAACTGTTTAGGTCTTAATTCTCATTGTAGCAAGTAAGAAGTCTTATAATATATTTAAAAAATATTTAAATCTTCAATTATATCTGTATAGATATAAACAAAATTAGAACTGACAGTGGCCTCAACTGAGATATAACAAGGTCCCTCAAAGCTGAAGAAACCCTGGCGTTAGTAATGATTTTCATTCATCCCCAGAAACTATGTATGGTCACATTTTGTTATGCCAATGGTTTCCTTAGAGCTGTGATGCCAGTTATGGGTAATTACCGAATAGAAAAAGAAACAAATAATATGTTTTCACCATTCCTTCATCATCCATAAATAAGGCTGTATCTGCTATTCAACTGCATAAAGATAAAACGTATTATTATGATTTTTTAATCTGGTAAGGGCAGTGATCCTTAATCATTATCTGGAACTAAAAAAGGTCAGTGAAGACCTGCTAAGTGATCCAAAATTGGTCCATAACGCAAGCTGAGATACACTTCAGTTTGGATGCATGCAGCTAAAGGAAACATGTTTTATTCTGAATGATTTTACTTTTAGAAACTTACCAACTTGCAATGTGTAGAGAATTAAATGGAGATAAAAATCATTCAAAATATTTGGCACTGTGCCTAGTTCAAGTGTGCACTTGGAAATGTTATTTCCTGCCACTCATCTCCCTCCTGTTTCACTTCTTGAGAGCTCTTAATCATGACTGTTCGGCTACATTATGTCTGAGCACCACGACTGTTAAGCTCCCTGAAAGAATGCCTTTTGATTTTGACTCTAAGTATCTCCTTACTCTTTCTTCCCCTATCTCCTCTTCTTCTTTCTTTACTACTTCAAATTAGGACATTCATTCAGGTAGTTGAAAGTAGATTAGTTACAATGTAATAAAACTTAGGCCACTAGACAGATGAGAGATGCTAAGTATAATAGTTAAGAAGAAAGAAAGAGAGAAAGAAAGAAAGAAAGAAAGAAAGAAAGAAAGAAAGAAAGAAAGAAAGAAAGAAAGAAAGAAAGAAAGAAAGAAAGAAAAAGAAAGAACGCAAGGGAGGGAGGGAGGGAGGAAGGAAGGAAGGAAAGAAGGAAGGAAAGGGAGAGAAAGAAAAATGTCCTAAGATGTTAAAGGCCCTTGCTAACCTGTGTTATTAGACCTAAGATATTCAAGGAGGACGGCCCTTTCCTTTTGCCCTTCCCAGAACCAGTCCTGAGCTAAGTGGATCTATGCTTCTCTTAGGAGTGCAGCAAGGAAGACCTTTTGTTCCTCCAAAGTGATTCTTGGACAAAATGTCTTCATGAGCTGTTACCCACAAAAGTAGTTGTGGTGATTGGTTGTGATTTGAAGCTTCAGAGTGACCTTGATCAGACAAGGCAAAAGCTACCTAATGACCCACTTCTACCTCCCGTGTGGCCTTGCCTAAGTCTTTGGGCAGCTCGCTTTTGAATGAGAGACTCTGTCAAACTTTCCATAGTATCTTTAGGTTCATCTTTCTGGGCTTGATATATGTCTGTCTTTACTTGTGACTCCAGGTTTTGGTTTGGGGTTTAGATTTGTTTATCCTCTGGGTGCTAAATCTGACCCTCACCTCATTTTGTTTCTAAACTTAGTGCTGTCAGGTCTTGGTTTCAGGTATTTATCTACTTGCTTTATTTCCTGATTAGAGTTCTGACCTTTGCTTTTGGGGGATAATGTTTGACCTTCAAATTGTGTCCCTTAATCATGTTTTCTTTCAAATGATCCTACTTGTTGAAATTTTCCTCAATTTTCAAAATCTAGTTTAATTGCATTCTCTTCCAAGAAGCCTTTCCCAATCCTCTCAGTTAGAATAAACTTTTCTTCTCTTGGCTTCCGTGTTTTCTGTATCTCAACATTTCTCCAATTTTGCCTTAAATGTGAAACTATCTTACAGCAAGGATCTCCTTCCAAGCCTATGCCTGTGAAATGCCCTGGACAAAGTAGTATCCTCAATTTCCTGAATTGAAGTGCTGACCATTCCACCACTGTGATGCTTTGTAGTGGTCAAAGTTTAAGGGCTGACCGTAGATGTCAGCCAGACTAGGGCTACAGGACATGTCGCATACAGGAACAGACCTGTTTAATACCAGGTTTTTTGTGGTCAAGTCCCAAACTTGACCATTATTCCAAGGGGATAAAAGGGAAACAAACATTCTACGGGGTCAGATGCAAAGGAGAGAACTCGAGTTTGGAGTGAATTTCTGAGAAGACTTGAAATTGAGTTGCATGCAATTGTGGATTTCATGGATAGAAAGACCATGGATTTGTTCTCCAGTTCCCATAAAACAAAGGTGAAGGGGACAGCAGCTAATATTAAGAAGGGCTAAATGTCAAGAAACTTAAAGGAATTATGACTTTTTATAGTGAGTAATATACTTAATGAAGCAATTCTTCCAACCTGCTACTTTATAAGATGTTTCTGTAAATTCAAAACTGCCCTCCTAGTATCCTTCAGCTGTGGTATGATAGAAAGAGAACTTGACTTGGAATTAGGCAGTCTGATTTAGAAACTGGCTTTTCACTACCAGAAAAAGGAGCATGGTAAAGTCACTTAAATGCTCTGATTCTCATTTCCCCACTACCTCCTGCAAAAGAAGGATATAGTAGATCCTGCTGGTGCCCACCCTTATCCTCTTCCTCCTGGGCTAGTGAATCTATCCTTTAGCTGCTAGAAATGCTGGCTAAAAATGACTTATAGCTGCCCCCTTGCCAAGAGAAATGCTCTTGTATGGAGTGGTTATACACCCACATTCTTCCTCTGATAGCTCACAGCCAATGAGAAGCTGACATCACTGATGGGGAGTAATAATGCCTATCTCACAGAGTAGTTAGGTGAAATAAGGTGGCATACATAAAAATGCTTAGGATGCTAAAGTAAGTGTCAAAATTTAAAAAAAAATAAGAAAGAAAAGAAAAAGGGGAAAAAAGGAGCTAAGAAAATTGTAGCCATGTATTGCTAATCTATAAGGTTAGATTCATGATGTCAAAGAGTAGAGTCATGACCTTCTATACATTCCAGGTCAGAATCCTGGGTAGAACAGTTGGCACATCTAAATGGCATTTATGTTCTCTTATGAGGAACAAGCTTTCTAAATCGTCATAAGAAATGCTGTCTCATGGCAGTGTCAATAACATGTGAGGTAAGAGGATGTTGTCCTCCATGTTAGACTGTCTTCCTTAACAACTTCCTGGCAAGTTACAAATATTCATACTTGCAAGTAAGTAGAATGTTTGTCATTGCTACTCTTGACTCACTGGAAGCTGATTTAAGATTTCCTTTGATTTAGGTCTTCAAAGTGAACAACTATAAGTAATTCTCTCAACAAATGACGGTGATAATAATTGAGCTATATATTGGGTGCCTATTTTGTGTTGATTATTCTACATACATATATCATATTGGGTAATCCTTCAAGGTACTTATAATTATCCCAAATTTGCACACTGGAACCGGAAACTCTGTCATTTAATGACTTGCTGAAGGTCATACCACTAGCAAGTGTGTCAGACTCAGGGTTGGAAGCCAGGATTGTCTGCTCATACATTCTGCGCTCTGTAGAAGATAAATTGGGCTACATGAAGATAAATTCATGTATATATTTGTATTTTATAAGTTAGACCCAAGCCTAAACACCAGAACACAGAAGAGGGGTAAATATAATGGTATGAACTACTTTTAGCTCAGATATTTACCAAAAACCAGCAAAGAGATAACTGAGAACCATAAAAGGAGGGTCCTTTTCTACTGATGAATAGTAACTGAGGAACTGAGTGGTATAATTATTTCATAAAACATGAGAATGAGGACTAAGGTGAGGGATTATTCTTCATTTATTTTTAACATCTTTATTGGACTATAAATGCTTTTCAATGGTCTGTTACTTTCTGATTTATAACAAAGTGAATAAGCTATACATGTACATATATCCCCATATGTCCTCCCTCTTGCGTCTCCCTCTAACCCTCCCTATCCCACTCCTCTAGGTGGTCACAAAGCACTGAGCTGATCTCCCTGTGCTATGTGACTGCTTCCCACTAGCTATCTATTTTACATTTGGTACTGTATATATGTCCATGCCACTCTCTCACTTTGTCCCAGCTTACCCTTCCCCCTCCCCATGTCCTCAAGCCCATTCTCTATGTCTGCATTTTTATTCCTGTTCTGCCCATAGGTTCTTCAGAACCATTTTTCTCTTTTTTATTCCATATATATGCGTTAGCATACAATATTTGTTTTTCTCTTTCTGACTTACTTCACTCTGTAGGACAGACTCTAGGTGAATCCATCTCACGGCAAATAATTTAATTTCTTTATATGGCTGAGTAATATTCCATTGTATATATGTGCCACATCTTCTTTATCCATTAATCTGTCAATGGACACTTAGGTTGCTTCCTTGTCCTGGCTATAGTAAATAGAGCTGCAGTGAACATCATGGTACATGACACTTTTTGAATTATGGTTTTCTCAGGGCATATGCCCAGTAGTGGGAATGTTGGGTCATATGGTAATTCTATTTTTAGTTTTTTAAGCAACCTCCATACTGTTCTCCATAGTGGCTGTATCAATTTACATTCCCACCAACAGTGCAAGAGGGTTCAATTTTCTCTACACCCTCTCCACCATTTGTTCTTTGGAGATTTTTTGATGATGGCCATTCTGACTGGTGTGAGGTGTTACCTCATTGTAGTTTTGATCTGCATTTCTCTGATGATTAGTGATGTTGAGCATACTTTCCTGTGTTTGTTGGCAATCTGTATATCTTCTTTGGAGAAATGTCTCTTTAGGTCTTCTGTCCACTTTTGGATCAGGTTGTTTGTTTTTCTGATATTGAGCTACATGAGATGCTTGCATGTTTTGGAGATTAATCCTTTGTCAGTTGCTTCCTATGCAAATATTTTCTTTCATTCTGAGGGTTGTCGTTTTGTCTTGATTATGGTTGCCTTTGCTGTGCAAAAGCTTTTACGTTTCATTAGGTCCTATTTGTTTACTTTTATTTTTATTTCCATTTCTCTAGGAGGTGGGTCAAAAAGGATCTTGCTGTGATTTATGTCATAGAGTGTTCTGCCTATGTTTTCCTCTAAGAGTTTGATAGTGTCTGGCCTTCCAATAGGTCTTTAATCCATTTTGAGTTTATTTTTGTGTATGGTGTTAGGGAGTGCTCTAATTTCATTCTTTTACATGTAGCTATCCGGTTTTCCCAGCACCACTTAACTGAAGAGGCTGTCTTTTCTCCATTGTATATTCTTGCCTCCTTTATCAAAGATAAGGTGACCATATGTGCGTGGGTTTATCTCTGGGCTTTCTATCCTATTCCATTGATCTATATTTCTGTTTCTGTGCAAGTACCATACTCTCTTGATTACTGTAGCTTTGTAGTATAGTCTGGGAGCCTGATTAATCCAGCTCCATTTTTCTTTCTCAAGATTGCTTTAGCTATTTGGGGTCTTTTGTGTTTCCATACAAATTGTGAAAATTTTTGTTCTAGTTCTGTGAAAAATGCCATTGGTAGTTTGATAAGGATTTCTTTGAATCTGTAGATTGCTTTGGGTAGTAGAGTCATTTTCACAATGTTGATTCTTCCAATCCAAGAACATGGTATATCTCTCCATCTCTTTGTATCATCTTTAATTTCTTTCATGAGTGTCTTATCATATTCTGCATACAGGTCTTTTGTCTCCTTAGGTAGATTTATTCCTAGATATTTTATTCTTTTGTTGCAATGGTAAATAGGAGTGTTTCCTTAATTTCTCTTTCAGATTTTTCATCATTAGTGTATAGGAATGCGAGATTTCTGTGCATTAGCTTTGCATCCTGATCTTTTACCAGATTCATTGATTAGCTCTAGTAGTTTTCTGGTAGCATCTTTAGGATTCTCTATGTATAGTATCATGTCATCTGCAAACAGTGACAGTTTTACTTCTTCTTTTCTGATTTGGATTCCTTTTATTTCGTTTTCTTCTCTGATTGCTGTGGCTAAATCTTCCAAAACTGTGTTGAATAATAGTGGTGAGAGTGGACAACCTTGTCTTTTCCTGATCTTAGTGGAAATGGTTTCAGTTTTTCACCATTGAGGACGATGTTGGCTGTGGGTTTGTCATATATGGCCTTTATTATGTTGAGGTAAGTTCCCTCTATGTCTACTTTCTGGAAGGGTTTTTATCATAAATGGGTGTTGAATTTTGTCAAAAGCTTTTTCTGCATCTATTGAGATGATCATATGGTTTTTCTCCTTCAATTGGTTAATATGGTGTATCACATTGATTGATTTGTGTATATTGAAGAATCCTTGCATTCCTGGGATAAACCTTACTTGATAATGGTGTATAATTCTTTTAATGAGCTGTTGGATTCTGTTTGCTAGTATTTTGTTTAGGATTTTTGCGTCTATGTTCATTAGTGATATTGGCCTGTAGTTTTCTTGCTTTGTGACATCTTTGTCTGGTTTTGGTATCAGAGTGATGGTGGCCTCGTAGAATGAGTTTGGGAGTTTTCCTCCCTCTGCTACATTTTGGAAGAGTTTGGGAAAGATAGGTGTTAGCTCTTTTCTAAATGTTTGATAGAATTCACCTGTGAAGCCATCTGGTCCTGGGCTTTTGTTTGTTGGAAGATTTTGAATCTCAGTCTCAATTTCAGTGCTTGTGATTGGTCTGTTCATATTTTCTATTTCTTCCTGGTTCAGTCTCAGCAGGTTGTGAATTTGTAAGAATTTGTCCATTTCTTCCAGGTTGTCCATTTTATTGGCATAGAGTTGCTTGTAGTAATCTCTCATGATCCTTTGTATTTCTGCTGTGTCAGTTGTTACTTCTCCTTTTTCATTTCTAATTCTATTGATTTGAGTCTTCTCCCTTTTTTCTTGATGAGTCTGGCTAATGGTTTATGAAAATTTTGTTTATCTTCTCAAAGAAACAGGTTTTAGTTTTATTGATCATTGCTATCATTTCCTTCATTTATTTTTCATTTATTTCTGATCTTATCTTTTGATTTCTTTCCTTCTGCTAACTTTAGGGTTATTTTTGTTGTTCTTCTTTTTCTAATTGCTTTAGGTGTAAGGTTAGGTTGTTTATTTAAAATGTTTCTTGTTTCTTGACGTAGGATTGTGTTGCTATAAACTTCCTGCTTAGAACTGTTTTTGCTGCATCCCATAGGTTTTGGTTTGTCGTGTTTTCATTGTAATTTGTTTCTAGGTATTTTTTGATTTCCTCTTTGATTTCTTCAGTGATCTCTTGGTTATTTAGTAGTGTATTCTTTAGCCTCCATGTGTTTGTATTTTTTAGTTTTTTTTACTGTAATTGATATTTAGTCTCATAGCATTGTTGCTGGAAAAGATACTTGATACAATTTCAATTTTCTGAAATTTACCAAGGCTTGATTTGTGGCCCAAGATATCATCTATTCTGGAGAATGTTCGATGACCACTTGAAAAGAAAGTGTATTCTGTTGTTTCTGGGTGGAATATCCTATAAATATCAATTAAGTCCACCTTGCTTAATGTATCATTTGAAGTTTGTGTTTCCTTATTTATTTTCATTTTGGATGACCTGTCCATTGGTGATATTGGGGTGTTAAAATCCCCTAATATTATTGTGTTACTGTAAATTTCCCCTTCTATGGCTGTTAGCATTTGCCTTATGTATTGAGGTGCTCCTATGTTGGGTGCATAAATATTCACAGTTGTTATATTTTCTTCTTGGATTGATCCCTTGATCATTATGTAGTGTCTTTCTTTGTGTCTTGTAATAGTCTTTGTTTTAAAGTCTATTTTGTCTTATATGAAAATTGCTACCCCAGCTTTCTTTTCATTTCCATTTGCATAGAATATCTTTATCTATCCCCTCACTTTCAGTCTACATGTGTCCCTAGGTCTGAAGTGGGTGGTCTGAAGTGGGTCTCTTTTAGACAGAATCTATATGGGTCTTTTTTTTGTATCTATTCAGCCAGTCTATGTCCTTTTTTTGGAGCATTTAATCCACTTACATTTAAGATAATTATTGATATGTATATTCCTATTACCATTTTCTTAATTGTTTTTTGTTTGTTATTGTAGGTGTTTTCCTTCTCTTGTGTTTCCTGCCTAGAGAAGTTTCTTTAGCATTTGTTGTAAAGCTGGTTTGGTGGTGCTGAATTCTCTTAGTTTTGCTTGTTTGTGAAGTTTTTAGTTTCTCTGTTGAATCTGCATGAGATCCTTGCTGGGTAGAGTAATCTTGGTTGTAGGTTTTTCCCCTTCATCACTTTAAATATGTCCTGTCACTCCCTTCCGGCTTGCCGAGTTTCTGCTGAGAAATCAGCTGTGTGGGTTCATAAGGTGAGGGGTTATGCTTAATATTCACATATTTCACAGCTTGGGAAAGAAAATCATCCCAACCTAGGGTGCATTGTTGCTCAATTTTTAAATGTCATTGTGAGTACATGATTCAAAGTTTGAAGGAAGATGTGGGTAGCGAGAAATTTCCAGACTCAGTCACTGCAAAAGATAAACACAAGCTACTGATAGTGGGATCGAGTTAACCTGAGTTCAGGAAGCTAGGTAAAAAGGTATTGCTAAACAGAAATGTTTCAAGTTTCCCGTGAAATATTTTTGGCATGACCTCCTTTTCCAATAAATGCTCTCCACAACTGGTTACTGTTTGAGAAATGTTGATCATTTTCTCCTTCAAGGATGGCAGTCAAACAGTATGGTGTGTACTAATGTGAATCTATTCTGAAAACATTTCAGAAGCATCAATGTATGATGTGTGAAAATTCTCTCCAGGTTCATTAATCGTATTCTTAACAATTGCTCAAAATTCAAGGTGCTAATGATGATTCCTTATTAAAATACATCTAATCTGGAAATTAATACGGGTAATATTTACTAGATAGTTTCTAATCTTTCTCTCTTTAACAATTCCTTTGAAATGATTTATTTATTTCCCTAAAGATGCTCAAATTATCCCAAGCCAAGGGACGAGATGTCAAAATAACACACCAGCAAACTAAAGACTAGCTGACCTACTAGGGTAGTTCAAATAAATAACAATTTAGACTAGACATAGGTACAGATTACTGTAAACTTTCCTTGTAATGCTTGGTTATCCTTTAGAATAGCATATTCAAGCTTGGTTATATAACAGCTCATATATGTTAAAGACACTATGATTTAAAATGAGCACACACATCAGATATGTGAATTCTTTTCTGAAATATACAAAATGTTACAGTTTTTTAAAGGAGAAAGATGACAAAAGCACACTATATCATGGTGTGGTTATAGCTATACTTTGGGAAACTTCAACTTTTTGTGACTGATTGGATTGAGTAACTTTAAAATATATGACATTTACTTTTCCTGACAGCTCCATCAAATGATAGCAACCCTGTTGAGGTTCTATGTGTAAACTCACCACAAGGACAACTGCAGAAAGGAATGATGAAGATGAGGCTAGCCCCTTAGTTTAGTAGATGAAGAACCATGGCCAAAAGAGATGGAGTGGCTTTCCCAGGGTCACAGAGCAGACAAGCAGCTGAGCAAGAGCTCAGAAACCAACCCCCTGATCTCCTAGCCAGTGTAAACTGCCTGGAAAGTGCAGGGAAGGAGAAATTGTACAAAAGCGTTTAATGTGTTTAATTATCAGCCTTTGCTATGTCAGGATAGACTTCATTATCTGAAGTTCGTCTGGTCTGGTGAGCATGCAACAAGATTTTAATAGCTGAGTCCTATAAATGTATTGTTGTGAAAAAAAATCACCCAAATCTCTGAGTGAAAGGGAAATAAAGGGAAATGTTTTGTTTAGGTCAGTCCATTAGATGAAACCCCAAATCCAAGTCAGATAGAAGTCGTGACATATAGATTAGTTCTGGTGCCATAAATAATGTAGTCTCTTTTAATGTTTAGAGGTTTTGTCCTATTTTGTAGGTAGAAATCCCTTGCCCGTGAAAAAACATGGCCAAATATTTCTGACTCCCTGAATTGTAGCTGCATTTTAGGCTCTGGGTACACAATAAGTGAAAAATAGAAAATATTATCTGCAATGTAGAATTTGGACTAGATGAACACTTATAGCTCTCAAATCCTAGGTTTGACCCTGGCCCCTTGCTATCTCTTGTGTACAATGGGATTACATGAGATAAATTTATCCATTCTGCTAGGATCAGCAAATGGGAGAAAAAGCATTCCACGTTAATGATTATTTATTAGTGTTCTCAGTATTCCAGAATCCAAATACCATAGAACTTTAAAATAGCCTGAAAACAGAGAGGTTTAGATAAGGCTTTCTCAAATAATTATTGTAATAGTGAGAAACTTGGACACACAAGGCACACATCATCACCTTCATGATTTCTTCATTATGCAGGTGTTGCAGATTGTGCAGTTTCTTTATTATGATGCTTCACTGTTCTGTCAGATGTGCATCAGGGGTGAATGCAAGAGACTTGTAGATTCTTAGTGTTGGAAGAGCGTCGTAGCTCATGGTATGGGGTTAAGAAGGCAGGCTCTGGAATTTGATATCAGTTTGACTCTTGCTCTGCTACTTAGTCCCAGTGGGACCTTGGAGAAACTGCATAACCTCTTCTGCCTCAGAGTCCCCATCTGCAAATTGAGAACAGTAGTAGTACCGACCTCTTAGGGGTGTTGTAAGATTAAAGGACTTACTGCTTGGAAAGCCCAGAAGAAAGTTCCTGTCACATAGAAAATGCACAGTTTAGTAATCTTTGCTCTAACTGCCTAAGATTTTCATTTAGTAGATGAGGAAAGTGAAATCTATCAGGATCAAGTGATTTTCTTTATATTTCAGAGAATAGAGCTTTACCTGTTATAGATTTAAATCCATGCAATTAATCCCAATGGTTTCTACCCTGTGTAATGTCATCTGGTAATGACTGCTCATTTTGGACTTTGAAAATCACTTTTTTCAGAAAAAAAATGAGTTCAATCTGATTCATGTGATCCACCATATGATTACTTCAAGTCTGGCCTTATAAGTCATTGGAATTTGTAATCATCTGTGTGTTAGGAGAAGTAGGAACGTCCCACAACAAAAATAATTTCCCTTCACCCACTGACTGATGCTTGCAATTCTCTTTAGTTTAAGGATCTGCTCTTTGTTCAAACACACATTTTTCTAATACGGAGAACACTTCAAGTTTTATTAATCACTTTTGTTATATTGTAAAAAGCAAATTAAAAGGGAGGCTTTGAAAAGGGGGAAAGAAGAGAAAACAAAGATCCTGGGCCCTTGAAGTAGAGCATAGAATTGGGGTGGCTTGGGAACCTTGAGAGCAGACTTCTCCACGATTTTACTTATAATAAACTCTCCACTTGAATATTCCCGAAATAACATTTGTCCTGGAATTAATGAGTCTTACTCTGTTTGCAGTGCACTAAGCCACATGCTGGGCACAGTGGAAGAGGTAGACACAGTCTCTGTTCTCACAGAGTGCCAATCTAGTAGGAGACAGAAAACAAACACACGTAAGTAACTACAACAAATTGTTAAGCACAGTAGAACGTAGGGGTGTAGTAGGAGTCAGAGGGAAACTGCAGTACACCAGCACTTCTCACTCCTGTGAGCAGAGTAGCTCTAATGACACAGGAGACTGCAGAGGGAGCCTAGGGATTTGGGACCAGATGTGGGAGCCTGATGACCCATACGAGTGAGAAATTCCTTTGAAAGCATTTGTTTTAACTTAAAGATGCAAACAACACTTCCTACTTAGCAATTTTTCCCTTGATTATTTTAATACATTATAAAAGTAATGTTTTAATTTGCACCCATTGAAACTGATGCTCCAGGGAGATGCCCACTTTGATCTGTGGCTTCTTGTACAATCTTGTACAATGCTGTGTAACCCTGAGGACCAGGATGCTCCAATCTGGTGCTTGGTGGTATGAAAGCATGAGGCCTAACACTGACAACATTTCCTGTGTTCATGTTACCATTTGTCATCTCCAGTTGCCTGTATAGTCCATCAAAAACTCTTGAGTCATGGCCAGGAGGGAAGCAAGTGTTAGAATGGCCTATGCTTTCTCTTCCATACACGAATTACAACCTGCTGGACATCCCAACACCCATCCCCAGGGAAGGATCAGGGAAAAATTAAATTCATGAAGAAGATTCATGGTGGTCGTAACCCTTCAGAGTTCTTAGCACTGTCAAGTGTGCCTATTGTGTGTCTAGCTCTCCTATTTGTAACCCAATATTTATAGGTTTGTTTTTTTCTGTGCTAAGCACCATAAAAAAGAAGATGCTAGTATATGGTCATTTGGGAAATAAATAAAGCTAAATTGAAGCATAGTATGAGCATACTCTACTCCCCCCGCTCCCCTCCCGCCTTTGGACATTAGTCAGAGTTTTTTTATAATGATGATACTACATTTTCTTTTGTTTACACAATAAGGGAAATATATTATAATCTGTTATAATTTCCAGGCTGAACTAATATTGTGTAGTACAAAATATTTAGTTTTGAGGTTGAATTTTCTGAATGTAAATTTTGTGTTTAAAATAATATTGATGGGCTTCCCTGGTGGCGCAGTGGTTGAGAGTCCGCCTGCCGATGCAGGGGACGCGGGTTCGTGCCCCGGTCCAGGAGGATCCCACGTGCCGCGGAGCGGCTGGGCCCGTGAGCCATGGCCGCTGAGCCTGCGCATCTGGAGCCTGTGCTCCGCAACGGGAGAGGCCACAACAGTGAGAGGCCCGCGCATCGCAAAAAAAAAAAAAGAAAAAAACAATTGATATCACCAATTTTTAGATTCAGTGTTTAGACTTTTTAATTAAAAATTTAGTGGAAAGCATTAATAATTTTTAATAAAAATTCATTTGTACCTAACACCATGCTTAGCATTTAAGGGCTTTCAATAAATATTAGTGCAACTGATGAATGAAAGAAACACATTAATGAACAAAATTAATCACAGAATCCCTTTTAAGAACATAGTGAAAGGTGGAGGAAAGCACTGCCATAATTACATGCTAGATAAATTCTCTACATTTTCTATTACTTGTATATTTTGGCAAATTAATATATAAGGTCGAATTATCAAAAACTTCAATTAAATGGCTTTGTCAGTTTATACTGAAAATCATTTTAAAATTTTAAATGAGTCAGATGAATCATCATTCTACCATTCTGTAAGTTTGGTCCGCTGTCATTACAAATATTTTATGTATGCGTGTGTCTCCATGTATAGCTTTTAGAGTCTCTGAATTCCAGCTCAGGGTTGAATAATGTTGGTGATAGTTTTTCTTTGGGCTGAGACCTAGGACTGTCCACTTTCTGCTGGAGTGAGAGACTAGAACTCCTGAGTTTTTATTTACCGGTTATTGAATTACTATATATGCCTAGTAAGAGGATAGAACTCAAGAAAGAGCCACCTGAATTGTTCAAAGCAAATCTTGTTCTCCTATTTTAGGAGGGAGGGGAAAAGGTCCTTTCATGCTCATCCTTTTTTTATTTTTTTGCAGTACGCGGGCCTCTCACTGTTGTGGCCTCTCCCATTGCGGAGCACAGGCTCCGGACGCGCAGGCTCAGCGGCCATGGCTCACGGGCCCAGCCGCTCCGCGGCATGTGGGATCTTCCCGGACCGGGGCACGAACCCGTGTGCCCTGCATCGGCAGGCGGACTCTCAACCACTGCGCCACCAGGGAAGCCCAATGCCCATCCTTTATATTGTTTATAGGTAGAAATTAGTTGAAATGTGTCTGCATTGTTGGCTACCTTTATTTTTGCTGTTGATTAAGTATCATCTATAAGTCATCTAGTTAATTGTTGCTCATCCGTGAGTTATGTAACTGAATTGTCATTTTCCAGTTCAGCTTCCTATATGTGTTCACATACTAAGTAATTTGTGCCCTGCTTAGTATGGTGTTAATGAAGAAAGAAAGAAAGAAAAAAACAGAATTGGGTGGCCTGATAAAGACTGAACAATAATTGCAAAAAAATTTGGGGAAAATAGGCACCGAGGGAGCTGGATACTCCTAGTGCCTTGCTTCCTCTTTTCAGTACTGGGAAAGAAAGCTAGCTTCTAAGCCTGTCTAAATCAAGCTTGCCTAAAGAAATTGAAATTTCTTTCAGAGGGTCGTCGAAAAGATGGAGCCAGCATGAATCATTTTATCTGTTGCTACTATAGAAACTATTTGCACTGTTTTATAGAAATTACTAATATACAAATTATTAGCTCATTTTAAAAGACTGTCTTAACACCTACAAGTTTAACATGTAAAAATGACACCAGAAAAATTTAGGGAAGCAGCACTTTGGTTCCTAGCTTTATGTGTTTATGAGAAGTTGAATGAAGAGTTGTTTACCTGAATTTGGTAAATTTAGATTTATATTTGACATGTCGTCTGTTTGGTTAGTAGGGGAATGCATAAAACAGAATCTGTCCCAGGAAAGCTTTATTAAGTCACATCCGAAGGGAATTTACTTTCCATGACGTTATATTTTCCTTGACATAGAGTTTTGCCTTTCTTGCTCCCTACCCTCTACCAGAAATACAAATAACCTGCACATGGAAAAGATTTTTACCAAAATTTTAAGATAAACTTCATGTAGCTTCCTCTATATCTTTTCGTGACCCTTAACCACAAAGTTAGAGACATTTACGCAACTGATGATCTATCCACAGGAAAACAATGCCTTATTATTCTTACTTTTGAGGCATCTTGTGAGAGAAAATTCATTGAGGAAAGGGGATTTAAAGGGAGATTTCCAAAATCCTCAGGAAGTTCCACATGCAGTCAAAGGGCTTATACTCATGACTCCTGCAACATGTCTGCAAAAGGCATTGTACAGGAATTTCTTCTGAGTCATGCCTCAGGAATTCATCACAGTGGCGTCTGCTGAGGAACTGTGGATGGTCACGGTTACCACTCTGCGGCTGAGTCAGGACTCCTGGAAGGGTTCCTCTATTCAGGAGGTGTTTTTAATGTGTTCACCACAGGCTAGGATCTTGGGGTTTATTTCAGACCCTGTTACACAGAAGTCACTGATCAGAAGGGAGAAACAAAAGAAATCACTTACGATATGGTATATGAGGCTATAGCTGTGGGGATTAAAGTCTGTTCCCTGGATAGGCAACATCTGGGAACTTGTAGAAATGCGAAATCTCAGCGCCGCAGACCTCCTGAGACAGAAACTCTAGGAGTAGAGTTACAAGATTTGTGTTTTCACGAGACTTCCAGGTGATTCTGCTGTTCCCACTAGGCTAGGGGTAGGCTCACATAATCAAGGGAGAGCAAATCAGGAGCCCCAAACCCAGACGGGGCAGGTTGAGGGCAAGTTGGAGAGGATCTTTGTAAAGGATCAGTACATTTGCTGAGACTTTGCCTAGATCTTGTAAAGGATCAGTGGGTTTGCTGAGCAAAAGGGTGGGCGGGGGGAGTGGAGAAATATGTTCCAGACAACATGCACTGGGCTCCAAGAGCCAAGAATGGAAGGACCGAAGCCAGAGGAGAGGAGACAGACAGATCCAGAAGCGCTCAGTGGAGAAGGACTTTTCTCAAGCAGAGGAGTGTGGATTTTATCTTGAAGATCATTGAAGATTAAAACCAGGAAAGACATGGTTAGATTTGCATTGTAGAAAGTTCACTTGGCAGGAATGAATGGATGGTGAAGGGATGAAGATTGAGGTTAGACCAGTGAGGAGATTTCTGTGCTGATCCAGACCAAAGACAGGAGGGCTCAGCCCAGTGCAGTGGCTGGAGCTGGGGAAGGGGAGAAACCCCAAATAGAAGAGATGTTTGAAAAAACCACATGTTATAATAGATTATAAGTGCTAAAAAGCGTGAGGTGTACTGACTGATAGTAAATGCCAACAAGAGAGTGGAAGGTGAAATAAATGGAACAGACAATTGTCTGCACAGTACAATACAAATTTTGAAATATATGCTCATAAAAACAGACAACATTGGAATGTATATATAAAAGTCTTTATCTCTGGGTGGTGAGATTGCGGATAATTTTGGGCTTCTTCTTTATATTTTCTTTATTTCCCAAATTTTCTAATACTGACTGTGAATCATATTTATAATCAGGAATTATAAATGTTGAGGAAGAAGGAAGGAAGGGAGGGAGAGAGGAAGGGAGGAAGGGTCATATCTGAGGAATGAATGGGATAATGTATGGGAAGTCAGAATGGTTCCATAAACAGGGATAAATTATAATTCCTACAAGAGTCTTTTAAATTTAATCTGTCATAAAATTGCCTATAAAGCAGCCCTGACAGGCTATGGCACTGAACTCAGATATTCTATGGGGCACTGGGGGTTAGGAGGGACAAGGGCAAGACACGAGGTAGGCACCAAGCTAGGGAAGTAAGTAGGCTGTGCCCTCCCTGGCTGTCCACTGGGTTAGCCGGAGCTACAAAAGTCACAAGAAGGGGATATGGGCCCAGAGAAGTCATTGTCTTTGAGTCTGACTTCTTGGATGGAGGCTGCCCTACCAAAGCTGTGCTGAGGACTGGCTGCCCAGACCCTACCCAAGCCCTCCCCCAACCCAGGCCCTGCCTCACGGATTCGGAGCATTTGTTGCTCTAGTTGTTGAGATAAGTAGATAATTTGAACGTGTTGGAACAGAGTTATTCAAAAGGCTATTTTTGATTTCCTTGGCAGGTACTCTTCCCGCCCCCCCCCCCCCCGCCCGGCCAATTTCCTTGCTGTGGGAAATGATACACAGCTCTAAAAATCATCATCATCATAACAAAAAATCTACGTAGCAACAAGGTGTGTTTGCCAGGGATCTAGCATCACGAGATGATGGTAGAAAGTCTTCACGCCATTCATGGAGAAGTAACAAGTGGCTAGAATTCCGTGAGATCATACTAACAGTAATGGATCATTTATCACTATGTTAAGCACTTTACAAGCATTATTATTTAAGCCTCACAAGAGCCCTATGAGTTTGCATTGAAGAAAAAAAAATGTATAGGTGAGATAAACTGAGGCCTCAGGCATATGATTCTAGTAAATGTCAGAACCTTAGTTTGAACTAAGATAATTTTATTCAGAAGTCAGTACTAAGAGTTCAGAAGATGGACGGTGTGGATGGCTGCACAATGAGAATGTACTTACTCTCACTGAACTGTGCACTTACTTAACCATGGTTAGGATGGTACATTTTACGTTATGCCTATTTTACCACAATTTTTTGAAAAAGGCGGTACTACTGTACACTGCATTAGTACATATCCCAGAGCTGTCTTTTTTTTTTTTTTTTTTTCTTGCGGTACGTGGGCCTCTCACTGTTGTGGCCTCTCCCATTGCGGAGCACAGGCTCCAGACGCGCAGGCTCAGCGGCCATGGCTCACAGGCCCAGCCGCTCCACGGCATGTGGGATCTTCCCGGACCGGGGCACGAACCCGCGTCCCCCGCATCGGCAGGCAGACTCTCAACCACTGCGCCACCAGGGAAGCCCCCCAGAGCTGTTTTGATGTGACCATTTTAATAGTCTTCGAAGTTAAGGTAATGCGTGCTTTTTGGAGAGAAAAACTGAGGTGTCCTAAAACCTTTGCTCATCTTCTTCTTATTCATCCTTTCCTCTCTTTCCTCTTTTCATCCCTCCCCACCCTGAACAAACAGACAGACAGATGGACTGTCCCCTTTCCCCAGCACACATGCACACAACCTACAGCCACAAACTCTCTGCCCAGCCACTGTTGCTGAGGCTACATGTTAATTCTCAAGGTGATTCCAAACTGAAGCAATTCAGAGCAAACTCACTTGACCCTAACACTGTAAATCGAAGAATAAGCAACTGGGAAGCCAAATTTCCCAGAGGTTTTGGAAATTCTGATGAAGATGAAACTGAGAGGAGGTACATGTAGCAAATGACAAGCTCAGGTTTTTAAATGCAACAGCAAACACACTCCCATACACACACGCTGGAAATGAACAAGTGAACTGGTAACAGTTCCAGAAAATGAGAAAAGCCAAGGAAAAGAGGATGACATGCTTGCCTAAAATGCTGGCTGCATTTCCTGAAACTCTCCGAACCCCACCTTTTGGCAATTCTTTTGTAGACAAGAGGATGGGGTTGCTGCTTTCTGACCACAAGGTGGGGCTTGTATTGGGACAGACTGAACAGCTCTAGGATTCTTTGTGTTTGCTTTTTCCATCTACAAACCTTTCTACAGTGCCACCTAGATATGATTAAGAGCAACCAGTAGTAGCTTACTACACACTAACTGACCAGGCTGCAGGATTCTGAAAGCACCCAGGGTGAAATTCATGCACAGCTCAAGACCTGCATCGGGAACACTTATTTAACACAGGAAAGATAAAATATCTTATTTTTTCAGAATCCTTTTTCCTCAACATGGTATATTTGTGAAGGTAGGTAATGCTTTGCTGTGCTGTAGTGTTCTTTCATGAATCCCCTGAAAGGTCAAGGTGAACCTGAGCCACTCCCTCTTTTTCTCTCTTTTATTAGAATATGAATATACTGGAGAAGAGAAGGGGAGGAGAAGAAAGAAGAGGAAGAAGAAAAAGGAAAAGGCATATCAAAACGGATTAAAAGACTTTTAAAAATAAACCAACAGTTTATATTTAATAAATTATACTCTTAAGATTGCACAAATATATTGCAATAGTCATGTTACTAAAAATATAAGCATTTCATAGTGCATTCAGGCTCTGTGTCCAGGATGGGATAAACAGTTCAAAGCTGAACACTAAATATCTAATGTTTTCAATTCTGCCAATATATCTCTGTGACTGAGGGTGTGACCTTATTCAGTGATAACATTAAATACCAGCTTTAAGAGTTTTTGTGAATGCAAGACTCTGGACAAATATACTTCCATCCCTCACCCACACCCTGTTGATAAACTCTATTTATAAACCACAGATGTTATTGAATAGATTTATGGATGTGGTAGTGATGGGGCAGTTTTCAGTCTTCTAAGCAGCTTCAGACCTATCAGTAGCTTTTCCTGATGTTCTTATAACCCTTACTTTCTAGGCTTAAAATGGTCTTTTTCATTATAGTTTTCAGAACTTAGGCCATCAAGATATAAACTCTATAGGCTGCTTGATCCACACCCAGCCTGACCTTCTTTCTGTAGAGGGGAAAGGGCCCAGGCTTTGGGATCAGAGAGACTGGGGTTCAGATATGAATTCAGATTTGAGTCCAGCTGCTTGTTTGCTGTGTGTACACAATTTTTACTCTCTTAGCCTCAGTTTTCTCACTTGTCAAATGAAAATAGCACCAAAAACATAAATTTGTGGTAAGAATTAAATACATTAACTTATAAAAAAACCCCTAATATACTCAAAGCTAAATACCGATTCAATTCAATCCCTATCAAAATTCCAATGACATTTTTCACAGAAATGGGAACAAATTCTAAAATTCATATAGAACTGCAAAAGACCCTGAATAGCCAAAGCAATCTTGAAAACAAAGAATTGAGTTGGAGATACCACAATTTCTGATCTCAAATTATATTACAAAGCCCTAGTAATCAAAACAATATGGTACTGGCATAAAAATAGACACATAGATCAATGGAACAGAATAGAGAGCCCAGAAATAAACCCAAGTATATACAGTCACCTAATTTTCAACAAAAGCACCAAGAACCCACAATGGGGAAAGAATTGTCTTTTCAGGTAATGGTATAAGGAAAACTGGATATCCACATGCAAAAGAATGAAACTTATCTTACACCATACACAAAAATCAATTCAAAATGAATTAAAGACACAAATGTAGTACCTAAAACCATAAAACTCCTAGAAGAAAGCATAGGAAAAATAATCCAGGACATTGTCTGTGGCAATGATTTTTTGGATATGACACCAAAAGTGCAGACAACAAAAGGGAAAATAAACAAGTGGGACTACATCAAACTAAATTGCCCTTGCACAGCAAAGGAAACCATCAACAAACTGAAACGTCAACCCAGAGTTTGGGAGAAAATATTTTCAAACCATATAAGTGATATGGGGCTAATATCCAAAATATAAAAAACTCATACAACTCAATAGCAAAACAACAGCAACAAAATCCAAAAACCCAACTTGATTAAAAAAATGGGCAAAGGACTTGAATAGACATTTTTTCCAAAGAAGACATACAAGTGGCCAACAGATATATAAAAAGGTGCTCAACATCACTGATCATCTGGGAAAGGCAAACCACAATGAAACACTGCCTACACCTGTTGGTACGGCTATTACAAAAAAAAAAAGAAAAGAAAAGAAAAACCATGAAAGATAATAAGTGTTGGCCAGGATGTGGAGAAAGGGGAACACTTGTATACTGCTGGTGAGAATATAAATTGGTGTAACCACTATGAAAAATAGTATGGAAGTTGCTTGTAAAACTAAAAATAGAATTACCATATGATCCAAGAATCCTACTTCTGGACATATATCCTAAGAAACTGAAATCAGTACCTTGACGAGATATCTGCACTCCCATATTCATTGTAGCATTACTCACAACAGCCAAAATATGGAAACGATCCAAGCATTCATCAATGGATGAGTGGATCAAATCAATACATTGTACACCTTAAACTCATACAATGTTATATATCTATTATATCTCAATAAACCTGGAAGAAATTTCTATATATATATATATATATATACACACACATATAATTCAGACTTAGGAAAGAAGGAGATCTTGCCATTTGCAACAACATGGATGGATGTGGAGGACATTATGCTATGTGAAATAAGTCAGACACAGAAAGAAAAAAAAAAAACAAAAAATACCCAACCTGCATAATCTCACTTATGTGTGGAATCAAAAAAGTTAAATACATAGAAGCAGAGAATAGAACAGTAGTTACCAGGGTTGGGAGGGTGGGGGAAATGAGGAGATGTTGGTTAAAGGGTACAAAGTTGCAGTTATGTAGTATGGATGAGTCTAGAGATCTAATGTACAGCATGGTGACTATAGTTCATAACACTGTATGGAATACTGGAAATTTGCTAAGAGAGTAGATTTCAAGTGTGCTCATCACACAAAAAAATGGTAGCCGTGATATGTTCATTAGCTTGGCTTAGTCATCACTTTACTATGTGTGTGTATATCAAATCATCATGCTGTACACTTTAAACATATATAATTTTTATTTTTTTAAAAAGGAACCTAGTACAGTGACTGGAACACAATACATTTTAATCTATCCCTCACTTCCACTTCCTTCCTGCCTCAGTCTTCTTTGCACTACCAGCTATAGCCACCACTTCAGGCAGATATGGTTGTAATTAAGGAACTCTATTCAGGATGCAGTTGGAAGACTCCTATTAAGCAAGAATTGCACCATACCTAAATAATTTGGCAACAGTAGTTTAGATGCTGCCTCAAGTGTCTAAGCTTGTGGAGACTCCATCCTTCCAATAGCTTACATTTGAAACCTTCATCATCAACGACTTTTCTTTTTCTCACATCTCATACCCAATCTCTCAGGATTTTGTGTTGCCTTTAAAATATCCAGGATCTGACCACTAGTTACCACCCCTGCTATTACCACTCTGGCCTGGTATAAACAATTATCACTGTGGCTTTCCACAGTAACCTCTAACTGGTCATCTGCCTTCCCTACAAACTGTTCCCCTGCAGTGCCCGCACCCTGCCCCATCTCCACCCAGCAGCTAGAGAGTCAGATCATGTCACTGATTTACTGCAGACCCTCCAATGGATCTCCATGCAGAATGAAAGCTGAAATCCTCATAATGACCTACAAAGCCCATCTGATATAGCCCCTTTCTCTTTGTCCTCCTTTCCTATTCATTATTTCCTTTCCCTGCACCAGCCACGCTGGCCTCCTTTACTATTCCTCAAGTATACAACCAAGCTCCCAACTCAAACTGTTACCTCTAGCTGGCCCTTTGCCTGGAATATCCTCCCTCATAGCCATTTAGCCAATTCCTGTGCCTTTCAGTTCTTAGTTCAAACTCAACCTCTCAGGGAGGCTTCCCTGGACTCCCAGGTGCTGTAATCTGCTCATCCCCTCACCCACTTGACAGCCTGATCACCCTGCCCTACTCTTTTCCTCATAACATTTATACAACTAAAACTAAGGGTAGCCATTTCTATTCACGTTATCCACTAACATTTCCCCAGCAAGTAGAAAAGTGTTTGAAATATAGAAGGTATTCTGTAAATATTTGTTAAATGGATGAATAATGGGAAAATGAATTCTCTTTCCATATATTTTCAAGTAATAGTCATTAAATTTGATGTTTTTGCTTTCCAACAAATCAGATGGGCTTTAGTTCTTTCAAAAAAATTTTCCAACTCCAACCGTATTCCTTGTTTCACAGTAAAGGGTCAGCAGCTGCAAATGATCTAAGAGTCATGAAGAAACCAAGTAAGAGGAAATGGTGTCAGAAGAAAGGAGTGCACAGGAAGCACTTCCTCTCATTCTTGGAAGGTGGGGGGAATAAGAGTCTGATGGTAAACATACCATTCCCGCGACCTCCAATTCTAGACTCTTTCTTCATTAAACCCATCAAAATTAAGGCTCTTCTCCTTGATGAGAACCATGCAAGTGACACTTTTTAGTTAACTACATTTAAGGGCAAGTGCACATTCTCTTGAAGTTTTGTGAAATCTCAGGTTTGGGCGAGTGTCCTCTCCTGGCACAAGTGGTCGGGTTTCCCAGGGACAGTTCTCCACCTATTACACATACACTGTGCTTCTTAGAATAAAGCATCAGACAGTAGGGACCATATAGGCAAATTCCCTGATTTTACAAATGAAAGCCCTAGGCTTTGACAGGAGGAGGAAGTAGTTCTTCTATTGGATTAAGGTGTCCCCCTCTCCCTCACTGAATCAAATTCCTCTTCTCCAGGCTTCTAAATCCTCTCAGGCAGGAGAGGGTGCGGGAAAGAAGGGAAATGCGCTCAAAACCAAGTGTGTGAGACTCACAGACACAGGAGAGAAACTTCCTTGAGGCGGCATAGAATCTCTGGACTTCTTGTTTAGATTCAAATCCTAATTCTCTCTCCTACTTGCTGGCTGACCATCTGCAAATTGCTTAATCTCTTTGAGTCTGTTTCCTCATCTGTTAAATGGGAATAAATAATACAAAAATATAGGGTCACTGTGACTATTACAAAAAATAAAACATACGATGTACTAAGTTATAAGGTCCTGTTAGTACAATTATTCTTGAGGGAGGTATCTCTTCACTCATTGCTGATGCCTAAGTAAGTCAAGCTCAGAAGAGAAATGTGCCATTTTAATTCTCCCCATTAACCTTGGCTCTCCAATACCTGTTTCATTTTTCTTTGGGTCTCTTTAGTGTGTGTTTTCAAGGTCCTGCTTTTCTGGCTGGGTGTGTTATTTTTAGCTATTTCTACTCTCTGCTGCCCATTTTGCTTTTATCTCCAACTTTGTAGAGGACAATGCCAGTGGTGTTTTCCAGATTCACACCCCCCCCCCCCACCAGTTGGGGAAAGGGAAGTACATGAAAAGTTCATCCAACAGGTCTGGAGTGGACAGATTTTCCTTTGTTTAAAACTCCACTGGATTCTGTGGGTGGTGATTTCCTCCTTCCTGGTTTAGGGATCACGAAGAAGGATTTAATTTTGATGAGTAACAATGATATAATCAAGAAAAAGAACACCCTAGATGTGGCAAATAGTAAATTATGTTAGATGAGAAGATAAACTGCCTCGAGGCAAAAGCATCTCAAATCTGGAAATCAAATAATACAGAGCACCAGATTAAGGAGAGATGGATAAAGAAGTTTTATACCCTTATTTTGCATAAATTTGGGGAATTCTGAGAGACTGGCTCACATCTCTAAACCCATACACAAGCTGAATTATTTTCTGATTTTGTTTTCTTTTTATGTGAAAACATCATATAGATTTTTCTTGAATTATATATCTATTTGGCGAGCTGAAGGGAATTATGAAAGGAATAAACTTTCACCCTCTATCTTAGTCGCCTTATGCCACTGGCACTGCCTTTTAGCAGACTAGCTAAGGAGATGGCATCAGTTGAAAGCAGTACTCACTTTTCATCTTTTTGGATGGATTTGGGCTTTCCTCTTACGGGCAACAAGAAAACTAAAGGGCATTCATATCTTGAACTCATTGAATCTGAAGATTCTCTTCCACTTTCTCACTCTTGTCCTTATCCATCTCCACCTTCTCTTTTGAGAACGTCAAGAATTTTTTCCTGAAGCCTCTGTCCTGGACGTATGCAGGGACCACAAGCAGCAGGCAGAAAATATCATTTCTCTTTCAGTTGACTTAAAGACAGTAAACTCAGAATGCACTCATTCTTCTCAAGTGTTCTACTTCCAATATACCCTTTATTGATTTTACTCCTTAAGAGTTTTTAACAGAGGTCAGTGAATTTCTGAAACTCGATGCACAACTTCGTACATTTAGGCTTAGGTGGATTTAGGGGTAAGGAGAGGGCACAGAACTTTCATTATATTTTCAAAGGATTAAGTGGTTAAAATGAAAAAGGTTAAGAACCACTGCGGGTTATTAGGGACTGATTATGTGGTAGGAACAATGCACAGGAAAAGTTGGTCACTTTCTCCATTGGATGGCAATAACTGTTGTACGTATGATTAAAGAAAAGTTAGTCTTATTTTTATTCACAAGGGAAGTGAATCTGTTTAGTCTTAGCACGTTTAAGGTTAATTAGACTAACTCTGTGGGTCACCATTCAAGTTCACTCGCTGGCCTCTGGAGAGACTGTCTGTGTGGTCTTCTGGGCTCTCCGTGGTCTGTGAAACACAGCTGATGGGAAGAAGGAGGCAGCAGAGACCTCCTCCATCAGTGGATGCTAGTCACCGATAGTCCCAACACACTGCTCTCCACCCCTCTCCCTGCCTGCTATGTTGTACCTCTTACCCCAGCCTGGGAGCAGCCTAGAAAGCTGCTTGGTTTGGTTTATTCACCAAACGAGGAAATTGCTGCCTGACTGAACTGGTTACTATTTTATCTATCCATCACTAAATGAGAGCTGTAGTTTCCATAGTTTCCATAAAACTGTAGTTTCCATACTGGATCCTTCTGGGTTCATGAAAATAAAACAATTGTCCCTGAGGGAGAACAAAAATAGACAAAGACAAACATTTTTACTTCCTTTTGCTGATAATGCTTTTGGTGGGAAAACTTCTGAGAACTGGGGAAGTTTTACTTTCATTTGAGAAATGTTTATCGAGCACCTGTTTGTCGCAGACACTGGGCTAGAAGCTGGCACACGGTGTAAAGAAGGCAGACATGGTCTCTGACCTTGAGGAATTTCCAGTCAGGTAAGACTTACATCAACAACTGCACAGATGGGTTGAGCTCATTTTAACAGAATCTGACATGGACTTTTTTTTTCATTGGAGTATAATTCCTTTACAATGGTGTGTTAGTTTCTGCTGTATAAAAAAGTGAATCAGCTATATGTATACATATATCCCCATAGCCCCTCCCTCTTGCGTCTCCCTCCCACCCTCCCTATCGCACCCCTCTAGGTGGTCACAAAGCACTGAGCTGATCTCCCTGTGCTATGCAGCTGCTTCCCACTAGCTAGCTATTTTACATTTGGGAGTGTATATATGTCCATGCCACTCTCTCACTTCGTCCCAGCTTACCTTTCCCCCTCCCCGTGTCCTCAAGTCCATTCTTTCTGTCTACGTCTTTATTCCTGTCCTGCCCCTAGGTTCTTCAGAACACTTTTTTTTTTTTTTTAGGTTCCATATATATGCATTAGCGTACGGTATTTGTTTTTCTCTTTCTGACTTACTTCACTCTGTAGGACAGACTCTACGTCCATCCACCTCACTACAAATAACTCCATTTTGTTTCTTTTTAGGCTGAGTAATATTCCATTGTATATATGTGCCACATCTTCTTTATCCATTCATCTGTCGATGGACACTTAGGTTGCTTCCATGTCCTGGCTATTGTAAATAGAGCTGCAATGAACATTGTGGTAAATGACTCTTTTTGAATTATGGTTTTCTCAGGGTATATTCCCAGTAGTGGGATTGCTGGGTCGTATGGTAATTCTATTTTTAGTTTTTTAAGGAACCTCTTTACTGTTCTCCATAGTGGCTGTATCAATTTACATTCCCACCAACAGTGCAAGAGAGTTCCCTTTTCTCCACACCCTCTCCAGCATTTGTTCTTTGTAGAGTTTTTGATGATGGCCATTCTGACTGGTGTGAGGTGATACCTCACTGTAGTTTTGATTTGCATTTCTCTAATGATTAATGATGTTGAGCATTCTTTCATGTGTTTGTTGGCAATCTGTATATCTTCTTTGGAGAAATGTCTATTTAGGTCTTCTGCCCATTTTTGGATTGGGTTGTTTGTTTTTTTGATATTGAGCTGCATGAGCTGCTTGTCTATTTTGGAGATTAATCCTTTGTCAATTGCTTCATTTGCAAATATTTTCTCCCATTCTGAGGGTTGTCTTTTCGTCTTGTTTATGGTTTCCTTTGCTGTGCAGAAGCTTTGAAGTTTCATTAGGTCCCATTTGCTTATTTTTGTTTTTATTTCTATTTCTCTAGGAAGTGGGTCAGAAAGGATCTTGCTGTGATTTACTGGCATGAACTTTGGATTCCAATCAGATTGTGTCTTAAATACTTCAATAATCCCTAAGGCCAAACTGGGGAAAAGAACTAATTAAGGTGAAGCTCACATTTTGAAACAAAAACTTCAAAACAATCAAAGTTTTATGAAAGGAGAATGGTGAAACTACAACATAAGATCTGTTTTTCCACTTTCTTCAAATTGCTAAGAGTTTCATCTCAACTCAGCTTTTAAGAATATCACTTGTCTATAAGAAAAGATCAAAGTAATAAACTTTTAAGAAAAGAGGAAGAATAACTTTATAAAATTGTACGACCTTGATTCACCATTTTTAAAACCTTTTTCTTACTTCCTGTCCCTTGACTCAACTGCTTGTGTGGGTCTTGGTTACCTCAAGACAAAATTAAATGCACGCATAAGTCCAGTCATTTCTAATATAGCAACTTCTCTTTTTGCCATGTGATTTCATTTCCTATGATCTTTACTTCACATGAAAGAATCCTAGTGGCAAATAACATATAATTGTTATTTTGAAGATATATATTTTATTATAAACACTGGAGTAAACAATCTCTAAAACTTTTTTCCAAAAATATAACAAAGAAATGACTACAAGTAAACAGTTACACTTAATTATTATTTTTTTCATATTGAAGACAGGCTGATCTTAGATCTCCCAAGTCCATAATAAATGTCTGTTTCCACAACAAGCCTCTTCCTCCAATCCCATCCTTTAAACTCCATCTCAAAATCTTCATTGATTTGGGAGATAGAATTGGAAACAATACTCAATCCCCTGTGTATATCAACAGTGTTTTTTTAAACACATAAACATGAATTAAATTTTTAGGCATAAAAAGAAAGCTCTATAATTAGAAGAAAAAAAACAGCTTTAAGAGATGTGTTGTGTCAATACATCTTTACTTATTGATTGGTAAATTAAAAAATATATATATATATAATTCTCCCACTCCAGGCAAGGTGAAGTGTAACTTAAGAGACATATTAGAGGGAAAAAACTGACATTTATTGAATACTTCGTATGTGCCAGGCACCACTCTTGACATTTTCCATGTATTTCTTCACTTAACTCTCACTGTGATCCTGTGGAATCAGAGTTATCTTCATTTTACAGATGAGGAAACTGAGACAATGAGGTTAAAATAACTTCCCATGGTTGTTTGGTTAATAAGTGGTGGAGGGGTAGGTTTGAAGGCAGGGTTGACCGAGTCCAACAGCCATGCATACCCTTAAATTTAAGTTACTCTGACTTGACATTGCTCAAAACCAAAGCATTTAGCTGTTTCTGTTCTCTAACTCGTCAAGACTTTGAAAAATGTCTTTTCTTTAAAAGGTAGAACACTTTTAGCAGTATGGACCAACTTTTCTTAGTATTTTTATGAATCGTTAACTGGAGACATTTGAATTTGGAGATGGAACTGAAATGTTCTGTAGCCCTGGAGGAGATTAAATTATCATATTAACGAAGTACAGAGAAATGTTTTTTATCTGTAAAAGGCAAGAACGTGTTTTAAATCTTTCAACTAACTCTTAGTTTTATTGACTAAAATTTCAGGGGGTAGGTATTTTATGTTTATGATCTTAGTATTAACAATATTGTAGGTCAAATTCAGTGATATGTGTTTAGCATTTGTCTATGGTTCTCTTAACCTCAAGGATTGTTGAGCTGAGACTAATTTCCTCAAAGGGAGAAAAAATTCCAGGTGCAAGTTGAGACTTTGCTACTGGTTTTGGGAAAGGTGGCTTAAATTTTAGCAGTAGCAGATGCAATGCCAGCATAGCGTTGACTTGCTCTAGGTCTCTTGGTTAATCAGCAGGGGAAAGATTCAAACCCAAGTTCATCTCACTTCAAAGTCCATGTTTTCCCCACCACATTCTGCTTTATTATGTGAATACAACTTTGTTTACATTTACAAAAAGTTCCTAATTCTACAATACCTATTTGAAGTGGGAGTGGGGTGGAGAGGTGGGGATGGGACATAAATTGTTTAACGCACTAGAAAGACATTCGGTTTTCTTGTGAGGAGTTTCATGGAAGAAGAAGAGTTACTTGGCAAGGTGGAAAAAGTAAATACCTGTCTTTGTTTTGACTCTTTCTTCAATTCTTCCCTTTCTTGGATGATGGACTTGGTCCCATGACTATAGTGAAGATCTCTGGATGCTCTTTGTTAAGTGCTGGTTGGAACTTAAATAAACAGATTACTGGTCAATAGTCCCATTCATTCCTACAGGGTGACAAAATATCACTTGTATTTATGTGCAGCTTTGCTCTTCATTTAAACTTTTCACTCCAATCTGCTCTATTTTGAAGCAGCATTTCCTCAAACAGGCTAATTAGCCATTTGTTTGTTTTTTACTTAACCCAATTTAGCCCTTTTACTTACTATGCAATGACTCATAGGGTTACCTTTACAGAAGTGGGACAAAGCCAGAATTACTGCCCCCTCTAGTCTCTTTGTCTTTGTCCAACCTTACCTCTGATGAAGAGAGTCTAAGGACAAATTGCATCAAGGTTACACTGGGAGAGATCAACAACATTTGCAAAGATGTCCTTTTGCTTTATAAATGAATGCTCCATTCTGAAAAAATTGTGAGCATCTAGGTTAAATGGAACTCATTAGCTCAACCTCTAAGGATGATGTCAGGATGCAGAGAAGAGGAAGGGAAGAGATAAGGAGATGGGATAGGGAAAAAAGGTGCTTAGGTAAGTTGCAAAATTACTAAGGCAACCCTGAGTTAAAAGTAGAGGAATGTTTGCAATTCCTCAGAACTCTGAGTGTCTTAGTGGTACCACTAGTATAATTGGGTCCTAGTGATGATGCCCTGAACCAGTCATCTCAGGGTCTTTCCATATGAAAATATGTCTTTGCTGAACAAACCAGCATTACTAGAGCAAAGAGACTGAGAATTTTCTTAAAGACTCAGGTCTTGCTTACATATCTGGTCCCTACTTTTATCTCTTCACTCCACTCATATTTTCCATACAATGCTCAACAATTTCAGGAACCCAGTTGGGCCATATTCTCTTACATCATACCACCTTGTACTTGCTTTCCCCCACACTAGCAAAGCAGTACCGCCTTCTCTCCTCTCCACTGGTCTTAGTCCTACTCATCACCAAGACTAAGGCACTACGTCACAGTCTTAAACTTGTTTCTTCAGACAACCCCATTCATCAAAACTGCATCAGAGGTCCCATTTGTTTGCTCCCTAAGCTTCCTATAATTATACATATTATAATACTCATCCACTGTATTGTACTTACTTGTGTAACTAATTGTCCATATTCTACATTAGACTGCAAACTCCTCGAAGTCAGAGACTATATCTGATTTAAAGAGTATTCACATCTCCTACTCCAAGACCTGGCATTAGCAGATAATCAACATATATTAAATAAATAAGTGAACAATCAAGTTCCTAAAATAGATTTTAAAAGAGTAAGAACTGCATTGTACATAATAAACATTTACTTTGCTACAGAAGTTGACGTAAGAGTCTACTGTAAGCTCCCTTCCCTTTCCAAGGAAGTCCAGACTCATCTCTGAGGACCCACGAGGGACAGAGAAAGAAACTTCATTGAGTCATACAAAGGTGGTTTTGTGTTCCAGTGTCCTGAAGAAAAGTCTTTTCATCTCCCCTTTGTAAATGTGCTTTTAGACCAGGACTAAAGCTCTCAGCTCCATCATTACTTAGATATATGAACTTGGAGACGTTATTGAGTTTCCTCATCTGTAAAATGAGGGCATTATTACTTATCCCATTGTTGTGAGGATTAAAAAACACACACACAGTCCCTGATATCAAGTAAATTGAAGTTATATTTAAGAAGTTAGTTGGGGTCACTATACAAATCTTTCAGCAAAGGACGTTCTCTCCCCAAACCACAAGTGTTCACATTCTGAAACATCATTACTCTTGGCCTAATTTTCAATAATGTTTTTGTCAAGAATTTAATTTAAATCCTATATCAGTATTTAAACTAGGTGCTTTCTCAAGCATTCTAGAATTCCATAGATTTTAAGACTCTGTACTCCAGATTTTCTATCCAAAATGGTAACGAACCCTAATGCAACCAGAGTTTGATCTGGAGCTTTAAATTCTAGCAAATCATAATTTACACTGATGTTGTTTCTATTTTATTATATTATTGCATTACATGTTGAAATCTGGCTCAACTTCGTATTTCAGAAACCAATCTTTTATCAAGAATCCTCTAAGGCAAATGAGATTTTTAAGAAATAATTTTTGGTGGAATATCTTTGCAGTTTGGAAGCCAACCATCTGACAAAAATGAGAAATACAAGCCATGGCTCTTGGGGTAGATAGAAATTCACCAGCTTAAAAGTTAAGCCAGGAAGTTTATGTATATGAACTTTATGAGACAGGTGGATGTTATTAAAACCATTTTATAGATATGGAAACTGGAATTCAGAAAGCTTAAAAGCCACACAAAAATTAGTGGTTGAACAAGGGTTTAAACCCAGATGCTCTTTCCACCAAGTATATACTGCTTACTTTTCCATTACACACCACCTCATCCCACTCCAACCAAGTAAGCCCAGGGAACCACATCCTGGAACATAAACAATTCTTCCTTTTACCACTTGAGTGTCTTTGAACAGCATCTCTATCTAGAACATGCTGTTTCCCTTCACCCTCCTTTATTAGAGTCCTCTGCACTTCAATACCCTGCTCAAAATGCTTATGGAAGATTCTGCCCTTGTGTCCTTGTTGGAATAAATATCTTGATACCACTCGTCTGTTCTGTAACATAGCCTGGTCCTTATATTGCTTTCTTATTCTGACAGACCAAACTCTTTAAAAACAAGTACTTAGTCTTATCCATCTACAGATTCCCACATTACTCAGAAGTTACTTGATAATATTTACGATACTGAACTGAAAGCTATCCCCTTTCACTCTGTCAAGCATGCATTAGAAAACCAAATCTTTTGAAAAGTTGTGACATGCTCCCTGAAAGCGGTAATGGTTCCTGGAAACTTTCCAAAGTGCTTAGAAATGGACTTCTCGTAAAAGTGGTTGACTAGATTACCTTCTCTATCATTACAGCATATATAAGTTACCTAAAGAAATGACTGTGTCATAAAAGAACAATAACAAATGACCTTACTCTGACTACTGCAAGATAGGACTATGATAAAGTTATTTATAAATAAAAAGAACTACCACTGACAATAATGTATCAAACTGAGAAGTTTGAATATTTAAAAAAATATTTTAAAACATTTTAAAAGAAACATGTTTTCAAAAAAATCAATAAAATTATTTGAAAGATCAAATAAAATTTCAATCACGCTGAAAACTTAGTAAGAAACAAATCATTAGGGGAGTCAGATGACTCAGGTCTGCTCTCAAAGGGCGGGCAGATGGTTGCATATTGTGGAATTTCCTCTGACATGATGCAAGCATGAGGGTGCACTTGTTCCCTACTCTTACTATAATATAAAAAGCCACGGGAGCTCCCCATCTGACACAGGTCCTCTGGGACAGCAGAGCTCACAACCGTCTAGGACAAGAGCCAGGAAGAAACCAGAAAGACAGCGCCTTGTGTAAGCATGACTTCCAAGCTGGCTATTGCTCTCTTGGCAGCCTTCCTGCTTTCTGCAGCTCTGTGTAAAGGTAAGCACATCCTTGAAGTTTGCTGTGTCTAGATGTGATCCTCAGATAGAAAGATTATCCTTAATGCCTCGGTAACAGACATCCTTTTATTCAGCAAGAGAAAACCATCTTTGCAGTCATTTAATGTTAAATTGAAGTCTTTAATTTTTTAGGTTATATAAATATAATATTTAGAAAATTGTAAAGTTTGATTTATATAGAGTTCTATTCCTATCATTCATACTCTGTAGTATACATATATTTAACATAAATCTGTAATTTAGAGTATGTTTTATTGGAGGCCACATATACCCATTTTATCTTTTAATACTGAGTAAAAACTCTGGTAATTTTACTCGATGTACTATTTAATTGACGAGCTTCAAACAACCATCAATTGCTCTTTGGCTTAAAGACAGATTATAAACCTTATTGGGATCCCTCTTATGAAATAAATACAGTTTAGAATGTTTATGGTATATATAAACATTTTATATGATATATATGTATATATATATATATATATATATATATACTTTTAAACATCAAAGATTTTGCTAAAATATAGGACAATCTCTGTGCAACTCACATATATTTCTATTAGTTCTTCCTGAAGGCAATTTTCCTGTTGTTGGATCTTGCCTACCATGAATAACATTGTGGTATCACAGAAGATTATGCAATGTCGAGTAGGAGAAAAAGTACCATGAGGATGTCAACATTGCCCAAAGACAACTCCAAGTGTTTATGTCATTCCATGTTGTCAGGAACGACTGTTTTTAAAACAAAGAGAAAAACTGAGGTCAGGGGCTAGGAGAATATCCAACCATCAATTTCACGAATAAGTTTGCTAAAGATGTGTTGTTTCCCAAACACACAGTCACCAAATGATCACACTGGAATTAGCAAGGGCGAAGCTAGCTGAGCTATGCCTGTTAATGAAATCAATTCTTAATTGCTTTTTTCTTTTTTCACAGCTGCAGTTCTATCAAGAATGACCTCAGAACTTCGATGCCAATGCATAAATATACACTCCACACCTTTCCACCCCAAATTTATCAGAGAATTGCGAGTGATTGAGAGTGGACCACACTGTGAAAATTCAGAAATCATGTAAGTAATTTCAAAAGTGATTAGATACTTTACTTTAGTAAACCTAGAATTGAGGAAGGTGGAAGAATCCAGCAAAGTTCTAGGTACTAGGAATACATAGTAAGCAAAACAGAAAGGGAAAATTCTTTGTTTCCATGGCATTTAAATATTGTACCCTCCATGACTCATAGCTAAAAATTAGTTTGGACTTACATTTTATGCCTGTACTTAAGGAACCATGACTTGAATGCCAAAGGGATGTTGGAAACCCATTAAATACTATTTTAATCATATCTCTCTTATTTCAGTGTTAAGCTTGTCAATGGAAAAGAGGTCTGCTTAAACCCCAAGGAAAAGTGGGTGCAGAAGGTTGTGCAGATATTTTTGAAGAGGTAAGTTGTTTTTTTTTTTAAATTTAGATTCTTCATTTATCCTGGGACGTACAGTTCAGAAGTCAACCTATAAATTTCCTGCTGCTGCTGAAAATTTTCTTTTAAGTATCTGCCTCTTTGATTTAAAAAAAAATAGCAGCAATAGTGAGTTTGTTGTACTCATGACTGGGAGATCATATATCTCAGCTTGTCCAGGGAAGTGTGGGTATATGCCTGTGTCCTGTGTCATTAGTATGACTCTCTCTCAATCTCAGAAGTGTTCTGGTTTACATAACTTATCTGATCTCTCTATTTATAGCTGAAAGTATAGAGTAGTTCTAACACATAAATATCTAAGACTCTCTTAATTTCTATATTAAATATATTTTCAAGAACCATACATTCCTTCTTATTTAGAACATTGCTAATTTTAAAACTTTTTATTTTATTTTATTTCTTTTCAGAGCTGAGAAGAAAGATCCATGAAAACAACAACAACCAAAAATCCATTTGTCCTTGGTTTCCAAGAATTCCTCAGTAAAGATACCAAAGAAACTTCAAACAAATCTACTTCAATGCCTCATGTACTGTGTAGGTCTGGTGTAGGGTTGCCAGATAAAATACAGGATGCCCAGTTATATTTGAATATTAAGTAAAACAATGAAGATTTTTTTCAATGTCCCACATACATTGTTCCATGTAGGACACACTTATATTTTAGAAATTATTCATTGTGTACGGTAAATTCAAATTTAGCTGGAAATCCTGTTAGTCGTTTTTGTTTTTTGTTAAATCTTGCAACCCTAGTCTGCTGGCCAGGATTCACGAGTCCTTGTTCAACTGAGCCTCAGTTTCTTCTTCACACCCAAACTGGAGGAAAACATCTCAGCCACTAACCTACCTCACAGAGATGTGAGGGCATGTGGAAGCACTTTAAATTTTATTCAGTTATGTAAATTAGTTTGAAGTGTAACTTATTCACCTATTTATTATTTATATATTTATTTAAGCCTCAAATATAATAATGTTTGTGCATGAATTTGGAGAAATGGAAAAGAAACGTTGATAAGTATAATGATGGTAGTGAATTTATATTTATTTTTTATACTAAGTGATGTATTACAGAACTACTTTGATCAAGGCTGTTATATTATGATCATAGTGGCCAGATTTAGCAAATTAATAGAAAATAAACAAAAAACACATCCAGTTGATTTTTCTTTCAGATAAACAATAAATAATTTTTTAGTATAAATACATCATTATTTATCTGAAATTTTAATTGTGTTGGCAACCCTACTTTTAATATGCCTGGTCTGGTCTTGTCACTGCAAGCCTTATTATGCAGTGCTGTGTTAAATCACCTGAATCCTGAGTTATGACTATCTTTCTCAAAACAGCAAAAATTCACCAGGGAATATGAATAAAGTAATTTTTTGTTATTTCTTATTTATTTATTCTGAACAATTAGATTCTTATAATTTTATTTAAATTATTGTGTATTTTAACATCAACTTTATTTTTTACTTTAAGATGGTTTTATGTGTTCCCAAAGAGACTCTTTCTACTGTTTTTGATAGTATGAAAATATGAATGTATCTATAAGACATTTAAAATAAAATTAATTGTCAAAGTCATCAGGGGTTTGTCTGTTTTCCTTTGGTAAAGATTTATTGTATTATTCATTTATATTAAAAATCATACTTTGATTTAGAAAACATAAGTGCTTTCCCTTAGTATTTTATATATCATGTGGAAAATTACCAACCTTTATTTGTAGAAAAGCATAACTCCTTTCCAGAGATGGATTACAATCAGTAGTTTCTTCCATAGAATCATGAAAATATTCTCAACTCCCTACTGTATACCATTTTGCTAATAAGGGTGACTTCAGATTTTCAACAGATAGCCTAGGTGTCTGTACAGCTTAACACATCTGGGCACTCAGTGAAAGCGGGAAGAAGGTACACATTATAAGGCACTTCTCAGCTAATTGAGGAAAACTGTACATCTGAGACAAAGAAATTTTAAATATGATTAAAGACAGAGCATATTTGAAAACAAATCAAACAAAACTCTTAAAAGTAAAAACACAGTCTAACAAAAAACTCGGTGGCTGAGTTTTCTAACAGATTTGACACAGCTGAAAAGAAAACTGGAGATTAGAAAATAAACCCAAAGAACTTTATCTGAAATTTAAATCAGAGAGATAAAGAGTCAGTAAATTGGAAAGAAAAATAGAAAGAAAGACATAGAGGATGTCCAACTGGATTTTTACAAGCAGATCCCAGCTCATTTACTATTGCTGTTGGGTATTTTAAGTCCATGGTTTTCTTTTAGAGCTCCACAATTTGGGGTGAGGAAGAGAGTGCGCTCTTATTTTCTCATTTGTTCGTTCACATTGCAACCTACTTTTCCTATGCCATTTATCTCCTTACAATCGCTCTGGGTACCTGCAACTGCCGTTTTCTCTCTGAGTCAACTTTATCAGTGGTGTGGAGCAAAGCCCGTTCTCTTCTAATTCCCAGTGCACGTTAACACAAAGGTGTGCAGCATAATAGAATTAATAAAAGATTTGAGAGTTATGTACAAACAGGAACCAACTGAAAATTCAACGCCTGTAGTTTCTGTTCCTAGAAACATTGCTTCCCTCTAGAGTTAATTTCTCCCTGCTTATAGATCTTCTCTGGTCCTGCTGTGGGGCCTCTTCTTCGTCAGAGTTCTGCCTAAATTTCATTTCCATATTCTTTTCCATATTCTTTTTTCATATTCAGGTTCTCTTGTCCTACCCGCTTTTGTAATCATCTTGTGGATCTCATACACAGTGAATAAAAAAGATAACAAACAAACAATTTTTTAAAAAATGATGATGGGAGAGATACAGGCCTCTTCAGAAGCAGATAGCAAGGAGTTATCTAATCTAGGTAGCCTAGGCTTCCCTGAGAAAATATAAACTAGAGTCTGAAGGATGAGTACGAGTTAGCCACACAAAGGGAAGAAGGACGTGTGGGGAAGAGTGGTCTAGAAGGCAAGGGAGAAGTAATTTGTGTGATTTGAGAAGTGAAAGAATATTAGTGTGACAGGAGTTTGGCTTGAAACAGAACAAGTACTAACAGATGAAGCTATGCTAAATGGACTGTGGAAAGCTCTAAAGGGCTTAGATTTGGAATTGAAAAGTTCTACTGGATTCCGATTACCTTCATTTTAAATGGTGAGCATTATAAGCTATTCTTCTTCCTGGGTTTCCTTCCATAAAGCAATGGGGAGCCATACAAAGCAACCCAAAAGTCTGATCTTGGGGGAATTTTAATGTCATTTGGGGGTTGAATCATCAGGAAACTCCCAACCTTATACAAAACCTCTTAATGTGTTAAGTGCACATCCTTAATATGACCAATGTCCAACCCTGAAGGCAAAGTAAAGACATCTGCACCAATTTGGTGAATCTTAATAATGATACTTTAAAAAATCTACCTCTTAATTCCATTTTTGTCACTTTTAAAATATGCCAGACGCTTTTCCTCACTCTCATCTATATTAGCACTGTCTGTAAGACAACAAAGCATTCCACTGAAAAGACAATTAAGTGGATCAAATTGAAGATTAGGCATCATGTAAACAAGCCAAAAAGGAAAAATGAAAAAGAGTAAAAGAGAGACGATGTGAGAACAAGAGTGAGAGAGAAGGAAAAGCCAGTAAATTTGCGGAATTGACAATTTTGTTTTATTTTGCTTCAATGATATTAGTAAAATATGTATATAGACACAAGTTTTATTTGTATAGACACAGACTTAAACACAAAATTGAGCGTGCAATTTATTACCCTATACATTTAATCCATTTGTGTGGATTACAAAATACAAACCAAATTTTTCCAAGTAGAAACATGAATATAAATATAGAGGTACACACAATAAAAAAGTATGGAGAGACAATAAAATGTTCACGTTAAAATTGAATTAAGTGTAAAATACTATAACACATACATTGTACATACAACATACAAATCAAGTAATTTTTATAATTGCCCTTTTTTGGCTAGATAAGCATCAGAAAATAGATTCATAGGTTGAAGTTACCTAAGCAAAATCTTTTATTCTCAAGATTTTAGTAAATAAGTATCAATAGATAATTATTTTTACTGTAATAGATCTATTTTGCCATTTTCTTCTTCAGAAGAAAAACTATTTTGATTTTTGCTTGTGGTAGTAATATAGCTAAAAAAAAATTGCTTAAGATTGTATTAACTCTGCAATAACAAAAGAAAGCTTAGATAACGATTTCTCCATTACCCACTTAAAAAGATAGTCAGAGAACAATTGCCTCAAGTGTGGTAACATCTGCTGAGTTTGCAAGGATCACAGACAACAAACAGGGAATTTTTCCATGTAACAGAGTAAATAGCAGGCTTATTACTTCCCACAAGATTTACAGATGGGACAATCAGAAATTCTCCAAAAGATTACTTAAGGGTCAAGGAACCTAACGCTTAATGAATAGAGAAAGAGGGCTTTCTATGCTCTTTGCATTCTCATAGATAAAAATCAATGTGGATAAATATCATTGTTACAAGACTTTTAAACATTATTTGGTTAAATGACAGATGGACTTACAATCATAGCATGCTGAAAAAGTAAGATGGGGAAACATTCATAGATATTTCCACTCAAAGTTTGCTTCAGACTTTATCTAGAGGAATATTCTAATAGCTTTGTAAAAGATCATGGTGCTGGGGCTGAAGATAAGCTTTTAATGTATCTAGTGATTCTATTTCATAGGGCATGGTTTAGCTCATGTTTTAATCATGTTTTGATGTGATCGTTTCCACTGTCTGCATCCTAAATTAATCTTCTGCCATTCTTCCCATGCTTTTATAAATGCCTTCACATTTATATTTTCAGTGTTCCTCTGAATAAAACGTTTATGGGAAAGCATTCTAAATGTAGATACCTCTGCCTAGATTTACTTCTTTATGCTTCCACAGGTATTCACCATGACCCTTTACAGGAAGCCCACGTAGAGACATGTTTTATTAAAGTGACTTGTTTCTTCTCAGGTCTCAGAGGTCTCCTCAGGTCTAAGAGGTCTCTTATAAACTTATAAGACAAAGTTTATAAGAGCAAAAACCTCAGACAGTTTTCCAAATAGAGAGTCTTGTATTTTCTTCTGCCTAAAGTAAGTTGATTGGCTAAAAGCTATCAAAGAGAGGATGCTCCCCTAGGTAGGCTAAGTAGAGAGGACAGTTCTACTTCTTTTGCGTTTTCTGGGAAACCTTGTTATTTGCAGCATGTGCATGAGATTTGTATCTCTATGGCCTTATGTTGGCATGTCCACCCTAGTGAAACAAGATCTGCATCGTTTCCCTCATGATTTCTTTCTCTCCCTCTTCTGACACAGTTTGCTCACCTGGATGTTGGCTCAGGATCATGGCTGTGTAATAACTTTTAAATACTCAGATATCAGAGAGCAGAGGAGGGCAAGAACAATGAAGGCAATCACAAATAGCAAATATTGTTAAAAGTTTAATTTAAAAAATGTCTTATGGATCAATTAAGCTAAGCTTAGCTAATTAGGTATCTTTTCTTTTAATTGATAGATTGTTCTATTCTCCCTGAAGGGTTGATCCAGATACAATATATATGTATTCATTATTGCACAGACTCCACTTGGATAGCCAGTATATAGTTGACCGTAATTTAATCAACAAACTATGCTGGTCAATTGGGCCTTTAAAACTTGAGCTATTTAATTTTTTATTTGAGCCATAGTGAGGGATAAACTACAGCTCACAAACTGTAACATGTAAATTCACAGCCGAGGTAAAAGTCCTCTTTCTCACTGTTGTGGCCTCTCCCGTTGTGGAGCACAGACTCCGGACGTGCAGACTCAGCGGCCATGGCTCACGGGCCCAGCCGCTCCGCGGCATGTGAGATCTTCCCGGACCGGGGCACGAACCTGTGTCCCCTGCATCGGCAGGCGGACTCTCAACCACTGCGCCACCAGGGAAGCCCCCCAGTCTCCTTTGGGTCCTCTGTCAGAGCAGATTTTTTTTCTTAAATATTTATTTATTTATTTGGCTGCATTGGGTCTTAGTTGCGATACACGGGATCTTCGTTGCCACGTTAGTTGTGACATGTGGGATCTTTAGTTGCGGCATGTGGGATCTAGTTCCCTGTCCAGGGATCAAACTTGGGCCCCCTGCATTGGGAGTGTGGAGTCTTAGCCACTGGACCGCCAGGGAAGTCCCAGAGCAGATGTTAACTGATTTTGTTCTTAGATGTAAGATGAAGACTTCTGAGAAAGCTGAGCTTTGAGAAATGTGATCTGTGTGACTGCACTACTTGAGTTGAAGAAATTAGTGTTCAGAGAACTGGATCATAAAATGATTTTCTATTAGAAAAGATTTACTCTGAGGTGGAAGTTAAATATTCTATACAGTTATTACATTTTTGTTTTCTAAAACACATGACATTTAGTGAAGAAAAATAAATGCACCTAAATACAATTATGGAAAACAAACCAGAAATGTTATTATGAATGTGAGCTCTATTTTAAACTCTACGTGATCCTGTTTTTCAGCGTAACGTCTTTTCTTGTCTATAGCAGTGTTCTGATGAGGAAAAGTAGGAAAGAATCTGACTTAGAAACAGTAGCCGGTTTAGTGTAAGCTTAGTTAGAGATAGGAAACAAATTTGTTAAAACTAACATCATGACAAAAAAAGTAGTCATCAGTAGGCTTAAAGTTTTATATATCAAAACTAAAAAGATTTTTCCTTTTGCTTGAAGACATTTCTAGCTACAGGTAAGAGAGACTGAAAGAAGCCTGCTCAAGTTGCCGCAATTTTAAGAAAAATTAACCACAAGCTTAAGATTACAAATTGAAAGTCCTTTCCATTTGGGAATCTTTTATCACTGGAACTTTTAGACTAAAGAAAAATAAAGTGTGGCTGATTTTTTTCTCTCCTGCTTTTAACTAAGACCACATTTGAATATATATGTTTTTATTCCTTTGGTGATAGTGAATTACAACTATTCAAAATCAGGTTACAAGTATGAAATTTTAATTAGTGAAAAATTTTGGATTTTGTACAAATATTTAAAGTGGTAACATTTTCTAAATTTCTTATATTTCCTTATGTAACATCATTATCCAAACTGATACTTGAAAGTATATAAATCTAAGCACAGGTTTGTAACTAAATTATTTGTTTGTAAATAACTAAAAATCTTTTGAATTTGGTTTCTCTGAATCTCAGACAATATTGCTAATTACATGATCCTATAAAATTATTCCATTTGAATTTTATAGGTAGATTTAATTTTTTTTTTCTCTGACACATTCTAGTACTGATGTTGACTGTATTGTACTTTGTTGTTAACTTAGATTTTCTGTTCTCCTAATTGAATTTTTTGTCAGTTTGGACTAATACAATCCCAAAGTAACAGTAATACATGTATTCTTATAAACATTTTTGGAGACATAAAAGTTTCAGCCCCTTAAAAGCCAGGAATAAAAGAGAATTAAAGTAATTAAGTAATTTTAATGTGCGTGAGTCATTTTGGGTCACAGGTAATACTTAAGCAGAATATAGAAAAAATTTTTTAAAATCAATTTTCATTTGTCTATATTTGCTCTCTTATCACTTAGAATAAACCTAACGAAATGTTAAATATCCTCCAAGGGGTACATCTTTCTAGATAATTCATGTTGTGTTAAAGATCACAGCAACATATACCCAGTAAATTTAAGTCCAAATACATGGGCCCCCAAACTTAAAGAAAATAAACATATATAACCTCCTCACTTGTGTGCTATCTGTATATTTTTGTCTAATTATAAGCGGTCTTGGTTCATCATAGCGATAGTAAAATAATATATTATGGGTATTCACTTTTTAGACTATTATTTTAAAATAACTTTAGATTTATGGAAGAGTTGCAAAGATTGTACAGTGTTCCCATTTACCCTTCAGTCAGCTTCCTCTAATGGTAACATTTTTTGTAACCATGGTACATTTATCAAAACTAAGAAATTAACATTAGCACAATACTATGAACTAAACTATACTATATTTTTCCACTGTTGCCCTTCTTCTGTTCCACGGTCCAACCCAATACCATACTTTATTTAGTTGTCATGTCTCTGTAGGCTCTTCAATCTGTGATTGTTTCTCAGTTTTTGATGACCTAGACACTTCTGATGGGTATCGGTCAGGTATTTTGTAGGGGGTCTCTCAGTTTGGGTTTGTTTGATGTTTTCTCATAAATAGACTGAGGTTACAAACTTTAGGGAAAACTGTCACAGAATTGCCCTGCTTATTGCACAGTATTGGGGCACATGATATCAACATTATTTATTTCTGAGGATGTTAACCTTGATCATCTGGTTAAGGTGGTATCAGCCAGGTTGCTCCACTGAAAAGTGATTATTTTCCTTTGCATACCCTATTTGTTAGAAGAGTCCTGGGTTCATCTCATATTTAAGGGGATGGAAATTAAAACCTACCGCCTGGGGGCAAGAGTATAAAATATTTTGTGGTCATATGTTCAAGCCGGCACAGTAATTAAATATTTGAGGGAAATACTTTGAGGTTATGGGAATTTACTTTTTTTTTTGCGGTACGCGGGCCTCTCACTGTTGTGGCCTCTCCCGTTGCAGAGCACAGGCTCCGGACGCGCAGGCTCAGCGGCCATGGGTCACGGGGCCCAGAGGCTCCGCGGCATGTGGGATCTTCCCGGACCGGGGGAAGAACCCATGTCCCCTGCATTGGCAGGTGGACTCTCAACCACTGCGCCACCAGGGAAGTCCATGGGCATTTACTTTTGATATCCTTATTAAATATAATTTATATTAAAACTACTGTTTTAAAAGTTCTAAATAATATTGTATTTTATAGAATAATGATCATAGCTAACATAGAGTGCTTACTCTGTGCCAGGAGCTGCGCTAAGTGTTCCTCTTTATTATAACTCTGTGAGGTACATACTATTATTTTCTACATTTAACAGATGAAAATACTGAGGCAAAGAGAAGTTATATGATGTGCCCATTGTCATATGGCTAGGAAGCTACGGAGCTGGGATTCAAAGCTAGGAAATGTCAGTCTGGCCCAGAACCTGCCTTGTTCTCTGAATCATGATGCTCTATGAGATAAATAGATAGGTAGAGATATATAGAGATCAAGATATATTACAATAGGTAAGCAAATGTGTATAATATTGAGGATTAAGTCTTGAGAATCAAGACAGAAGCGGAATAAGTTGTAAAACTTTTCTAAGACTCAGTGAAGTAAATTGGCACATCTAAATGGTCCCAATAAAAGTCTCAATCTTCTGCAATTGCTATCTGGAATATATTACAAATGCTATATATCAATAAGATAAAGGCAAACAATCCAATAGAAAAATGAACAAGAATAGGAATAGGCAATGCACAAGAAACTAAACAGATAATCATTTTCATTACTTATCAAGGAAAAACAAATTTAAACTACAATGAGATAGCATTTCATATCTATCAGGTGGTCCACAATTTGTAAATCTGGAAACACTGACTTCTGGTGAGGACGTAGGGACATGGGAACTCGGACATGGCTGGAGAAAGTATAAATGCATGGAACCACCCTGAAAAGCACTTTGGCAATACTTGGGTGAAGTTGAAGATATCCATTATCATTTCTGTCTTCCCTAGGGAAATTCTCAACCATGTACATAAGAAATGATGTATGAGAATGCTTATGAAACACTGTTCGTAATAGCAAAATGTGGAAACAACTACTGTCCCTCAATAGTTAAATTGATAAACAATGCCATGACACAGAGTTAAAATGTAACAACTCCATCTGCTTGCATTAACTCAGGGAAGTCTTTAAAAACACACTTTTGAATTAAAAAAATTGTAGTTCAGTACAATGCCATTCATGTAAATGTTAAGGTCCCAAATAATGGTATTGTATCTATCATTTGGAAACATGCATTTCAGTAAAGTTTCTGTAGATGAAAATTTAATGTGTAGTCAATCTAAGAAAGAAACGGAAGATTTTATTCAAGCCAACCTGAGGATTTTCATCCAGGAGACAGTCTTTCAGAAAACTCTGAGGACTATTCTGAAGAGGTAAGAGGGGTGGCCAGTATGTATTGATTTTGATGAAGGTATACGTGCAAACAAGCACACGACTTGGTAGAAGGTTGCTGCTGTTTCAGTGCTGTTTGTGAGGAACAGATATCTTAGTTAATGGTTTTAGTGTTTCTCTAAGTATGGGAAGATGCAAGAAATTGGTTTCATAAAATTTTCTCCTGAAAATATCTAACTATTTGAGGGCCAGTTCTGCCAGTTTTCCTAGAACACAAAGTGCCCCATACTGATCTTCACCATGAATCCCTTTCAGGGTTACTGTAGGTCAGCCACCACGGTGGCCAGTGACTTGATTCTTGTAGAACTCGATGGTGGGCAACATTCTTTATTTTACAATCCCCTCCCTTTTGATCTTAATTTCAACCAAGGTTTGGGAGGCATTTTGTGACCAATTTGCCCCACGGTGCTAGGAATGCCCATTCCCGGGTCGGGCGAGGATTTCATTGATAGGCCACTCGACGTGTTATTACTGGACGAAGACTTTTTTTTTTTTTTTTTTGCGGTACACGGGCCTCTCACTGCTGTGGCCTCTCCCGTTGCGGAGCACAGGCTCCGGACGCTCAGGCTCAGCGGCCACGGCTCACGGGCCCAGCCACTCCGCGGCATGTGGGATCTTCCCGGACCAGGGCACGAACCCGCGTCCCCTGCATCGGCAGGCGGACTCTCAACCCCTGCGCCACCAGGGAAGCCCTGGACGAAGACTTTTTAACCGTAACCAAAAGCCTCTGGACTGCCTGTCTTACCGGTCTGATGTGGTCCAGGAAATGGTTCCCTATTGTTTCTTCTTCCCATATCTAGAGTTTCACTATTATAATCATTGATGTTTTAGCATATATATTTGATCAATCATTTCAAGTCACCTAATCATCCTTAATTTTATCTGAGGCTTAGTCACACATTGGGTAATGCAAGAAACAATAATCTTAAAAAACAGGCACGATACTAATAATATAGCTAGTAACATTAATAAGGTCATAAGTAAGTATTTAAGCTACGAACTTCCATTATGTGCGACCCAGTATCTCCCCAGGCCGTCTGACCAGCCTGTTCACCAATCGCTATCTTTAAAGGAAACGATAAATTGACTGTTCACCAAAGTTCACCAAAGATATCTGCATATAAAGGGCAAGTGGTGGGTCATTGTGACCCCTGGCAGTATTGAGAAAGAAATCTTGTCTTCTAAGGAGTTACACAGCTGACACCAGAAGAAGAAAAATTGATCTTTATGACTGAGCAGGTGTTTCTGTCATTGGGGCGGTCTTGTTAATGCACACTGCAGATACACAAATCACACTAGAGGAGAGGGAGGAAGCCAAAATGGGCAGAGAAAAAGTTTATGTTAAGTTTTTCTTCTCTTGCTTTAAAATATGAATTTTATTTCATCAGTTCAGAACAATAATGAGAATGCCACTATCATAGGAATTTGGCAGTGAAGGGGGAAAAGGATTGGCCAGTGGGGCTTTAGTATATATATCATTTTTTACATTAAAAAAGACCTGAAGCAAATATAATGAAATGTTAATACTGCTTAATTTCAGAAGTGGATAAATAGGTAATTGTTATATGTACATATATTTTACTTTCATGCTTAAAGGGTTTTATAATTGAATGTGAAAAGGCTGAATCGTTGTGGAATTTTTTTTCTTAATGGGGAAATAGAAGGGAATTTAAACATTTCCTTCATTAAAAATCCCTTTGAGCTTTTAATCGCCAGACTTCCTTCTTCCTTGTTATGAGGTTTAGTAACCTCAAACCATATTTACTTCTGTGGTTTCACTCTGAAAAAGATTTGATTCATTTAGAAAAAGTCTTTTGTGAACCTAGATTCTAAGCTAGAGGTTCTCAGGGGAAATTGTTTTCTATGGCAGAGCTAAAGAGAAAAGCCAAAACATTTTGATGTTGACACAACTTCTGGTGAAATGCCATAAAGGTCACCAAGTCTGTGATCCTTCATGGGATCCACAATGTGGGCCTAGAAACTAGCCCTGCCCCAGCCATCACTTGGAGCAGAATGGAAACATTCTGAGGACATGCATGATGCTTTCCTGGGATTCATTCTTCTTTAATACACTGCTTTTACTTGTTTCCAGATTTTTCAAAATTGTTTTCAAACTTTTACTTTGAGTGGCTGTCTCACCGTTTACATGGCAAAGGAAGTCAGCCAGCTGAGATTGCTGATGGTACAGTGCATGCTAGCTTATTTTTTTCGGCTTATGTGATAAAGTTGTATTTTATAAAATGGGTATTTTCTTAAAGGTATAAGGGTGTCCAAGTGTGCACTTTGAGGTGGGAAACAGTCTTTTTCTCCATCTATGAAATCCTATATTCCATACAATGTCTCATGACTTTAATGAGATTGAATAAAGGCACATCTGTACTTATCATGAGAGTTTTATTAAACAAACATAAGAAGTCTGATTTTGCAGATATAAAAAATGACATCTAATCTGTATTATTTGAAGTACTTGTAATCCAAAGAAAAACTTCTTGAAAAGTATTTTTCAGTTTGATATATTTTTGCATAAAGTCTCTAGAAATTGGATGTAGTTGATTTTGTTAACTACTATAGTAAATCATTGAAAAATAAAAGATTAGAAGTAGAGCAGTGCTTGACAATTTGTTTTAAATCACTAGAGAAACATTAAAAGCATACTACTTTTGCTTTTTGGATATACTTAATTTTAAGTAATACATGTTGAGACAAAACAAATAAAACTTTTGCTTCTGAATAGTATTTTAAATTTAAGGGGGAAAAACCATAAATGATGACATGTTTTCATTTTTCTATGTTTTGTATTTATAAAATTTTATTTTAATAATGATACACAGTCAAGAAGTACTTTAGAAAAATTAGTCTTTCTTTTCTTTTTTTTGCTTCCTGCCTGTATATCATGTCATTTATCTTTAAAACATGACAAGTTCAAGAACCCTTAAAAATTATTTTATTCAGATTATGGTTTTCAGAAGAGAGGGCTCTGTATTAGTCATCTTTGAAATTTTCATAGCATTTGTTAAGCCTCCCTTGTTGAAATGAAAATTTCAAATAGACTTGATATCATCCGGGCCTCAGAAACAGCAAATGATGAAGCAAAGTGGTGGAAATTGCCCCACAGTTTACGGATGACTGAATGAATGAATCAACTAAAGATACTCCGTGCAAGAGTCTGTCTGTAAATCTGCTGAGATTCCAATCAGAGCAACAGATGGTCTGAACAACATTTATGGCTCCAAAAGGGTGTTGGCTTCTTCCCCATACTTAAGACCTGTAATTTTGAGGTGAAGATGACACAATTTCCCGTTTGGGACAAATCCTGGGAGTTGCCATACTGATGTTCCATTTGAATAAGGATATGAAAAAGCAGAAAATCCAGATTATCTTACACACTGTAAAAAGCATCCTTTTAAACTATAGTTTTTGATGAGTTTTACCAAAGATATTGACCTATCTAGGCACTAATGATCTTGAGCACCTTTTCATGTACTTATTGGCCAATTACATATTTTCTTCTATGAAGTACGTGTTCAAAAATTGTCCCTATTTATTACTAAATGGTTTGTCTTATTATAGAGCTGTGTGAGTTGTTATACATTTCAATTATAAATTTTATCAGATACATGCATCACAAATGTTTTTTCCCTTTTTGTGACTTGACTTTTCATTTTCTTGGAAGTGTTTGAAAAGCAGAAGATTCAAATTTTGATGGGGTCAAAGTGAGCAATTTTTTCAAAAGTACTTATTAGTACTTTTACAATCTTGTCTAAAAACCCTTTGCCTACCCCAAGGTCTGAACATTTTTTCTTCTGTGTTTTCTTCTAGAAATTTGATCATTTTAGTTTTTATGTTTACGTATATGATACATTTTATGTTAATTTTTGTGTCTGGTGTAAAGCAAAGACCAAGATTTGTTTTATTCCATGTGTATATTCAATTGTTCCAGCACCATTTATTGAAAAGACTGTATTTTCCCCATGGAATTACCTTGACACCTTTGTAGAAGATCAGATTTGGTCTGGCAAAGCATGTAAGAGGCCACAGCATAAAATTTGTTTCATTTGAAGTATCTGCATCTGTTTAAAATATATGAGTCCAAAAATTTAAACATCAGGCCAGAGCACTTTGAAAGCTTTCCTCTTTCAAAGATAAAGTATTATGTAAGGAAAAAATGCCTCACTTAGAATAAAACACAGGACCTCTCTGGCCAGAGGTTAGGAATGAAAATGTGAAGAGGTGGTTATCTGATTCTAAGTCCATGACTTTATCTTCCTGAGTTTCCCTTATTGGGTCCTTCTCATGGTGATTCCCACCATTATTGTCATACTGGCTCTATCAGTTCATGGAGCTCCCTATTTATACATGGACAAACCCCTTGCTTTAGGTTTTCCTTAATATAATTGAGACCTAATGACACATTTTTAAAAGTTATCAAATAAAAAGAAGAGAAAAAAATACACCTAGGAAATAATGTTCTAGAAACACTTTAGTTCACAAAGTCTTACATACATCTGTAGACACCTTGCTTGAATCTCTTACTTTCTAAGTTAGATCTATCTCTAGGTGAAGGCTAGGTATCGCCTGTGACCTAACCTCGACAAGTTCCTTCTGAGGCATTTTGAACTTTCACTGTTAAACCAAAGAGATAGATTTCTGGTGAGTAGTTCCCAAAATTATTTCCCACTCATTTACAGTTGTCTGAGAAATGGGTGGACACAACAGGTACCAATAGAGATTGGAGCTTTACACAGACTCACTTCATACAGCAACTGAACTCCATATGATCATTATTACAGCAAAAACATAAGTCAAAAACTCCACATGATAGATAGCCATAATCATGCAGCTTAATCATTTATTAAGTTCCACCTTATGCCAGGCAGTACGCTAGGTGCTTTACCTGCTGAATTCTATTTAAGGAAAGAACTACATAATTTTTAAAGCGTTAATTCTTTCTCTTTTTTTTTTTTTTGCTGTACACGGGTCTCTTACTGTTGTGGCCTCTCCCGTTGCAGAGCACAGGCTCCGGACGCGCAGGCTCAGCAGCCATGGCTCACGGGCCTAGCCGCTCCGCAGCATGTGGGATCTTCCCGGACCGGGGCACGAACCCGTGTCCCCTGCATCGGCAGGCGGACTCTCAACCACTGAGCCACGAGGGAAGCCCATCATCTGTGTTTTTAAAGAAAACACCAAACAGCATATTTTCTTTGAAGTCAAGACAGTTTTGTTGCATGATCAAGATAACAAAATGACTATGAAAAACTGAGGAAAATGATGAGGTGTGAGCCAGACAGTAGGAAAAGATCTTTGTGCCCCGGGATGCCAGAATTGCTCTAGAAACTCTCATTTTTGCGTGTTCCTTTATTTATTTCCCACTTTAGAGTTTTCTATTGTTTTAAAAAAATAGGATTTTTTTTAAGCAAACAGATATATGTATATCTGCACAATTTCAGGACCATTCCTCTTCAAACTCCTGTAGTAGGATTATCAATTCGTTACAGAGAAGAGTCAGTTCTGCATTTACCATATCACAAAAAGGCAGTAAAGATCTTTATTAGAACTCTCAGCCCCAAATATATTTAATCTCACATTAGATATGGCTATGCCCCTAATATATCTTTTGTGTTTTTGAGAATAGATTGAGAATGGAGGTTGTGGTGGTGGTTTTTGTTTATGCTGATGGTTACCATAATGGCCACAATAACACATAGGGTCACATCGCTGCTGTTGAATTCTTAGAAGCCCTTGAGGAAATTCCCAACTTCATAAGAAAGTTAGGCATGGTTTCAGGAAGAATAGAAAGTACACTATAGTATACACCAACAGAGTGAGAAAACTCATTTTTCAACTAGAAAGAACCAGGCTCCAAAGCTTCTAAGCCATTGAATAACACACATAAAGGGCATGGACTGATGTTATCTATGAATGTGACAGATAGTTATCCTGATTATGCAATTTACAGATGACTGGGGCTTCCACCCATTCACCTGGTATTGATTCATTGCACTTACATTTTGGAAGAGTCTGGAAAGAAGATGACAAATTAAGGGGCATAACTCATTAGCATAAATTGGTTTTTCAGGTAGCCCCCAAAGTGCACCTGAGCCGTCTTCTTAAATTATGTGTTATGGGTTTAAAGCCTTTAGCAACACCCCAGTAACAGGTCACTGCAGCGGGCTAGGTTTACAGCTTGTCAACCTCCTAAGAGGGTTCAGCTCCTAGTCTTTCCCATATCAGCTGGTCCACTGCTAAGCTGTGTTTTCAATTTGGTTAGGCCAAGTATATGGAAACTGACAATGTACTACTCCCTCTCTAACTTCTCCTGTCCTGTGGCTCACAGATTCCTCCCTTCCTAGCAGAAAAGAGATGCCTCCTGAGAGGCTGAGAAGGCATCATGGAGGAAGTGACATTTAAACTGAATCTTAAGGGGTAAGTAGGAGTTTGTGATGTGAGTACATTGATGATAGAAGAGATCAACAGAGCCATGAGAGAATATAGTACATTTTATGAACTGTAAAAAGAATCTGGTGTGGCTAGAATATAATGGACTTAACAGGGACAGTAGAGAAAACTAGGAGAAGAAGTTCAGATTATGAGGGACTTTGTGTGCTAAGCTGTGGTTTTCAGCCATTTTTTTAGTGATAGATGATGTTCATATGTATGACACACACTCATGGATATAAGGAAAGTTACCTATAAGCCCTAGTATTTTGCCTATACATTCTTCTACTTCTCTTACAGTTAAGGTAGTATGTTAGGATGCAAATGAGTGAGGTTTTTTTTTAAATAAAGTTATCATCTTGAGATCAATTTTTTAAGTCAAAAATAAAAATGCAAAAAAAAAAGAGAAAACTGTAGATATTTTATTGGTAACAAATTACTTTGCCACATCTTACCACTGATCATGATTCACAGCCTGCTCTAATGGTAGGGTAGAAACTGTTTAATCTTGTGGGTTTCAATACAGGTTTTAAACAGAGAGTAAGGTGATCACATTTAATTCTTTAAATTTAACTGGTGACAGTGGTCAGCTGTACTCAAGGGAGGAGAGGCTGATTGCAAGAAAATCGCATAGAAAACTGTTGAAATATTTGGGGAGGGATGATGGAATCCTGAATGGCGGTGGTAGTGGAATTATATAGGAGAGGAAATTTGAAAAACATATGTTGGCCCCTGTTTCTTTTGAGAGGTCAATAGAAAATAAATGAGAGGGACTAAAAGGAGGTATTTTGGGGCCCTTTTAAGGCTATTGGTAATGTTAGCCATAGAAATTTTAATAAAGATCGAAGCCATATTGTCATAAAATTAGGAGCAAATGAAAGAGAAATTAATAGAGAAAAAAACTGTTGAGAAACCTGGTTATAAGGGAAGGAGCAAGATTAGTTGGTAACCTAAAGGAGTTGTAGGGTCAAGAGGCAAACGTTTTAGTAAAGCTGGAAAACTTTGAACAGGTTTATGTGTGAAAAAGGAAAGAGTAAATAAACTGGAGAAATAAGATAACTGATGAAGTAAAGTCCCAGAGAAGTTAAGAAAGAGCAGGATCCAAGCTAATAATCACCCACACGGATGGTGTCTCTGACACCAAAGCCCTGCTCTGACAGGAACTAAAGTAAGGGTAGGGGCTGGCATAGCTAGATATAGAGATGAGGGAACAACAGTTAACTTTATGGTCTCTTGAGGTAGAAATGAAGATCATTTGCTGAAAATGAGAGGGAGGGTTCACAGCAGGTGGGGTGCTTAATGGTTGCTATTAGTTCACTTTCTTTCTGGTTCCCAGACCTTGATTTCCCTCTGAGAAACCATCACCTCCCCATTCTCAGTCCATGTACTTTACAAAAATTGAATCCGCTCTAGGCATGTGACTCAGGTCTGGTCAATCAGATTATCACATTCCCCTGCACAAAATGATAGGCTCAGGGACAGATTTGAACCTTAATGGAACAAAAAGGGAAATTCTGCTAAGAAATACACTGAATGAACTTAGCAGGGTAGAGGGACTGAGATCACCTGCCACCAACTTGCAACTACATGAAACCCAAGAATGGAGCCAGCACCAGGAGAATGGGGCCAAGAAAACAGGCTAGGTGACTGACAGTGGTTGAGTCCTGGGTTCAGCCAGACTTGAAGCTAATTCTCAACTGAAATATTCAGTTAAATAGCCAATTAATTCCCTTTTCTCGGGAGCCTAGTTTGGTTGAATTTTTTAGCACTTGAAACAGGAAAATTACAACTGACAGAGTTGGAAAGGTTGGAAACAATGATTATAGGAGTGAGTAAAAGAGCTGCCAAGGGGAAGAAAAAAGTAGTCCCAGGCAGAAATAAGGCACCCATTCATTAGGTCTGATATCATCTCTAAATTTTCCATAAATTTCCAGAATTAAAAAAGTGAAGATTTTCACTGCAGTTCTCAGAAAGACTTGAGTTTCTAAATCTTCTCTCAAGAAACAATGCAACTACAGCAATTTCAGATTTCCTGAGCTTACCATTAATCTTGTAAATGAAGGTGTTCATCTTGTAAGTGAAGGTGTTTCACTGTTTATTTAAACATCATCAAAAATAAACAAACATTATGGAAAGATTTGTGGTTTTCACTTATGAGATCGATCCCATAGAATCTGCATTGGCGGAGTTAGTTATGGCCATGCTATAAAGTGTGATGGTACAGGCTTACCCTGCTCCCAGTATAAATTCCCACATCTGTCTTCTTTCCTTCCTCCTTCCCACAAATATGCTTTAATTGCTTACATAAGGGCTATCCATTTGATCAAGGACTACGGATACAATGAAATGCAAGCAGACACCGTCCGTTGCCCTTATGGTACTTACAGTTTAGTAAGAGAGTCAGTCAGTAAGCTAGTAATAAAACATGCAAAATATTGCAACTGTAAAAGTATTATAAGCAGAATACATCTTCTTCTGAGTGCACACAGAAACAAAAGTTTATTAGATAATACTTATCCTTACTATGGGCAACCCACTCTGACATTTTTAATAGTATTCTACTTCCTTTTTTAAAAAAAATGCTGGTCATAACTACCTAAATTTATTTCATAACCTACTACCATGGGGGGATTTGGCTTAGTCAGAAAAGTCAGAGAAGTCTTCCCTAAGGAAATGATGATTGAGCTGAGGTCAAATGATGAGTAACAGTTAATTAGGTTAAAGAAGGGAGAAAAGAGTCATCAGAGGATACAGCGAGTGCAAAACCTGGGGACAAGAGGAGGAAGATGTATCCTTGGGACTGAGGAAAGCCAGAGTTTGGTTGCAGTGCAGTGAGCAAGGGGGTGGGAGGTAGGGGACTGGTGCCTGATGACATGGAGAGACAGGTGGCCAACACCAGGTAGGATCTTTCAGGCCATGCTAAGGATTGTTGCCTTTGAGAACAATAAGATGGCACTGAAGACTTTTATTCTTTGAAAAGACTGTGTGAGCTAATTGTGCAAAAATAGGGGTAAGGATGGATATAGGTAGAACACTTAGGGTAAGGGAAAAACCACAGCTTGGATTTGAGTAGATGGCAATTTACATGGAGAGAAGTATCTTAGCATTAAAAATTAATTCCTAGTATAACATAAACAGACACTTATAGTACTAATTCTCACACTCATCTCAGTTTCTACATAATCAATCACCTAGGGAAGCTGATTGACAATGTAGATTCCTGGGTTGTACTCACAAAGATTTTGATTTGATGAGTTTGTGGTAGAGCTCTGATATGTGTATATATTTTAAAATCCCATGGAAATTCTGATGTACAACTAAGATATAGAACTATTAAGGGGATGCTTCTCTTCTTTATTCTACACTCACTTCCATGAGTGACCTAATCTAATTCTTTAACTATAAATGCTATCCTTGTGATAATCACTCCCAAATTTATATAAGTTAAGCAAAACCTCTTTGCTGAACTATGTACTACTATATGCAACTCTTTAATACTTTATATCTTTACTTGGGTGATCTAATAGGAATTTCTAACATTAACAAGACCAATATAAAATTTTAAATCCCAAGCCATTCCCCATTCAATCTTCTCCTTGAGTTTCCCTATCTCTGTGATGTTAACTTCATGCTTCCACTTGCTCAAGCTAATCTCAGAGCCATCCTTAATACCTCATGTATTTCATGCCACACATCCAATTCACTAGCAAGTCCTGTCAGCTCTACCTTTCAAAGACGCCCCCAACCCAACGACTTCTCACCAGCTTCAAGGCTCCCACTGCAAATGAAAGCATCATTATCTCGTACCTGAACTGTTGTAAAATCCTTTGCACTGGTCTCTTTTCATCTTTGTTTGCCTCCCTATGTTCTATTTCACACAGTGCATGGTAAGCCTTGAAAAAGAGAGATCGTTTCACTCTTCTGTTCAAAAATCTTCCAAATGGCTTTATAATTCACTTAGAGGAAATTCAAAGTTCTCTTCATATCCTACAAGGCACAAACCCTTCAAACTTACCACCTCTAACTGCTTTTTACTAATAACGCTCAGGCACATTCATCCTTAAATATACCACGCAAACTCCTATCTTGGGATCTTTGCACCTGAGATTCTCTCTGCCTGAAATACTACTTTTCCTAGAACCTGTAAAGTTTGTCCATCACTTCTTTCAGTGCCTTGCTCATATACAATTATGTTAGAGTCCTTCTTATATCACTCTATATAATATATATACACACATTATGTATGTATATATATGCACATATATGTGTATATATATTTTCTATATATATAATTTGTCAACTATGTGTATATATGTCTATATATGTACATCTATATATGTATGTCTATATATATAGTTTATATATATACTATATATATATATGTATATAAAATTTGTCAACTGTTACTCCCAATAGAATGTCTGTCCCTTGAGAGGGAAACTTTGGTTTCTTGCTGTATCTTCAGTGATGGGAGAATTTCTTGGTAGAATCTCAATAAATATTTGAGGAATGAATGAATGGCATAGAAAAGGAAAATATGGTGAGACAGACATGGAGAAATGGATGGGGATGGGTGGCAAGAGCATGAAATGTTCACAGTGGCATCTCTGACACACCTGCCTGCCATTGGCAATGGTCAAATCCCAGGTACAGTTATGCATATGCAAACAGAACCTTAGAAGAGGTAAGGAAGACTATCAGGCAGTGTTACCTGCATTGACTCTGCTGTCAGAAAGCCTGATTTTGAACTCCAGTTCCACCACATTCCTGTGGGACTTTAGTCAAGTCAGTCAACCTCTCCAAACCCTTATAATACTTACCCAAAATATGGACTAAATGAGATTGTTTGGAAGAGGATTAAATGAAGATAATTCATAAAATGCACTTGGCACAAAGTAGGTATCAAATATTAACTGCTGTCTATTATCATATGGTAGCATGGGGCTAGTTAGTGGCAGGATAATGAAAGAAAGAGAAAATAAGAGGATCAAAAGAGTCAAGACATTGGGCATACTCTGCAGCAAATATTTAGATAAGTGAAGGTCTTTCTCCCCCTTTAAAATGCTTATTGAGAGTAAGAGGTAAATAGAACACCAATAGTCACAATCTTTCTAGTGTTGACCTAGTCAGACCTTTAGATTTCATGAATAGAGGTAAGGCATAATCAGGTCAAATGCCAGATGAAAAGAGGAAGGTAGTTGAGAAAAACATAAAACTGATTCAGCAGAAGATTTAGTGAGTTGCGTTACACCACATCCTGTTATTTTTGTAGGCCCTTAACCAGTATCATGTGTCCCAGCAGCATAAGGTTAAGACTAATTTTAATCAACATCAGCAACCATTGCCAGAGGCAACCAGCTCCTGCTTTAGTCAATATGGCCATCAAATGGTCTAGAAAAATACAAGTGAGAAATATCTTTATAATCCCAGCATCTGGATAAATGATAGATGAATTACAGCATTATGTAGATATCGAACTTTATTTCTACATTCAATCACAATAATAAAAAGACCAACAATTTTGTAAGAACGTGTTTTTTATATTTACTCTACTATTTCTATTTTTTTCCCCCATTTCCCCAATATACATACTTTTAATAGGTTGGTAAATCTCCTAAATATTAGCTCACATTCAATTGTACCATTTAAGGTTTCTATGATTCATAAGCATGCTTGAATAGATTTGGAGTCAATTCACAATTTTAATATGTACGAACACATTAAATGCTAAGATTCGTATCACAGGTCAACGTGATTAAGGCAACCAGATTGGTGAAAACTCTCTCAGAAATGACTGATCACAGACACGGAAGTATGCAGTTGAGCATTAATATTGTTTTTAATTAGGGCTCTCGATTTGTCATTGCAATATCTCATGCTGCTAAATCAACAGACAGCTCATTCTTACCTCTGTTGTTAAGTATCAGGGGTTTTCCACAAACCCCAGAATTGGAAGTGTTGACCAGTAACAAATGAATCCTTAAGTCAGATATTGAAGCAGAAAAGACTCATTGTTGAACATGAAACAAATGTTTCGATGTAAAATTCAACATTTAAATCACATCCGCTGTGGGACTCTGGGGAAAGGCATCTGCTCTGAAAATGGGTGGAATGAAGTTCATAGAAAGTCTTCCTCTAAGCATGTCCACCACAGAGAAAGAGAGCTAATACAACCCCATCTTGAGATGGGCAACTGTAGTTTAAATGAAAGAATCATCAACCAACAGGAGCTGCAGCAGGATGAGGTCTGGCCCCAGCCTTGAACTAAGAGGATCAACACCTAAGGAAGGTCTTTCTGAGATAAGAAGAGGACAAAGAAAGAAGTGAATGAGGTCGCCTTGATGATAAGTAAGGAGAAGTCTCTGGTGCTCTTTAACTCCTCACACAAGGCCAAGTGTTGGCCTAGATATTGAGGAAGGACAAGACAAAAGGCAAGCGTGAAACATACTGCCACAGCAGATTATCTTTAGGCAGTGCTGTTCCAGATCCTGATAAATCAAATATAACTAAGGCAACTTCTCAACTGCCTGGAAATGAACACACCTGAAAATGATAACAGGATGTCAATTCATTCATCATTTCTAGGGAATAACAGACTTTTTAACTTAATAACATCCAACATGCCAAATGTCCACCTAGCCTGTTATGGCCTTGATGCTTACATTTAAGGTTTTAAACATTGTGTATTACAGGCTCACATGATGTCTCAGGCATAGAGGAGGAGAGAGGAGTAACATTTCCCCATCTCAGACATTACTATCCCTAGATAGAATTAGTGGGGCATCCTTCCCATGGTTGCCATACTGTGACCCAAGAGGTTCTATGAGCTGAGAGAGCTAAAAGGTTCATATTGATCCCTCCTACCTCTGCTGGTCTTGACAGTACCACCTAGAGATGATGGGGCAGCTATTAAACCACCTTTTTTCCTATATCAGAGCCCTTAGATGAATACATAATATTAGAAAGAGAGGGAGGCTAGATTTTGTGGGAACTGTCCAAGGTGTCAGGGGAGGAAGATTCCCTGGGACTAACCTATAAGTCTGTACCAACAATCACCAAATTTTAAAAGCAAACCAAAAAGAGGAAATTTTTCTCTAGATAGAAGCCTCAAATTTTTCTTAGCTTTTTAGGCAGGCTTCTATGAAGTTTGTGCTATAGTTCAGGAGCAGTGATTGGATAGGTCTTAATGTTCATGGCAGAATCTCTTATGGGTCAAAACCTGTAGTTGTAGTTAACGGAGCTATATCTTTCTGGTAGGGGCTCAATCATCCTAGAGAAATATAGACAAAATAATCAAAAAAGAAGGACACTGATGCAAATCTGTTGAAGAAGTCCTCCTATAGAAGTTGTTCAATGACCACAGATTACCAATACCTCTGAGACTCTGGCCTGAGTATTAAAGAATATTGAATGGATATTTAGAATTTGGAGAAGAGAAGGAAGGAAAATAGAAGAGAAAGGAAATGAACAAAAGAAGGGATATGTATATTAAATTCTTAAATATCCACCAAATGGCAGGGAGAAATAGAAACCTCTTACGTGTTGATGCTGAAAAAGCTATTTCTGAGGATAGTGGAGAGAGGAGCAACAGAGCAGATGCTGGCAGATAAAGTTCACTAAGAAAATATGAGAACAGATGCTAGCAGCTGCTAAGTGCTTCTGTGGGGACATACGTGAATTGAGAATGTGAATGACCACCGCTTCACCCTATTTTTTTGGTGGTAGTAATTAGAATTTGGGAGAAGCAAGAGAGGGAAGTACTATTAGAATCTTAAAATAGGGACAAAAGGAGAAAACCACAAAGGCAGCTCTGGGATCTCAGCTCATAACTTGGTTATAGGTTCTGATATCATGACAGCATGTTGAAGGTATGCCTTCCACATTAAAAGCTTTGAGGGTTGTGGGTAGCCGGGGTTCCTTCCCTAAGTAGAATCTACGTATACTCAGTCCTTGAAAGACCAAAGTCCAGTGGCATACTTGTGTCTCTGCTATCACCACGAGGTAACCCAGTTACCTACCAGAGGAACCACTAAAAACATGGCCTCTCAGAACCAGTCAGAGAAATGCCATAGGTACAGAAATGGTACAGACCTTTAGTCTCCTAATGACAAACTAGACTCTGAGCTACTGAAGTCTAGTCTCTAACTGATAAGCCTCTATCAGTTAGAAAACAAACCGAGGCTAGAAGGAAGGATCATTTTAAAGACCTTTTCTCATTATTATCTGCCCCTCCTATCACTTAGTATTATGAGGGAGCAGTCTTTCTTCTCACACAAAGTCAGTAATCAAAAATGTTTGTAGAATAAATGCATTAATAAATTAACAACAACAGGCCTTTGTGGTTTGAGTCCTGGTGCTTTTTCCACCTAGGGTACACTATGGAGAGGTTGAAATTCTTTGAAGAAATTGTGAAATTGTAACATTAAAGGAACAGATGGCCCTGGGTGTTGTATATCATGGGAATTCAATATGAACTATAGTAGTAGTGACATTGACAAGACTATTTTTATCTTCTCTAAGGTTCTGATACATTATCACAAGAGTAGTCTAGCTAAAATCAATCACCTTGACTGCTAGAAACTAGAGATGGGGAGAAAAGAAAAAAAATAATAATTCCTTTTTCTCTTGAGTATCTTTATAGAAAACCCTACAAATTGAGTCCAAACAGCTTTTAACTGAAGAAAGTTTCATTACCTGTGGTTAGTAGGATATATTGAAGGGAAATTCATGGCTAGAGTTACTGTACTTTTGATACATGAAATGAATGTTGGCTATTCACAAGGCAAACAAGACATCAAAATGTTAAATGATTCATGGAAGTGTTGAAATAAATCTTGGATAATTGTTTTATTAGAGATTAGTGATCTTAAGACATCTGTTATGAAGCTGTTGGCTAACAGCTGGCCAGAGAGTTATTATAGGATCCCATAATCAAAATGCTTCACCAACAGAAAAAGAAGTCTGGGAAAAAAGTATGTGAATGTCTGTTGAGTATGGCTCGCGGGCTCTAGAGCTCAGGCTCAGTAGTAGTGACGTGCAGGCTTGTAGTAGTGCTCCGCGGCATGTGGGATCTTCCGGGACCAGGGCTGGAACCCGTGTCCCCTACACTGGCAGGTGGATTCTCAACTACTGTGCCACCAGGGAAGTCCCCCTGTATCTTTTTAATATATTTATCTTTTGCTTATACTGTTATTTGTTCTTTATAACTAATGACATCATTGTCTTAAGCAAGACGTTAGGATCATGTGAGAGCCTACTTGAGGTCTCTTTGAAAATATCTCTGGAAAAGGCCAGTTTTGTGAGGCTTTTATATACAGCGTGGGACAGATTACACCCCAGGAGGGAGTGAACAGCAACCAGAAGTGATACCTGACATCACCCGCTAGCTGCATCCCACCAAATATCAGCCTAAAGACTTTCTTTGGGAAGCAATGTGGCAGAGAGGAATCAGAAACTATCATTTATAAGAGCTGTAACAAGTCGGTTAACCTCTCTGGGACGTTTTCTTTTCTTTTTTTCCTTTTTTTTTTTTTTGCCTTATATGTATACAAAGAATAATAGCATTTGTTTTGCAGGGCTATTATAAAAATTATAGAAAATTGATATGAAGCAATGCACCAGATCCTAGAGAAGATGAGAAAGGTTGGGTAATGCAGAGAGAAGGAAATGACTTAAACATGAGGATAAATACTCTGAGACCAGAGACCACTGTATATTGGAGTCCTTAAGGCACTGTTCTAGACCACGATTTCTTTCTAAATCTCTCACTAGGTAGAATCCATAAGTAATTCTCTATGTTGATGTCTCTCACAACAGCTATGGCACAGACCACTTCCTTGAGTTCCACACTCATATACAGTTTCCCCCTTGACAATTCCACTTGGATATTTCACAGACATTTCAAATCGTTTACGTTTAAGAGACAATCCTTCATTTCACTACCATCTAATCATGTTCCTTCTCCAGTCTTTTACATCTCGATAAATGGCACCACCATACACTTAAGTTGTTTTCATTAAACAACTAGGAATAATTCTTAATTTTCTATTGCCTATATCCAACTCATCAACATGTTCTGAAGATTATATCTACAAACTATATTCATCATCTTCTGACATCTTTAAATTTCCACTGATATCAGTGTAGTCCACCCATCATAATTTCTCACATAGACCAGGGGTTGACAAAGTTTTTTCTATAAAGGACCAGATAGTAAATATTTTTGCTTTGCAGGTCAAATGGTCCCTGTCACAATTATTCAAATACTGCCATTGTAGCTTGAAAACAGCCATAGGCAATATGCATACAAATCACTGTTGACTGTGTTTCAATAAACCTTTATTTACAAAGACAGGTGACAGGCCCATGGATGACAGTTTGCCTACCTTTCACCTAAACTGTTAGAATTGCCTTCTAAATTGTGCTTCTGTGTTCAAATTTTACACTACTACAGTTCCATGCGGAAGTCAGAGGTTTTTAAAAACATAAAACAGATCATATCTTCTTGCAACATAAAATCCTTGAAAGGCTTTTCATTGCCAGTAAAATAAGATAGAAGCTCTGTACCTTGGCCAGCTGTATGATCTGGCTCTTGTTTCTCTATCTGACCACACTCATGGCACTCTCCCTCTTTATAACTAAGTTCTAGCCATCACCAACTTTTTTTTTTTTTTTTTTTTTTTTTGCTGTATGCGGGCCTCTCACTGCTGTGGCCTCGCCCGCTGCGGAGCACAGGCTCTGGACGCGCAGGCTCAGCGGCCATGGCTCACCGGCCCAGCCGCTCCGCGGCATGTGGGATCTTCCCTGACCGGGGCACGAACCCGTGTCCCCTGCATCGGCAGGCGGACTCTCAACCACTGCTCCACCAGAGAAGCCCCCAACTTCTTTTTAAAACACAGCAAGCTCTTTCCTAACTCTGCCCTTATTGCTCTTTGTGCTTAGAGTCCTCTTCTCTAGGCTCTTTGCAGGGCTATGTCATTTTTATGCTTCTGGTGTTAGCTTAAATGATATTGCCTCAATGCCCAGTACTCTATAATGTAAGCATTCCCAGCCTGTGTTCTTTTTATCAAGTTATGAAAATACTCTGCCTTCTTCACAGCATCTATCACTACCTCTATCTTGTTCTTTTGCCTGTTTTATTTTGACCTCTCCCACTAGATTATAAGCTGACAGCCCTGTTCATCACTGTATATTGAGCTCCTAGCACAGTGAATATTTTCAACAAATGGAAATTGAGTATATGAATGAATGAATTGGAAGTAGATAAAGCCACGTACAAATATAAATGTCTGAAGACAGGAAGACATGAATTGAGAAAATTTCTACCAGAGAGAGAGAGAGATTGAGCAGTTGAAGAGACCAAACCAGGGGAAGTTCAAACTATTGCTGAAGGGAACAGGAGAAAGAGCTGACCAAGAAAAAATAAAAGCCTTTGCAGGGCGCTGAGTCAGTAGAAAGAACTTGGAGAATGTGAGGTGCTGTACTCTGAATGACAATACGATTTTTTAAAATCTGCATGGCATATGGTAGCCATTATTGTTATTATTGTTATAGACTGATGTTTTATTATTTATGAAGCTCTATAAAGGTATTCTCTGAATCCTTGATGAAAGAAGCCAGGAAGTCCATTCTAAGCACTAGTTGGCTAGAGTCTTTTTTTATTATTTAATGTTTTAAAAGAGTACTTCTCAAACAGTATGCACAGGAACCTCCTGGAGAGCTTGTTAAATACAGATGCCTAGCAAACAACCCCCCTCCCCTTTCCGATTTAATAGTTCTATGGAAGAACCCAATAATTTTTTTACTTATTGTTTTTATTGGCATATATTTCACATGCCATTAAATTCACTCTTTTAAAGTGTACAATTTGGTGGTTTTTAATATGTTCACAAAATTGTGCAACCATCACCACTAATTCCAAAACATGTTCATCATCCCAAAAAGAAACTCCATGTCCATTAGCAATCGCTCTTCATTCTGCCCTTTGCCTAGCCTCTGGAAACCATTACTATTTCTGTCCTTCAGATTTGCCTATTCTGGGCATTTTATATAGATGGAATCATACGATATACAGCTTTTTGTGTCTGGCTCCTTTTACTTGGCATGTTCTCCAAGTTCATTTACATTGTAGCATAAATCAGCATTTTTAATGGCTGAATAATATTCCACTGTTTAGATTATATCACATTTTGTTTGTGCATTTGTCAATTGGTGGACATTTGGTTTGTTTCTACTTTCCTGCTATAACAAATAATACTGACATGAACATACATGGACAAGTTTTTGAGTGGCTATTTATATTTTGTGTGAAAATATTTTTTTTCAATTCTTTTGGTTACATACTTAAGAGTGGGACTGCTGGGTCATATAGTAACTCTATATTGAACATTTTAAGGAACTGCTAAACTGTTTTCCAAAGCTGCTGCACTATTTACATTCCCACTAGCAGTGTATAAAGATTCCCATTTCTTCACATCCTCATAACACCTGATATATCTGACTTTATTATAACCATCCTAGTGGGTATAAAGTGGTATCTCATCATGATTTTCTATTTGCATTTTCCTAAGGCAATAATGATGTTGAACATTTACTGGCCATTTGTATATCTTCTTTGAAGAAATGTGTATTTTAATAGTTTGCCCATTTTAATTGGATTATTTGTCTCTTTACTGTTGAGTTGTAAGAGTTCTTTATACATTTTGGATACTAGGTGCTTATCACATATACAATTTGCAAATATTTTCTTCCATTATGTGGATTGTCTTTTTACTTTCTTTATAATGTCCCTTGAAACACAAAAGTCTTTAATTTTAATGAAGTCCAATTAACCTAATTTCTTTGGCTGTTTGTCTTTTTGGTGTCATATCTAAGGGACCATTGCCTAATCTGAAGTCATAAAGACTAACACCTTGGGCATCTACATTTTCTTCTAAGAGTTATATAGTGTTACCACTTATATTTAGGTCCTCAATTTATTCAGTCCTCTGTTATTGTTTTTCTGCTTGAATCCAATTTTTCCATTAGTTCTGGAAATTTTTACCCAATTCAGTTTTATGATTTTAAGTTATCAGAAAATCTGTACTTGTCAAAGTTAACATTATATTAGGACATATCATATTTTCCAGGAATTTTACATAATTTCTGGAACACTTATATACCCATACAGACATAAGAAGTCTTAGTATGACTTCTTATTTGACAATGCTTCTCATGTAATTTATCAAATAATCTTAATTAGTTTAATATCTCCTTTTTTATAAGGAAAAATTGATTTTAGGGAGTTTGTCAAAAATATCAAAAGGTTTGGTCAAATAGGATCATAAGTCACTATACAAATAATAATTATTCATTTAACCAAAATGATAATTGAAGACTTTGTAGGCAAATATGGACAGTTACATAGTTGTAAGACCCAGCCTTCTCAAGTAATCAAAGACCTGAAACACAGAAAAATAATTTTGGACAAGGCACAAAATCTTTGCTCTAGGCAGATTACTTAAAAGGTAAAGAAAAACCTTTGTTTACAATTTTTTATTGAGAACAGACCAATAATCTAAGGATTTGTTTGAGTCAACAGAGAATTCTGTAGTACATTTGATTAGACTCAAATATTTTGTATCAACGTTTTATATCTCAGACAGGTTCTCTGAAGTTAGCATAACAACAAATGGTATACCCTACTCAGACATGCAACACAAAAGAAAAAGATAAAACTTGACCCTGGATTTTTTTCCCTAGAGTAATTTCTTCCATAAATAAGACTTTACTTTTTACATATAAACTTGTCCTATAACTGGCCTTGGCTCACAGAGAGTGTTAAGGACATAGCTTAAGAAATCTAGACTACTTTTTAATCTATTATCACCACAGACCACAAAAACATTCTCCAAGTGGATACTCAGGTCAGATAAAGATGCTCTTTAAAAAATTTACTGAGGAAACAAACTTTTAAATATCTAAATTCTTTCTATTCTCAAACAGATTTTTATTAATGCGTTTTCACTAGACTTAGAGATCACCTCTTTGTAACTTCCTTTCAGAAATGTGCTTTTTCCTTTCTTTGCAACTGTCTGCTTTTTCTACATCCCCACATTTATGAGGCTTAGTATCCACTGTGGTTTTGTTTCTTAAGACCTGTAGGTGGTTCCAACAGAGTACAATACTTGTTACAAAATGACACAGCAATTTTTTTTCTTTCCTTAGAAAAACCCGACATTTTGTACCCTGGAACAGTTATAGAATTTGAGACTACTAAACAGACATAAAATAGCTGACTATGGAAAAACTTCACCCTTAGTCTTGACATGGTGTGACATATTATCTATGTACAATGTGCAAGAAGAAAAAAATGAAATGAGTCTTGTTATACATATAATGAAAATCTCTTGCCAGTGACAGGACTTAAGTTTAAGGCAAGGAAATGAGACATTCCTCCTAGAATTTGGGGCACAGAGTTGAGAAATGAAAAGACTGAAGGGGGCAAAGAAAAAAAAGTTAATGCTTAGGTACACCCCCAGAAGAATGAAAATATTAACTTTCTGAATCCATAAAGTTACCCTGTAAGACTCTTCCTTAAATATCACCTTAGTTTTTAAATAAATTTTTATTGGAGTACAGTTGATTTACAATGCTGTGTTCGTTTCTGCTGTACAGTAAGTTACAGTTATACATATACCTATATCCAATCTTTTAGCTTCTTTTCCCATATAGGTCATTACAGAGTATTGAGTAGAGTTCCCTGTGCTATACATACAGTAGGTTCTTATTAGTTAACTGTTATATATATAGTAGGGAATATTACCTTATTTAACTTTACTAACACACAGTAATATTAGCAATAATATCTTACATTACCTAGCTCTTTACACTTTATAAAAAGCTTTCCAGGTCTTCCTTTCCTGGCTATGATGGAACAACTGTTCTTCTGCCAAAAACAATTAAAAACTAAACATTTATTAGATAATGGTTTTCAGTCATTGCACAATAGTCATTGCACTATAATCATTGAGGGAAGGGAAACATATGATGTGAGCTCATCAACCATCCTGACATTCTACCTTGGGGGATCTTCAACATGGAAGGAGGAGGAACCCAACTAGAGCTCAAAAAGAGTAGACTCCTGAAAGAGCTGAAGTTGGTGGGACAGAGTACTCGAGAAAATGGAGTACTGCATAGGAATTACTGTAGTTCTTTGCCAAAGGCTGGGCTATCCAGGTACAGGGTGAGACTCTGTGAGGCTTAGAAAATATGGCCTGCTATGTGACTGAGAGCTGGATAGTGATAACAGAGGGCATACCATGCTAAGAATGCTGCAGCTCTGGTCTAGAACGGGTAAAAAGACCTTGCTGAATATCTTCAATGTTTAGATGAGATGCAAAACAAACAAACAAACAAACAAAAACCCCTGTAATATATGCCCTAAAGTAAAGGACATACACTAGGATTAAATTCAAAACCAAATAAAAAAACAAGTCATCCTGCAGGGACCAAAATAATCTAACACTAATCTAATACTTTCCAGAATAAAAGCTAATTCCCTTTGAAAGAAAGCGTTATTCCAACCCCTGACAAGATTTCATATACAATGTTTTGCACATAATCACTAGACATATAAAGAAGCTGGAAAATGTAACCTAAACCAAGAGAAAAAAAGAGGTCATTCAAACTAGACCCAAGGTGAACCAGATATTGTAATCAGCAGTCTAGGAATTTAGAGCACCTATTATTAATATTTTCAAGGTTTTCAAGGTTAATATAAACATAATGAGTAAATAGATGAGCCACATTAGTAAGAAAATGGCAATTATAAAAAATGGAAATTTTAGAACTGGAAAGTACAACACTGGAAATGAAAAAATTCACTGAATAAGCACGAGCGGTAGAACACAGATACTGTACAAAAAACTGAAAATATAATTAGAAAACAAAAAGCAACATGGTACACTTAAAATTAGCCACATCAATAATTACAATTAAATCAACTAAAAATCTCAGTAGAAAGGCAGATATTGTCAGGCTGGGTAAACAGATCAGGACAAAATTATAAGCTGTCCACAAGCTGTGCACTTTAAATACAAAGGTACATATAGATTGAAAGTCACTGGGTGATCAGAGAAGAAAAGGAAATAAAAGGAATCCAAATCGGAAAAGAAGAAGTAAAGCTGTCACTGTTTGCAGATGACATGATACTATACATAGAGAATCCTAAATATGCTACCAGAAAACTACTAGAGCTAATCAATGAATTTGGTAAAGTAGCAGGATACAAAATTAATGCACAGAAATCTCTTGCATTCCTATACACTTATGATGAAAAATCTGAAAGTGAAATCAAGAAAACACTCCCATTTACCATTGCAACAAAAAGAATAAAATATCTAGGAATAAACCTACCTAGGGAGACAAAAGACCTGTATGCAGAAAATTATAAGACACTGATGAAAGAAATTAAAGATGATACAAATAGGTGGAGAGATATACCATGTTCTTGGCTTGGAAGAATCAACATTGTGAAAATGTCTCTACTACCCAAAGCAATCTACAGATTGAATGCAATCCCTATCAAACTACCACCGGCATTTTTCACAGAACTAGAACAAAAAATTTCACAGTTTGTATGGAAATACAAAAGACACCGAATAGCCAAAGCAATCTTGAGAACGAAAAACAGAGCTGGAGGGATCAGGCTCCCTGACTTCAGACTATACTACAAAGCTACAGTAATCAAGACAGTATTGTACTGGCACAAAAACAGAAACATAGATCAATGGAACAGGATAAAAGTCCAGAGATAAACCCACGCACATATGGTCACCTTATCTTTGATAAAGGAGGCAGGAATGTACAGTGGAGAAAGGACAGCCTCTTCAATAAGTGGTGCTAGGAAAACTGGACAGGTACATGTAAAAGTATGAGATTAGATCACTCTCTAATACCATACACAAAAATAAGCTCAAAATGGATTAAAGACCTAAATGTAAGGCCAGAAACTATCAAACTTTTAGAGGAAAACATAGGCAGAACACTCTATGACATAAATCACAGCAAGAAACCTAGGAAATGGTACAGATGAACGGGTTTGCAGGGCAGAAGTTGAGACACAGATGTAGAGAACAAACGTATGGACACCATGGGGGGAAAACCGTGGTGGGGTGGGGATGGTGGTGTGCTGAATTCGGCGATTGGGATTGACATGTATACACAGATGTGTATAAAACTGATGACTAATAAGAACCTGCAGTATATAAAAAAAAACAAACAAAAAACAACTAATACTAAACTTTCTTTGGGTTATTTGTATAGAAATATGTTAATATAAATGTTTCAGACATTACATGAAATTTCTAAAAATCTTCTATTTCTGGTATAATGTTATAAGTCATAATTCTAGTTATTACTTTAAAATGTGTATCTCAGAAATAACTAAATTTCCTTGTCAATTGTACTATTATGAACTTTCATAATCTTTCAAATCTTTAACCGTGGTCATTTTTAAGTCTTTTGTCATTTACAGACAGTTCTGGGTGTACTCTGATGCTTTCACAAAAATGTTCCTATGAAAGTGTTTCATCTTCAAGGAATTCATGGAAAAGACTCTGACAAGTACAGCTTTCTGGTAACTGACTATACTGCTGAACTGAATGAATAAGCATTTTCAGAACTCTAATGGAAAACTGATGAATTCATAAAAGTGCTAAAAAAGATCAAGATAAAAAAATTAATTACATGGGACTGAGTGAACTGATGAGGATGATTATAATTTTTGTGACTTTCTGAATAAAAAAAAAAATCCCACAGGGACTCAGAGGCAAAAAATATACAAATCAATTTTCACTGCAAAGTAAAGGAGCTGTTACAGTGGAGGATTCCTGGACTGAATGTCAATATTATGGCATGGTATGAGTGTGTTTCGTGTTTGGTAATTGCAATCATTGTTGCTTTTGTTGTGGTCATCCATTTACAATGCTTGGTGTCAGGTTATTTCTCTCTTGTAAAAGTAAAATACAGTGTGTGTGTGTGTGTGTGTGTGTGTGTGTGTGTGTGTGTGTGTGTGTGTAAAAAAAAAAAAAGACCTTAAAGAGGAGATGCGGACCCAAATACCTGTGCTTTTTTTTAAAAATAAATAAATTTATTTATTTGTTTTTGGCTGTTTTGGGTCTTCGTTGCTGCGCGCAGGCTTTTTCTAGTTGCGGCGAGCGGGGGATACTCTTCGTTGTGGTGCGCAGGCTTCTCAAAAAAAAAAAGCAATCACAGAGGGACTTGCCTGGCCATCCAGTGTTAAGACTTCACGCTTCCACTGCAGGGGGCACAGGTTCAATCCCTGGTCAGGGAACTAAAATCCTACATGCTGTACAGCTAAGTTACAAAAGTAAAAACCAGTCACAGAAACAGGTCAGATACAAGGGTATGAAAAATAGATGCAACATTTCAATGTGAAGAATGGCAATAATTTATGGCCATCTTTATTCTGAGAACACACAAAAATATTTATATAATGTTTATGGCCACTTTATTCATAATAGTCAAATTGTGAGCCCCAAACCGATCCAAGTGCCTGCAGATGAATAGATGAACAAATTTTGGTATATTTGTACAACTGAATCTCATTTGAATTATTTAAGGCATATTCAATTGAATAAAAAGGAATATGCTACTGGATGGATCTCATAGACATTAAGTTGAGCCAAAGAAACCAGGCACAAAAGAGTACATATTGAATGATTCCATTTATGTGAAATTCAAGTATAGGAAAACTAAAAATAGGAATAGTGGTTTCCTCAGGAGGAAAGAGATTAAATGGAAAAGAGCACAGATTTTCTGAGAAGTTGAAATGTTCTATATCTTGATTAATTGTTTACATATTTCAAAACTTTTTGAACTGTACACTTAAGATGTATGCATTTCACTATGTAAATTTTATCTCAATTTGAAACATAAAAAGTTTTCACAGCTATCCTGTTTGTTCCTCTCACTCATCATATAGAGAAGAAAATGGTATTTTCTTTTAAAGAAGTGATAAGTTAAGATTTCACAGAAGGTTAGTGGCATTGGAACAAATGGAATCTAGGTAAGCCAGCAATTCATGGCTGAAAAAACATCTTTTTTTCTTTTCAAAATTTTTTAAATTTTAAAAATAGGCTTTATTTTTTAGAGCAGTTTTAGGTTCACAGCAAAACTGAAAGTATAGAGATTTCCTGTATACGCCCTGCTTCCACACATGCATAGCCTCCTGCATTATCACATTCTCGCACCAGAGTGGTACATATGTTACAACTGATGAACCTACACTGACCCATCATTGTAATTCAGAGTCCTTGGTTTACATTAGGGTTCACTCTGGTGTTGTACATTTTATGGTATGGACTAGTGTATAATGACAGGTATCTATCATTATAGTACCATAGAGTATTCTCAGTGCCCTGCAAATCCTCTGTGCTATACCTATTTATCTCTCCGTAGCTCCTCAGCCCCTGGCAACCAGTGATTTTTTTACTGTCTTCATGGCTTTGCCTTTTCCAGAATGTTATATAGTTGGAATCATACAGTATGTATGGTTTTATCAGATTGCCTTCTTTCACTTAATAATATGCATTTAAGTTTCCTCTATATATTTTCATAGATTGATAGCTCATTTCCTTTAAGCACTGAATAATTTTCCATTGTCTGGATATATAATTATTTATCCATTCGCCTACTGAAAGGCCTCTTGGTTGCTTCCAAGTTTTGGCAATTATGAATAAAGCTGCTATAAACATCTGTGTGCAGGTTTTTTGTGTGGACGTAGTTTTCAACTCCTTTGGGTAAATCTCAAGGAGCACAACTGACAGAAGGTAGGCTGAGAATGTTTAGTTTTGTAAGAAACTGACAAACTGCATTCCAAAGTGCCTATACCATTTTGTATTCCTAAGAGCAATGAATAAGAGTTCCCGTTCTTTAACATCCTCATCAGCACTTGGTGGTGTCAGTGTTCTGGATTTTGGTCATTCTAATAAGTGTGTAGTGGTATCTCACTGTGTTTTGTTTGTTTGTTTTTTAATTTGAATTGCCCTGATGACATATAATGTAGAGCATCTTTTCATAATATTCAATATTGCATATTATTTGTCATCTGTATATCTTCTTTGGTAAGGGGTTTGCTAAAATCTTCTTCTTATTATTTAATCATGTTATTTGTGCTCTTATAGTTGAGTTTTAAGAGTTCTTTGGGTATTTTGGACAATAATCGTTTATCAGATATATCTTTTGCAAATATTTTCTCCTAGTCTGTGGCTTGACTTTTCATCCTCTTGGTAGTGTCTTTTGCAGAACAGGAAGTTTTAATTTTAATGAAGTCCAGCTTGTCAATTCTTTCCTTCATGGATTTTACTCCCTCAGTCTAAGTTATGATTTTATTTTCAAGCCATCATGGAAAGCTAATTGGATATACTTCATATAAAACCTTCACAACTTTCATTTATTATTTTAAAAAAACTACTTGTGCATAATCACACTGTGAGCAAAACCAACTTTGGTCTATTTCTAATACATTCGCCACTATTATTTTTCTCTTTCTATGACATAGTCTTTGGTCATAGCATTCACCAGTCTAGTTCTCAAATTTAAATTAGGGAAAAATAAAAGTTGTTCTCAAGGAACATTCTGTTCCAAAGAAGATTATTTCCAGTCTGATTTATTAAAATTGAATTTTTTTTAAACCAAAATGATTCAAAGCAAGACATTTTCTTAACAGCCTGGTCAATTTACTCTCCAGGGGAAGCCATGCTTTAAAATCCCAAAGGGTTAGTAAGCTACCATAGTCCATCATTAGCCAGAATTTCTAGGATTTTGTGACTTTTGTTTGGCATTGCAACACCTCTTATGTCACTGGGATCAATTTCCTAATTCTTAGTTTTTATGAAAATAATATTTCAAAAATACATAAAAGTGGTTATTCATTAGGGATTCATAATTAGATTTATGGAAAAAATTTGTGGCAAAACGTCACTATAAGATGTGTTCTATTCTTATTTTTCTCTTTTGAACTTTGTTTTGTTGATGTTGTTATTGTTTGTTTTAGTCTATTTGGCCTAAATTTATAAAAGAAATTTATTGCTTACAGTTCTGGACACTGGGAAGTTCAGAATCAAGATGCTGGCAGATTCAGTGTCTGGTGAGACTTTGTTTCCTGGTTCATAGATGGTGCCTTCTTGCTGTATCCTCACATGATTGAAAGAAGTAAGGGGGCTCTGTGGGGCGTCTTTTATAAGGACCTTAATCCCATTCATGAGAGATCTTCCCTCATGTCCTAATCACCTCCCAAAGGCCTGGCCTCCTAATACCATCATATTGGGGGTTAGGATTTCAATGTATGAATTCTGGGGGAGACACAAACATTCAGACCGTAGCATTGTTGTTCGTGGTGGTATGTGTGTGTGTGTTTGATTTTTAAGTTCATGAACATTGTCTTCGATACTTGTCAAATGCTGAGTCTTTGCTATTTGTTCAAGTAGTGACAAGGGGGGCCAAAGAGAGTTTTGATTCTCTAGGAAATGCATAAATCACACACATATAAATACATCACAATTATCCTTATTAAAACAGCAATCAATTATGTTCTGATATATATTAAATGAGAATGAAAGACACCGTAAGTTCATGTAGAAGTGGATATTCTCCTAAAAAAAGTTATGAAGATCACGGTATTCAAAAACAGTACAGTAAATGACCATTATTAAGCACAGTATTAGAGGTCTAACTTCCACAAAGGACCTCTGCAGTATCAGACAAATGACTTCTCAGAAAAAGTTACTTAAGATAGCTAATCCCTTGAAAGATTTTCTTTTCTTGCTGAGCCCAGACTAAATTTCTGAAGAGAGTAATGAATACTTCCCATTTCTGAGAAGCCCAAGGCTTTTGGCAACATTTAAAACATTAATGCTCATTCCTTTTTTTTTTTTCATCTATCATCTCAACGAAAACTTTTTGCAGGCCAGGCTTGCACAGCTGAACAAAAATAACTAGCTACCCCTTACACCCAGGAGGTGGCAAGGAAAAACCTACCTATGGTTAGTAGGAGCCTAGCTCAGTTTAGACTCAAAGTTCATTCATTTACTTCTTCTCAAGCAGATTTAATCTGAAATGGGTAGCAGGAAAATTAGATAATGAATAAAAGGGAGAAAACATTCCTGACATATCACAGTAAATCTGGGACAACTTTGAAGCAAAGTTCTTCCCTAAATGATGTCCCTTCTTCGTAAGGCTGCCAAACCCAATACGGAAGGAGACAGACTGCATTGATATTGCAAAGTTAAGCCAAAAGTAACTGGCCTTTTCCTTTTCTTTTGCATGCAAGCAAGTAACTCTATTTTCCACTTAAACTCTTATTGATTGATAAACTCTTATACTGATATCTTTGATGTGCTTAACCTGATAATGATATGTCCACATCTTTTCTTACTGCAATATACAGCATTTCTTAAAGGTAATATAAAGAGTAGTGGATATAAGAGAAAATAGAAACTTAGAAAAATATTTGAAAAGGCCTAAGTCATATACTAAATCACATCACTAAAGGCCTCTCTGATTTGTTGGAAGAGATCAATTTAGAATAACATTCCCACACTGTTACCATTCAACACAGTATAACCTAATCAGAATTTTCCCTTATCACTTATCTCCAACAATCTCTAAGTCACATAAAACATGTATTTTGGTTGACACCTTAGTCGTATATAGTTTTTCTTTCAATATCAAATATCTTGCTGGTTTCTGAACATTCTTTTGAATGGTTCAGATTCCAAAGACTGAAAATATCATCTGAACAGTCCCTAAGAATAGTCAAGAAAAAATTTTCAACATTGGGAAAGCCAATTCAAAATAGATAAGTTCAAATGATTAATGACAGTAAACCACCCTATTCTTTCCTCCTTAACTTTAAGATCCACTTGCACTTTAAAGTACACTACAAAATTTAAAAGTTAACATTATTTGTCATCAAATGTTCATGAACTGCTTGCTACTGAACTTGAAACTTATGGGAGGTCAAGTGAGAAATATAAGACATCAGTGCTGATTTTGTTTATTTTTTTATTTATCTTTAAATTTATTTATTTAATTTATTTATTTTTGGCTGAGTTGGGTCTTCATTGCTGTGCATGGGCTTCCTCTAGTTGTGGCAAGTAGGGGCTATTCTTCATAGCGGTGTGCACGCTTCTCATTGCAGTGGCTTCTCTTGTTGTGGAGCATGGGCTCTATGGGAGTGGGCTTCAGTAGTTGTGGCTCACGGGCTGCAGAGTGCAGGCTCAGTAGTTGTGGTGCATGGGCTTAGTTGCTCCGCAGCATGTGGGATCTTCCCTGACCAGGGCTCCAGCCCGTGCCCCTGCATTGGCAGGCGGATTCTTAACCACAGCACAACCAGGGAAATCCCCAGTGCTGATTTTAAAGTTTATGGTTAATTTGGGATAGACAAAACAAAAGTTATGGAGTAATTAATAATCAACTCTGTCTTAGGAGAGAGTTTTTACAAGTACATTGATTGTTCAAGGACTAAAAGCGGAAGGAATTCATTTCAGTTGGCTTTGTCAGAATAAACCTTCTCAGAGAAGACAAGACTTTGGTTTTGAAGAAAGAGAAGGACTTAGAAAGCAGGTGACAGTATTAGGCTGGTTAACCTGAAAGCCTCTTGGATGTTTGACATCATTGTGACCTCAAAGTCCAGGAGTAGATAGACTGTGGATTTCAACACCTTAACATATGATTATTGGGCAATAAAGTAAAGTGGTAAAGTAAAGTTAACCAGATGTGGAGAGCCACGGGGTATTTGCCAGTACTGTGAAGAAAGCGGTTTGTAATCTGGAAACCATTAAAATTTTCTTGGGGTGGATTCTCCAGTGCTTGACTTCCAATCCTGGATTTTCTGCTTCTTAACTCTTTCTCTGGCCTTTCTTTCCCAAGCTGAAAAGTGAGGAGAGGAAAATGTTTCTTACCTGCCTCAAAGAATCAATATGAGGCTCAAAACATCATGAACATGAAAGTGTTTTCAGAGCTGCAAACCATCAAGAATGTTTTAATTCTTCTTACATTACTCTATGGTATTATGACTAAAATTGAGTTGCTTTTGACAGTCAACTTTTCAGGCTATCAGGATGTCATTTTGTGGATTGTTTTGTTATACTCTGGGACAAAAATAACACAGTGCCTTTCTATACTACCTGTACACAGTGCAGGCAGGGCAAATGGCTTCCCTTTAGACTTGCAATAAAGAAGCAATTACTTTTGAAGAGCTCTGCCTCCTAGTTGGTGTCATTGTCAACTGGAGGGAGTCTTCGGACCATCCACATTCCTATCTGTCTTTGCACAAGGTCTACATCAGGGATGCCTAGACAGGAACCAGACATGGGCAATGCACCCAAATGATTTCAATCAGAACTCAGATTAAGTTACCTGCTGCCTCCTGATTAGGTTGGGCAGCCCAACAGCTAATTTCTAGGGGGGACTTCCTATTACTTGCTTGCCAGATGTAGAAATATTTATTTTTGCCTTATATTCTGTAAACAACCTATGGTAAGTTGATTCTGGGTACAAACCAGGTGAAGCATGCACATCTGTAAGGAGAGTGTCCAGAAGAACTGGAAGTCACATCTCATGACCCTTCTATGATCTTACCATTGGGTGCTAAAACTAATTCATAAGTTCCTTTATATTTAAAACAGCTTATTTGGAACCTAAACACACATACACACAATCACACACATAATACACATACACACTTATAAAAAGTCAATAACCTACTTGAGTCATTACACACTTTTTCCCCCACAAAATCTTATACTATGGCTTATTCCCTGTGGTTAAATTGAATATAATTGCCCAAGACTTTTAGTTACATTTTTGAAATTTTATCTTATCCACATCAGTGAGGCTTTTGTCTTTAGATACAGTCGAATATCTAAAAAGGCAATACAGAATAATAATCTGAAGGCTATTTTCCCAGATCACCACTTCTCAGAAGGATGAAGGATTATTACGCTGATGGGATCAGGAAGCTGTGCAGGATAGAGAACTTCCCATTTAACTTCCCACAAAGTGAGGCCAAACCTCTCAGCCCTCTTCAACTAGGGGATTTCTGAAGTTTTCTTCTGGACTAAAAATTCTAAAGGTCTATGACACCTCCTTCTTGCTCACCAGTGGAGGCGATGTCCTGCCAAGGAAGATGTGTGAAGGAGTTAAGAAAAGGTTCCACGGTCACGAGAGACAAGGAAAAGAATTGTGTTCCATGACTGGTTTCTAATTGCCATCATGTTTACCGATTGCCTTGGCTGGCCAAATGTGAGGAAAACAGTCTTGAGAACAATCCAGAATAGGATCTAGTTAGATTTCCATGAAAAAAAAAGCCTACATGCCATTCCAACATCATTGCCACACCTGCCATGGAGTTAGACATGTGAAAGACCCAGCCGTTAAAACTTCACAGTGCTAACTGCTTCCACAGAGGAGAGAAAGAGAGGAAGCTGGAAGCTACCTCACACCTCGGGTTCAGGGCGCAGCTGTGGGCTCACTCTGACTAGAAGAGTACTGTGGAAGCAGGCTTGGCCACACCACTGAGCAAGAAGTTGGATGGTTCCAGAAGCCTATGTGTGTGGGTGAGTCACCCTTCCCTCCCATGAAGTTGTTTGAACGAAGCCAGAGTGGGTGCTGTCTTGCTGCCAAATTGATTCAGATCCCTAGAACCAAACTTCCAGATGAGCCACTTAAACTCATCAGACCCCACAGCTTCTCCAACTTGGGTCAATTACACGCGGAGTTAGGAAGGTCTGGAGCCATAGCTAAGAGGCTGGGCTCTGTGGCATTGCTTTAGTCTGCACTCACCCCTCCCCATTCCACCCCCAAACAAGACCATACATCTTCCACTTCCATAGTGTATTGATCTGTGCAAAACAAGGCATCATTTCCCAGGGCAATTTGCTGGGTGATTTTTGAAGATTTTTGTTAAACCACCTTGACACTCATGTTTGCAAAACTAAGTATAGGATTTCCAGTGAGTAGACTTGATTTTGGAGCCTGGTCCTCCCACTGACTTCAAGTGGGAGTAGAGGTACTTTCATCGTATTATCTTGGCTTCTAACGCTGGCTGAAGACCAGAGAATTATAAACTAATTTGAAGAACCTAGAATGGTCTGCCTGCAAGCAGGAGTGTAAGGTCTTGCAGTTTGGCACAGTTTTAATCATGGCTTACATTTCCTGAATAATAATAGTAATAAGAATTAGAAAGGAATTTCAGAAATCTTTCTAAAGTCAAACCTCCGGGCTACTTTGTTCCCAGTCTTCCTGTTTAGATGGAGACGACGGGCATCTCTGAGAAGATTCTGTGCCCCAGGAGAAGCTGGCTTTCGCTAGCCCAGGCTGGCCCCGAGGATGAAGTCTCCGCAGGACTGCTTCTCACTTCCAGCGGGAGCAGCGCAGAACTCCATCCACCGCGGGGCGAGCTGACTCGTCCATCGCGGAATGGGTGCAGTCGGCGGCTCCCAGCCGCCCTCCCCAAACCCCACTGACTAACCCCGCTCCACTCGGCCCCCTTTACCCCGCCCCGCCTCAGTCCGGGGGATTTCCCAGGCATCCCAAAGATTGAATTTCCTGCCGGGAGGGAGAGAGTGCAGATATAAGGGATGCGGAGGACCCGAAGAAGTCACGGTGCTCTAGAGCTTCAAATCCCACCCCTTCTCCCTCCTGAACCCCTCTCGCTGAGTCTCTTCGCCACTATGAGACTCCTATCCAGCCACGCCGCCCGCATCCCCGGCCCTTCGGGCTCACTGTGCTTGCTGCTCGCGCTGCTGCTGCTGACGCCGCCAGGGCCCCTCGCCAGCGGTGAGAGCTCACAGCCAGCCGGACGCACCGGGCAGGCGGAGTGGCCCCGCCTGCCAGGCGGCCGCGACGCCCTGGGCGTGGGGAAATGTCCAGGTCGGACTGGCTGGGGAAGAGATCTCCCAGCAACCTGCCCATAACCGTGTCTCTCTTTCTACCCCAGCGGGTCCTGTCGCGGTCATAGTGAGAGAGCTGCGTTGCATGTGCTTAACCACCACACCGGGGATTCATCCCAAAATGGTCAGTAATCTGAAGGTGATCGCCCCAGGACCGCAGTGCTCCAAGGTGGAAGTGGTGTAAGTCCTCCTGCGCGGCGCTGTCCACTGTGACCTTGGCAAGAGGGATGTCTCCCCAGCCCTGACTTCAGCCCCCGCAGCTCATGGGCGCATCCTCCTTTTCTCTCTGCAGAGCCACCTTGAAGAACAAAAAGGAAGTCTGTCTGGACCCAGAAGCTCCTCTGATCAAGAAGGTCATCCAGAAAATGTTGGACAGGTACCTGTCACCTTGATCTTTTTGATTTCTGAATGTCTCTTGGAGTGCGGACTTCTCAAAGTCCTTATTCTCCGCGTGGGATTTGGCAACCACATTCCAGACCACGCTTAGAAAAAAAAAAAGGATGTTCGGGAGAAGGGGCGAAAGTTGTTCTAGAATGTCCTGGGAAAACCCTTATCACAAATGTCATGTGTAATTGCCTAGGAGGTTACACAGAACTCACCGCTGAGATGTATTTGTTGTTGTTGTTGTTACTAGAGATCTTGAGCCCACCCTTTGCTTTTTATTGATCCTCAACTGTGTTTTGAAAACAAGTTGGGGTAGACAGGTGTGTGGAAATTTGGTTATACTGATGTCATTCTTTTCCCAACAGTGGAAACAAGAAAAATTAAGAGAAAGGACTGTGCATTGGAAAAATTGCCCAGTTCTTCAGCAGAAGAGTTTTCTGGGGATCTCTGGACCCAGTGAAGACAAGAAGCAAGGGCTAATTTTCTCCAGTGAGTTAGGTTTCTGTATGAATTCCCCACTATAAGAGAGAGATGAGAGGAGGGAAACTATGTTTGTCCCTGCAGCTTTCTGCTCAGTTTATGGCGTGTTTAGCGTAGTATTTCCTGCTCCTTATTTGCTGTTATTTTATCTGCTATGCTACTGAAATCTTTGGCAATTAACTAAATTGTGAATCAGGAATCATTGGTTGTTAATCTTTCAAGGTGACTATTGTATTTCTACAATGTAGTTCTTATAGTGCTATGGAAAAAGCTGTGTCTTTAATGTGTGAATGATATTTCATTAGAATGCTGTATACGGAGATAAACTGTTATTCTCACCCTTTCATGAAATAGGAACTACTTTAGTATTGTTTCTTGAGGAATATGTTAGAGAATTTTCTTACTCTTGACCCTGGTTAGCTAGTTAAGTTACATTGCATTAGAAATCTGGATATATTATATAGTTATCTGTGTGGAATATATTTCCTTATTTAGAATTCCTAAATGTATGAGTTCTAAGGACTAATATATTCTTTTCCTATACATTTAGATATTTGATGTCTTCCTAGTATGGCATAATGTCATGACTTACTCATTAAACTTTTGATTTTTATGGTATTTATTATCCAGTTTATTAGGAGTATTATATCTATAGTATTATATTTCTAAGTATATGTTTTGGATTGATGAAGAAGCTAGGAACTAGGTAAATTCCTTATTTCTAGTTTTTATAAAAATACATCCTTTTAGTTTCTTAAAAGTAAAGACACATTGTAAAGCAATTATACTCCAATAAAGATGTTTAAAAAAAGAAAGAGTAAAGGCAAACTTAACAATGATTTATACTTTGAAAGTTCTGAAAACATATTTGAGCTCTTTGAATATAAACTCATCATGCAGTTAAAAAAAAAAAATGCACTGCCCTGCTAAGATTTGCAGATGCTTATACTGTATCTTTTAAAGGTTTTGACCATTTTGTTACAAAGAATTACATATGGATCACATTTACTATGTTAAAATTGCACTTGTTAAATGTGGTCTCAATGGTTTATGGTACTTCCTTTGTTCTCTGGGAAAAACAATAAAAGATTTTAAAAATTTACTGAAGTTCTTTCTTGTACGCGGGCCTCTCACTGTTGTGGCCTCTCCGTTGCGGAGCACAGGCTCCGGATGCGCAGGCTCAGCGGCCATGGCTCACGGGCCCAGCCGCTCCGCGGCATGTGGGATCTTCCCGGACCGGGGCACGAACCGGTGTCCCCTGCACCGGCAGGCGGACTCTCAACCACTGCACCACCAGGGAAGCCCAAGTTCTTTCTTCTTTATTGTACTGTTACAAAAATGTCATTCCTCTTTAATTCTACATTATTGTAAAAATTAACCAGTCTCCTCTTTGGCTAGCAGAGAGGACCCTCATTTCCCAATGTCCTTGCATTAGTTCAACCTATTTCCAAGCTCACTCTCCTTCCAGTTCCTCATTCACAGCACCAACAATGTCTGGGTTCTTTAGAAAACACAAATAGATAAGCCTTCCTTACCTTAAATCTTTTACTGCTGCCTGTTTCCTAGACATGAAATACAAGTTACAAAGTATGACAAATTAAGTTCTGTTTCATGACTCCTGATTATTACTTCAACTGCATTTTCCCCTAGCATCTTTGCAGTCAAGAATTCAGTTCCCTTACAGGGCAAGTTCTTTCCAGGTCCAGGCCTTTGCATTTGGTAGGGCCTCTACCGGGAAGGCCCTTCCCATTTTCCGTCTATAGGAGGAAGCTTATTCATCCTTCAGAGCTCAGTTCAATCAACACCTCCCTCATGAAGTTTTCCTTGGCATTCCCAGCAGAACTCGTGGTTTCCATTTTGATGTTCCCATAGTATCTTCTAAATATCTGAATTTATGTGAATAGCCAACATTGCATTACTTTTACTTGCTTATAAGGGTTTTTACCCTGCTCTACTTAGAGTTCTCCCAGAGCATCTGCCATATTTCGTTCATCTCCGCATCCCCAATACCTGATACAGATTAACTTTAATGAATTAATAAATTTTCCTGAAACTCAGGTTGTCAGATAGTGCCCTAAAATCAGTCACCTGGCTCATGGTAGGTGCTGAATAAAGTTTAATTCCTTTACCCTCTTTTCTCTTTCTTGCCTACAAGCAATCCAACAAGAGCTTTGGTATGTGCAGTCCCTTCAGCCTATAACACTGACCCCTCACTTTCACCTGACTAACTCCCGTCCTTCCTTCAAGGCCAGTTTACATGTCACTCATGGCCTCTCTGACCCTTCCCCCCACTAGATTAAAGTCCCTTTTATATCCTGTCATAGAATTTTGTTCTTTCCCTTCACAGCATTTTGTCACCAACATGACTGTAGAGCCTATAGAGACTATGTACATGTGGTCATTTATTTAGTGTCTGTTCCACCTTCACTGTAAGCTCCATGAGGGCAGGGCTATGTTTATGATGTTCACCTCAGTTCCTAGGACAGTCCTAGCACATAGTATGTGCTTTAAAAGATAAGTGATCTAAACAATTCCCACTGTCTCTCTGGTATTAAAATACCAATTTCATGGGAATAGCTCATTCTGAGGAAGAGCAAGAAAACAAAAGGAAAGAGACTAATCCAATTAGTATACATACATGCATCCCCCAATTGGATTAATTGTTATATATGCTTATATTAACATGTATTTGTATTTATTAATATATGCTAATATATTATTAACATATCTATATCTAACCTAAGCTATTCTATATCTTTTCATCTCTTTCCATATATATCAAATATCAATTAGATTAATAAATGTTCTATTATTACACATTAATATATCTACGTAATAGAGAGAGAATGTATGTGTGAGAGAAACAGAGATACAAAGATATGAAAAAACCTAGAGTAGATTCAAAGAGATGAGTTTGCTGACAATTTTTTCAACAATATAAAAAATCATAAAATACCTCAAATTAAAAAAAAAATTTTAAACTTCTATGGTACTTTATTGCTCTCTCAAATAGCATTTTTTCCCTTTGAACCCATAAGTTATACACTAATCCTAAAAAAACAAACCAGTTACTATAAATGTTTGAATTATAAATTTCAGTGTTTTAAACAATCCCTGATTTATTGTATGAGCCCCAAAATACTCATTGAGTAAGTGCCTGATAATAACAAATGAAAGCGTATTAAATGCCTTTGGGATGGACAAAACATGTGAAGAAATAAACATTACTGATTACTTCTTTATCATAATTCAAAATGTCTGTTTTTCCCAGAAGCAAGATTAGTAAGTTTAGTTTGTTTATAGATCATAGAATAAGACCTTATTGTAATATTCTTGAAATCATATTTGTCATGCTCGTGTCATAATTGGCTGTTCTACAAATAAAATAGATCACAGTATATTACCAAAGTATAACCTATACAAGAACCTCACTGACAGCTACTACTCACCAATCCTGCTGTTACTATTGATCCTGCGAGTAGCAAACTCAAAGACTAACATATCCGAGGGAAATTAATCTAATGAACATCTTCTAAGGATATACCTTCTATTTTCCTCCTCTAAATTCCTAAATACTATATTCACTCTGTTATCCCTCTGAAATTCATTCTCATATATGAAATCACTGGGAATTGAACAAACGCTCAGCTAAAATTTACTCTATGCTTCTCCCCCAATTCAAACAATTTTCAATGTGCAATCGATGCCCTTCATTCTACCAGACTTTCTTGTTTGCCTCCGGGTGTGACACATTTACATAATCCTTCAGTTCCTGAAGATATGACAGGATCTATGATAAAATATGACTAGTGGCTTTGTTTTTCTATCATAGTTTTAATCCTTGCATGAGGAAAAGAGTTGCTGTGGGTAATTCTCAGGTTGTTCATAACTTCAAAAGTCCTTCCTGGATGTTACAAATTGAGAAATTTACCAGACAGAGGAAGAGCCTGGGGATTTCGATTTGCCTCCCTGACTACTAAGAACCATCAGTGCACATGATTCTGATTTTGGCTGATGGTCCTCAGTGGCTTTTAGTCAGCAAAATTAATATTATATTCCCGACAAAGATTGTTCATACTTCAAATACGTAAAGTGAAATAATGACATAGCAAGACATAGAGTTTAGGTGTAAAACTTTGTTTCCACCAAGTCTAGAGTCCAATTTCTTAAATATTGAGAAATTGCAAGAACATCCCCTGCCCTCTGAAAAATCCGTGTTCTTAATGGATGTGTTTCCACTACCACATAAAAGTGTGATGATTATTTCGGACCCACCTCTTGGGTTGAACAAAGAGAAAAATAGTTGATTTGATTCACTTCCAGCAAGAGAGGCCAGTGATAGTTCTTTGTAGTTTGTGGTGAAGTGCGAGTCAAAGCAGTTGCATTTCAAGTCTAGTTTTGAGTATTTTTAGCTACGTGACTTTGGCAATTTATTTAGCCTCTCCATCCCTCAGTTTTCTCATCTGTAAGAGCAGTACAATAATATCTATCTCTCAGGCGATAAAGACTAACCTGGAACAAAGTAGTTTCTTGATAAATGTTAGTTCCTTTCTCAAGCCTCCTAATTCAAGCTCCTCTTTAAATGAGAAAACTGAGGGTTCAATCATTTGAGCACCCTTAATTTTTCTCATATGTATTACCATTCTTTATACCTATGTGTGAATGATTAATTTTTAGTGCTTCTAAGAAATCTTTTTTTTTCCACCAGTCTTTTTCAGGAAGCTTCTGGAAACAATGCATTCATATTCTCTATATATTTTCTGTCAGTTATGTGGCAACAATATAAAGATGTATGATGTATTTCCCTTCTTATAAACATTAATCCATCAAATATCGGTATGTCAGACATTTATTGGTAATCTTGTTTCATACTGGACCTCGTGCAGGATCCTTATGATACGGCGATTACAAAGATGAGAAGCTTTCAACCTAAGGTAAGGTCTTTTGGCAGCAAATACACTCAAAGTTTTCTCTGACAAAGCTTTTCTTGAAAGCTGAATGAAAAGGAACTAGATATTTTGAGAGAGAGAGGGAGACAGCAATAGTGTCTTAGGTGGCATTGCCTAGAATCAAACTCTGAGAGGAGATTTGCATGCAGGAAATTTGAGGAATGCTCTAAAAATTAACATCTGTCAGGAAGTAAGCAAGCAGCAGTGGGCAAAGGAAGAGCTGCTGTGTGACAGAAGATTCGGGTGGCCCTGTGAGAAGCTCTGGAGCTGGCCTGGCTTTGCAGAGTTATTCTGAATTTTGGCAAGGAGGCAGACCTCTGAATCTGCCCATTGACCAGCCATTAGATGTGGGCTACCCCTGGGGAGTGGGCATAGCTTTGGGTGAGACAGCGCCCTCAGGCGGTGAGCTATGCCCAGGGGGGACGTTTGTTCTGCGTGATCTGCTGCCATCTTTCCCAGCAAAGGAAGAAAGCTGTGGTGCACCCTCCAGAGGATCCTGAAAGGGCATCCTGGAGGTGCATCATGGTTTCTGGGGCTGGGGAGGGGCGAGGAGGGGAGGAGAGGGACAGAGCAGGAGGAGGAGAAGAAAGGAAACGGGATGGGAAGGGAGGAGGGAGGAAGGCTCTTGTCTTTCATTGTCTTTTTCTCTCTTTCCTACTCTCCTCTTCCTTCTCTCTCTCTCTTTCTCTCTCTCCTGCTCCCTTCCTTCCTCCTTCTTCATTTATTCATGACAAATGTAACGATACTACTCAAAAGAGGAGGACGAACAGGAGGACCAAGGTGTCCCAGCAAAAATCTCAGCCAGTAGCCAGCACGAAACACCTCCCACGTGAAAGAGGCCAGTTTGGACTTTTCAGCCATTCCAGTTGCCCTCTGACCACACCAACTCAAGTGAGCTCAGGCAAGATGAGAACAGAAGAACCCCTCATTAGCACACAGAGTTATCAGAAATTACAAACCTTTGCCGTAAGCCACTAAGTTTGGAGATGGCTTGTTATGCAGTAAAAGAGGATCAGAAAAGGATGGTCAGGCATCTGATGTTCAACAAATAGTAACAATCAATATAATTAAAATAAAAATCCTCAGGCTTGCACAACTTTGCATTGTTCCTGTATAACAGCACCCAGGAAGATATTTCCCCATCAGCTCTTTCACCTTCCCCCCTCTCCCTCCACTCCCCACACCATGCCTCACCCCTGGATAAGATACAGCCTCAATTATATTAGTGCCAGAGTATTTGAGGTCTGGATCATTCTTGGGCACTCAGAGTTATACAGAAGACATATTAGATTTCAGCACTTATAGGAAAGCTTTTGTTGGCTAGTATTTCAATTTATTGATTAAAGCGCTTTAACAAACTGACCCTCCATTTTATCATCTCTAGGATCTTCTGTACCCATTGGGTTTTTTTGTTGTTGTTTTAACATCTTTATTGGAGTATAATGGCTTTACAATGGTGTGTTAGTTTCTGCTTTATAACAAAGTGAATCAGTTATACATATACATATATCCCCAAATCCTCTCCCTCTTGCATCTCCCTCCCACCCTCCCTCTCCTAACCCTCTAGGTGGTCACAAAGCACCGAGCTGATCTCCCTGTGCTACGCGGCTGCTTCCCACTAGCTATCTGTTTTACATTTGGTAGTGTATATATGTCCATGCCACTCTCTCGTTGCATCAGCTTACCCTTCCCCCTTCCCGTGTCCTCAAGCCCATTCTCTACATCTGTATCTTTATTCCTGTCCTGCCCCTAGTGTACCGGTTGTTTTATTACTAATTTGTAGGCAGTGGCTTATCCCCTTCATATTTAGGAGATGTCAGTTCAAAACATTCTAATTAATGCAGAATTAATATATGTTTTAATTTTAAAGGCTAATGTTCCTCCAGTGTCTCTAGATATTTTCTTTTGAAATAGCTAACAGATAAGTTCTGTTCTGAGTCTTAGAAAACTTGCTAGTTTCCTGAATGACACTGCTATTTATAAGACAATGACTTAAAGGAAAAAGAGATAAAGTAACTTACCACAAAAAAAAAACCCAGGGTGACAAAGAGTCATAAAAAGCTGTCAAGTTATTTTTAAACCCAAGAGCCTCTGACACTAATTTTCTAGCATTCTCTGAAGTAATAACTTTGCATAAAGTAACTTCTTTTGCTTGAATAACTGATTTTAAAATATTTTTTACCCATTTCTGTATAGTCAGGTTATTCAAGTCAGTATTATGTTTCTCTTCATGGAAAGCCAAGAAAATCATGCATGTGACAGTAATAGCAGTTAGCAATAGTAGTAGTAGTAATAGCAAATTAGTATTTATATCCCATTGCTTTGCACAAATATTTGAGATCTCACTTTTAAAAAAGAAGTAGTTAAATGACTAAGTCACACAGCAAAGAGACTTTGTAATGCCTGGCACATAGTAGATACTTAATACATATTGAAGAAATGAAAACTAGCAAAACGTTATTTACCTCACACGCTAATAGGCTTGTGAAATTTTAGTGACTCAAGAAATGTGTTAATACTTCCTCACAAACCTTGCTGTCGATGTGTCTTTTGTGACAAAATACACTTGTTGATTAAGACAATGAGTTGATGATCCTGTGCTACATGCTTACCTCTTTCCTGGTATCAACTAAGTCAAGTAACATCATTAGCTCAGAAAACTTCCATATAGTTTCCCCAAAAGGATTAGGAACTTTTGACTAATCTTAGTAAGTGAACCAGGAAGGAAATGTGGATAGTGTTTGTATGGGGGTCGGGGAGAGGGAAGCGTACATTGAAACTCACAGATATAGTAAACAGTACGTGTTGCAGAGAGGAGAGGTGGGATGGACAGAAAAAGAATGATACGATGAATAATGCCAAAAAACTTTATATCTTGCTGTGGAAATGGTTTTGAGCTTATGGTTGAATACAAACATATCTGATTTGTGAATCAGCAATAGTTTAATCACAATAATGGGGAAAGGCTATACCATCATCACTCAGGAAGAACCAGAAAGAAGTTTGCTCTCCTGATTCTATTTCCTGTTGAAATTCTTTCTATAATTCACTTCACATGGTCACTCTTAGAAGGATACTAAGTTTTTTCAGCTTAAGATTTTCCTTAAGCTTACCTACTAGACTATGAATTTTGGGGTTGGGAGAGGTGGAAAATCAGGTTAATTTAATATGTTCTACTGCTAGACTGTAAGTTATAAGAAGAAAACAAATGGGCTGGAGAAAAATATGGAATACATTGTAAAACAGGAAATAAGAACTTCAGTAGGCATAGTCAGTAACTGCTAAACAACAGGAGAAATTGGCTTAAAATTTTTTACAAGTTAGAAATCATTTACTGCAGTCATTCTTTTGATAAAAAGTAATCTTATACATTTAATATTTTAAGAGTTTCTTCTAAAATTTTGAAGGTATAAATAAATAAGAAAAAAAGAAAATGGGAAGTTTGAATATTGTGTAAGATTTGGACATAGTTGTAAGAGGAAGACAACCTGTGTCTGGGGCCTCATCCTTTTTGCCCAGCCTTCCAAAGCACCTTTTTATACCACAGGTACTTTGGGCCATGTGAAGTCTAATTTGAGAATTGTGACTGATTAGAAATGAAAACGAAACTTTCCTTTAGTGATACATATTCACTGATTTATTCACTAACACTGTTTAGCTAAGACCTGCTGTATATTGTGTTACCTTACACATTATAGGATACATGAGGTCTTCAAAGAAACCTTGGACATGTCTCTGTATTCAAAAGTGTACAGAGGGGGGTTCTGTGCCCATGAGTCTAGACGTTCAGATTGTCTAACCATTGTACTACTTGTGCATTTCAGTTAACATTGCTGTGCATTAAAGAATAAACAGGTCCTAATGCCCAAAATATATTAAAAGTAGAGGTAGTAAAATAATCCCTTTATAAATGCTCTTTTATTGTTTTTTAGGAAGGGCTGTGTCTTCTGGGAGTGTCTATGTTAATCCACTTCTTAGAGCTAGATGTAGTCCTGTACTTAGTCGTTGAAATGCTGGTGGAAGGGTAAGAGGAAGGGTGAAAGGAAGGGCTCTTGGCTAATATCTCCATGTCTAGAAGACAGTTTTAGGTTATAACCATAGGCTATATGTGCAGTTTTGTAAAGTACCTATGTTTATTGTGGACAAGGTTCATTCTTTACTTTGCAACATCTAAGATTTTTAGATGATCAGAGGTGACGATGTAGGATAAAAAGTAGAGCTAGTGGGCTTCCCCAGTGGCGCAGTGGTTGAGAGTCCACCTGCCGATGCAGGGTACATGGGTTCGTGCCCCGGTCCGGGAAGATCCCACACGCCACGGAGCGGCTAGGCCCGTGAGCCATGGCCGCTGAACCTGCGCGTCCGGAGCCTGTGCTCCGCAACAGAAGAGGCCACAACAGTGAGAGGTCCGCATACCGCAAAAAAAAAAAAAAAAATAGAGCTAGTGAATTAACCAATTTGTAAATATCTTTGTTATAATTGATTTTTTAAAAAAGCAGCACCTTGGTTATGGAATGGTTAAACTGTCTCAGAAATATACGTCAGGACTCTTTCATTAGGTTGGCAGAAGAGGGGCAGAAGGAAGTATAAAGGGAGGGATGTATGTGGATGTGTTCATATTTATATTTTGATGATAACCATTGATGCATGTGCATCTCTTGGCTGTGCTATAGGAATATATTGTTAAGTGAGTCAATGGAAACATACCTTCTTGCTAATACTTTGTTTAGATCAGATAATGAATCCTCTTAGAAGCATTATGCTTTGTGTACTCTGTTGTGTTATGTCTCATTTTGAATTTAACATTAAGGGAATGTAGTATTTTAATCATAAGTCTGCCAATATCTGTCTAAAGGCCTGTTGCCATTTTTGTCTTTTATGAAATTTTTATTGCCAAGAAAGGCAGGATTATATTTTTTTCCTTCCAGATTGACTTGCTGTAGTGTATTCTTGGTTATAAAAATACTCATATAGCTGTGGGACTTTGAAATGGTAAATGTTCGTGATGTGGGAAAAAGCATGATACATAACTGTAAAATCTGAATTACATAAATTCAGATACATGGATGCTTAGTTGTGTAGATACACAAATGAGATTTAGAAGGATGCATCAAACAGTAAACTGCTTGTGATTATGGACGACTGATTTTTGCTTCTTGTGTTTTTCGGTTTCCTATTATGCACATGTTAACTTTTAAGAAATAAACGTTATTTTAAAAACCTTAAAAAAAAAGTGTACAGTCCTGTTGAGGAAGCAGGTCTCATAGATGGGGCAGAGATCCAGACAATAGCATATGCAAGCCAGTATGTGATGTGCAGGTCTATCTCTGCATAGCTGCAGGGCTTTGTCGTGTGGGGTTTGAGATCAAGACCCTTAATTGGTGTCTGAGACTTGAGGAATAAAGATGTTACTGCAGTTCATATAAAAGTTCAAAAATGGAAACACCTTCAAGGTCACCAATGGGACAGAAGTTGAACAACAAGAGCCCATGCTATAGAATGTTATGCAGACGTTGAAAAGAATGGGGAAAAGTGACACTGAGGTAGCATGCAAGGATGCTGAAGACATATTTTTGAAGGACAAAAGCTATATAATAATCCCATTTATATTTAAAAAATCTATGTCTACCTCTCTATATGTTTATCTCTATGTATTGGGTTGGCCAAAAAGTTACCCAATATTATGTGTGTGGCTCTATGTATATGTATATGTGTATATAGAAATGTAGAGAGAATAGAAAACTAGTGCCAAATTGTTACCGGTGGTTACCATCGGAGACCGGGAATGTGGAGTAATGATGAAGAGGAACTTGCATGCTTTATCCCACATGCATCTGCAGGTTATGAATCTTTTACAGTGAATTGTATTATACATTTCTCAGCTAGATTAATGATGAAAAATAAAGCTGCTGGGTCTTGTTTTCTAGCGTATACTCAGATGATAGAAAAAAGTAGTTTATTTTATAACAGAAAGGAGGATGAGTTTGCTTCTAGTTTCTGGATAAAATTACAAAAGATGATATATTTGGAAGACAGAAAGAAGCCCATAAACTAATATGCAAAGTGAGACTTTGATGGTAATTGGCTCCTATTTTATCCACATACTCCAAACGAATCCCAATACTTATCAACGACCAAGATAGGAACATCTGCTTTCCTTGGCAACCGGAAAGGGAAGTTAACTCTCTGTTTCGAGGGCCGCATACTTATGCTTTCAGATACACCTAAAGTGTCTATAAGGCCTCTAAATTGCATTATAGGAAAGGCAGGGCATATTACATAATTATACAAAGAAAATATGTGTAATATTTCAGTCTAGTTCTTCCTAAGTACAGTATTAAATATGTGTAAGGGAGATGGATATTGAGAAGGGGGGAGTGAGAGTGTGCAGGGATGCTTAAAATGAAATTTAGCAGGAATTTGACTCGCCTGGCATTTATCTGGGTTGGGCACAACTTGACCACTCTTACACATATATTACCACACACCCTCACTTCCCCCATCCCTATCCTTTTTCTCCTTACTGGCCTTGAGGGAGTGTGTATAAAAGACAGCAGGAGACTGTGAAAGCGACTTAGCTGCAGACTCCCAGGCTAACAGCTCTAACTCAGTCTTTTCTGCCATGAGCCTCAGGGGCAGCACCACCTCCTCCTGTACCAGGGCCATCCCACTTCCTGTCCTGCAGGTGTTGCTGCCGATGTCACTGCTCCTGACCATGCTGGTTCCCTCCACCACTGGAGAACGTAAGAGAAACTTAGGGAAAGCTGAAGGTGGAGTCTCTGTTTCCCTGCACCTGAGGCTGCTTCTGCTGCAGCTGTATCTGGGGGATGGACTGTCCTGGTGCTCCTGGGACTAGAGAAAGGCATTATATGAATAACTGTAAATGGAGGCGATGCACTCATGTGCCAGGAATTCTGCTAGGGTACTTTACTAAAGGTTTACCGATCAGACTCGCAATGGCCTTGTGAGAGAGGTACCCATCAATAGGGAAGATCCTTGAGATAATCATGACCTCTCATAGAATCGCACCTTCTACCCTAGCTAAAAGTATGGATAGAAGGCTGTACATTGAACTTCGCTGCTCATGTGTGAAGACCACCTCTGGCATTCATCCCAGTAACATCCAAGGTTTGGAAGTGATCAGGGCAGGACCCCACTGCACCAAAGTCGAAGTAATGTAAGTCTCTGCTTCTGCAGTATTGCCTCACTAGGGAAGCCCTTCACCTCCATCCCTACCGACACTGTTGGATCCCTTCTGATAGTGTGCCAGGATGCTCTCGGATAATTCTATTCTCTCTTGCAGAGCAATGTTGAAGAATGGGAAGAAAATCTGTCTGGACCCAGAAGCTCCCAGAATCAAGAAAATAGTCCAGAAAATATTGGAAGATGGTGGGTCAGCTGCTTAATGTTTTTGCTTTCTGTCAAACGATTTTATCTCCCAAGAAGGATAAAAGTTTGAGGTCTTGGCTTTCTAGAGTTCTTATTTATCCAGGATACCGAGTCATACCGTATGAAGCTTTGGATGTGTTTTCCGTTCTGTCGCAAAAAGTCACATTTTGTTCTGAGATGGCTGATTAATAGATGACAGAGAGAAAATGAAAGTAAGCATGGCTAGGGTGTAAGATAGGCTCAAGGATGCATTGTACAACAGGGGGAATAGAGCCAATATTTTGTAATAACTGTATATGGAAAGTAACTTTAAAAATTTTAAAGTTAATAAAAAAGGAAAGTAAGCAAGGCTAGTTTCAAAATACATGGTTTACTCCCCAACTCTTGGCTAAATGTGGTACTGTGTTTTGCATTTCCTCTTTAAAAATTTCTTTCCAAATACAGCCATGTTAACTTATCTTGCTCCTCTGTACTCTTAGACTAGATGTGCCCATGATGATTCCATAATGGTCAGTGATATTAGGAACCACACAGGGCCCAGCATGGAACACTTGCTCAATAAATGTTTATTAATATATTTAGGCACTTTATATATTAATAGTGTTTTTCATTGTCTTAGTCCTAGGATGTCTTGTTTCAAAACATTCTCTGAAAGATTTTTCTAATGTTTATTTTAGCCTTCAAATCCTAAAAATAAAGCTGTAGCATGTGAATCTTGTAAGCAGTGGTTATTGACTTTAAAGTGGATATATTTAATACCAGTAGAGCAAAAATATGTGATGGTATATAATATCATATATATTTTTAATAATCTATGATAGTATTTTCAATAATAATAATAACAACACAGATTCTACTTGGTGTTGAATGTTTTACCTTGACATGTTTGTACGTATTTGCATTTACTAAATATCTAGATGGTAACCATTTCAGTATGAGAATCAGCCTTGCAAATAAACACGATAGAGAATTTAAGCTTTACCAGGCTACTAACTGTTAGTTTACAATCAACAGAACTTTCTTTAATGTCTAATCTCTTTCATTTACACCCACGCTATTCTTAAAGAAATATTAATATAAAATCAAATTTATTATTGCTTTGTTGTCATATATTATTACTTTTAACAGAATTATTAGGGAAAAAAGACTTAGGTTTTTATTTTTTTAAACTTTGGTATTTAACAATATGGCCAACAAAAGTCACTAGCTGATGATACGTGCTATTTTTAATGTACTATAGTAATAGCTAAACTTTATTAATAACTATTAATATTATGAGTTATATTAATAATAAGATTAATATTCCAGACAAAATAATTGTTCTGCATGCATTACAATTAAATAATTGTAAAGAATTTAATAATTCTTACAAGATAGCTAGGATCTGGTTAAGAGCACGTCCTCTAAAGAGAGGGTAACTTAGTCCACCACTTGCCAGCTGTGTAAATTTGGGCAGGTTGCATAACCTCTCTGTGCCTAAGTTTCTTCATCTCTAAAATGGCATAATAATATTGCTTATCTCATAGAGTTGATGTGAAATTAACAGTTAATAAATTCAAAGTGCTGAAGATAATGAATGTCACACAATAACCCATATGTCAATGTTAGTTAGTATTTATTATTATTACCATTAGTGTTATAGGGAAGAAAAACGAAGTTCAAAGAGATTAGGAAATTTGCCTCAGAATCAGATAACTAAGTAGGTGACAGAGTGGTAATTTGAAACTATGCTCTTAACCACATACCATATCACTTTGCTTGATTTTTCTTTCTCTAATTAAGAGATTACATTATATATCACATAATGTTATTGACACGGAAAATAGGACTTGATACATAAATAGCATACTGCACATACTATGATGGTTATAGGAGAAGATATCAGTTCATCTATCCCAAACTGCACATGGACCTTGGGGAGCACTCATGTATTAAGCACATAGTTCACAATCTCTGCATTATTAGGTTTCCTTTTATTTTCTCCTCACTATTATAGGTTTAATGCCTTAGACGCTTTCTCTACAAAATAAATACTTTTATTAAGTAATAGTTAACAAATAACATACACGAATAAACATGTAATAAATAAAGCAGTAAATGGTGACTGCAGTCGTGGTGATCAGTTTTTCTCCAATAATTTAAAATAGCTCAGCATCTCGTTCATTTCTCTAGTGGTTTCCTACTGAAATCCAACAGGGCCACCTCTTGAGACATGACACAGTTTTTACACTAGGCTAATACCTCCTGCATAATGCATATGTCTCTTACTTTTGTGTGCGCATATTGAATTATTCTATTTAGATGCAGAGAAAGAATGAATGCATTGTCACTACTCCCTGGGTTCCTTTATACTGCAAATATTGAAATCTGTGGGGTAAGGTTGTACAAATCCAGTATGTTGCCCATCCATACGCCAAACCACCCCTCCTGTCCATTCCCTCTGGGCTAACCCAATTTGGGATCTCAAGTTTCAGTTCCATACACATGTATGACTTATACATGCTGTACCAGCCATTGCACGGATGCTGGATATTCAAAGACTGTAAGTCACAGAGACTTGCCATTGAAGAGAGTACTGTCTGGTGGGAGAGGCAGACAGGCTGACAAATAATCACGACCACAAGTTCATATAGAGGTACGCTCCAACTACACAAAGAAACAGACACATGAACACGTCAAAGCCTCATCGTTCTCATTTTCAACATTTATCATCTTCACTAGTGTAGTACTTTATACTGAGTTCCTTCCAGGGAGCTAGAATAGCGATAGACAGTACTATATCTCACCACACGGGGCTTTCCATTTAGGAAGAGAAACCATTTTAAACACATTTAGATATATATGCATGTGTGTGTGTATGTCATATATTTGTGTTTGTATGAGCTGTGAGACATAGGAGAAGCAGTGGGTGTTACAAGACAACAACAGGGAAAACAAGTAGCTTTAGCTGTCGGGGAAGGCCCCTGTGGGGAGGTGATATTTAAGCAGACACCAGAAATATGAGTAGAACTAGCCAGCTGAAAAGACAGGTGGTGGGAGAGTAAGAGAAAGCACATTCCAGGCCCAGGAACTAAATTCCATATCCCTGCAGAAATCTGGTCCTGCTGAGCATTAAAAGGTCTGCTAGGGCTTCCCTGGTGGCGCAGTGGTTGGGGGTCCGCCTGCCAATGCAGGGGACACGGGTTCGTGCCCCGGTCCGGGAGGATCCCACATGCCGCGGAGTGGCTGGGCCCGTGAGCCATGGCCGCTGAGCCTGCCGGTCCGGAGCCTGTGCTCCGCAACGGGAGGGGCCGCAACGGTGAGAGGCCCGCGTACCGGGAAAAAAAAAAAAAAAAAAAAAAGAGGTCTGCTAGTTCCATGCAGTGGGCTCCTGAGGCCCCTCACCACTGTTAATCAGTGTGACAGGGAGCCTCTGGCTTTGAGATGAGGGCGTGCTTTGCCCTGATCAAGAGCCAAAGTCATTCTTTTTCAGGGAAGGGAAGATGGTCTATATTGATCTCTGGACCTTTTCTGTGCAGGATTCTGTTGCATCTTTTACACACTCAACTCCCAGGTGCTCTGTGTCCTCCCGAGAGCTTCACTACTCCCGCCAACGGTGCAGCCCATCTCACCCTGTCACTTGTACCGGCCAGGTGGCAGCAGGCACCGGGAGATATGGCCTGAAAACTCTCCTTGACCTCTCTTCTTCCTGAGCAGAATGGAGAAACATCCAGGTAGCAATCTCTATAGAAAGCGTGCATCCAAACATTACCGTTACAATTTTTCTCAGAATAAGAGGATAGATGAGGCTAACTGAGCTTGCTTCCTGGAGTATATTGGACGATGGTTGGTAGAGCCAGGTGGATCCCATTCAAGAGACTGAGGAAACTTTCCACATTCACGTGAAATTTGGAACCAAGTCATCACCTGGAGACCAAATTCAACTCTTTAGTAGCAGAAAACAATGACAAACGGCACATCTGGAAGAAATGCACCTGCCAAGCTCACTCAGTGGTAATCAACAAGAAAGGCAGAAGTGAAGGAACAGTTCTTTTTTTTTTTTTTAACGTCTTTGTTGGAGTATAATTGCTTTACAGTGGTGTGTTAGTTTCTGCTTTGTAACAAAGTGAGTCAGCTATACATATACATATATCCCCATATCCCCTCCCTCTTGCGTCTCCCTCCCTCCCACCCTCCCTATCCCACCCCTCTAGGTGGTCACAAAGCACCGTGCTGATCTCCCTGTGCTATGTGGCTGCTTCCCACTAGCTATTTTACATTTGGTAGTGTATATATGTCCATGCCTCTCTCTCACTTTGTCACAGCTTACCCTTCCCGCTCCCCATATCCTCCAGTCCATTCTCTAGTGGATCTGGGTCTTTATTCCCGTCTTACCCCTAGGTTCTTCATGACCTTTTTTTTTTCTTTCTTACATTCCTTATATATGTGTTAGCATACGGTATTTGTTCTTGATGAGGCAATTGAGGGTTGAGAAGGAAACAAACTTTCCTGCTGTACCAACTGCAACACGGTGACTACAGAGAACTCTACTGTTGCACATAACCAAGAAAACATACATTTTTACAAGGTTAAAGTACCGTTTCTAACTGCACAAATGTGCATGTATTATATGAATTCAGGGTGGCGGTTGGATCCTGCTACCAGCTCCCAGCAAGACTGCTGATCCCTGGCTTCTTTTCCTTTTGCCCTAATCTTGGCTGCACAGTGCCCAACTCTGCAGAAGTGTCTCAGCTTCCGCACCGCAGTTCTCCATCCTCAACCCCAGGCTTCCGACGAAGTCGACCCACCGCGGGTATAAAACGGCCTGAGAGTCTCGGGAACCACCGGTCTGCGGAGCGCCAGCCCGGGCTGCCCCCGCGCTCTCGGCTCCTGCTGGCATCTCTGCGACATGAGCCTGGCAGCTGGCACCCGCGCCCCCGGCCCGCGGCCCAGCCCCGGGCTGCTGCTCCTACTAGCCGTCGCTCTCGCCCAAGGTAAGAGCTGAATGAAGCAGGGCCTGGGGGAGGTCGGGGGCGGTGGGGAGAGAGTGCTGGAACCCCCGGGGCTGGGGCGGAGTCTGTACCCGTCTCGGTTCCCAGCTGTGATTGACCGAGCGCGGCTAAGAGCGCAGGCGCTGTGCCACGTGCTGCCCGCTGCGCTCTACCACCTGGACAGTCAGACACTTTCTGAGGGAGGTCTGGTTTGTGGATGAGGAAGTGAAGGTCAGACGCCACGCCACGAGAAGATCCCTAAGGTACCTCTGGCTATTCACAGAGTCGTCACTCCCCACTGTCCCCGGCCCACCCGCAGCAGACTCTGAAGGTGGAGCTGGAGACCTGCGCTGCGTGTGTGTGAAGACCACCTCTGCGGTCCATCCCCGGAGCATCTCCAGCCTGGAGGTGATCGGGGCTGGACTCCACTGCCCCAGCCCCCAACTGATGTGAGTCCTTGCACTCGCTTCTTTCGTGCCCACCCTCTTCTCCTCTCCCCTTCCCTACCGCCCCTCTCCACCCGCCTCCCGCCAGCCTAATCCCAAATTCAAACCCAAGGACTGAAAGGCGCGCCTCTTCTTTCCCTGGCAGAGCTACGCTTAAGGATGGGAGGAAAATTTGTCTGGACCCGCAGAATCCTCTGTATAAGAAAATAATCAAGAAACTTTTGAAGAGTTAGCTCTTAAATCTGTACTTTTGAAGAGTCGGCTGCCTAAATCTGTACTTTTGCTATATAAAGTGTTTCTTCTTTTTTTTTTTTCGTTTTCAATCTAACTGCGGAAAAATCATCTGATGATTTTATTATCCTTGAAATTCTACATAAACAAAATAAATGAAGTTGTGGTATAGTCAATATTTATTAATAGAGGAAAGAAATAATGTTGACATATCACAATTTCATATAAAGAAAAATCTCCAGAATTTTAAGCAAACATATATTGTGAAACAAGGTTTGGTTTAATAAACACTGGTTTTACTTGGTGTTGTATGTTGGCTGATATATATTTGCATATTTCCAGGATTGTATTACTTAATAACTACTTATTTACATAATAATGTCATGATTAGCTTTGCCAATAAATATTAATTGCACTTAAGTTTTCTGGGCTGCTTTTTTTAAAAAAAATAAGTAAATAAAGTAGACACTGCTTTTACCTCCTTAAGATTTATACTTTACCCCAGTATAGAAAATTAATAAAAATGAAACTAGAATTCTCTACTACTTAGTGGAAATATACGGATACTTTCCAGAGCATTACATTAAAATATTGTACTTTTTATTGATCCTTTGATAATGCTGACATTTAACAAAAATGAAATGATAAAAACGGTTCCTGTACTTATGTTACCACCTGTAATAAATCCCACATTTGGCAAACTTACAGAATTGGTTCTTATTACGTTCCATTTCTATACCGTGAGTTTTGCTCTAAGCATGAAAATGTCTTTAATAGACTTTTTCCTCAGTATTCTCGGGTTCAGTAAAACCTTATTTGCAGTTTACCACTGTTCCATGAATCTCTTAACACTGGAGATATTGAGATTGTGTGTTAAACAGCTGCGGAAATTAGGAGAGATACAGATTGTATTTTCGTTTATGCTTTAAGAAGACACTACTATACTTCAGGAAGAAAGGATGGCATTGAAAGTTGGGTGTGTTAGTTACTTTGCTTCTGTAACAAAGTACCACAAACTCAGTGGCTTTAACAGCACAAATTTATTATCTCACAGTTCTAGACATCACAAGTCCAAAATGGGGCTTACAGGCTAATGTCAAGGTGTCCTCAGAGCTGCATTCCTTCTGGAGGTTCTAGGGGAGAATCTATGTCCTGTCTTTCTCAGCTTCTAGAGGCCACCTGCATTCTTCAGCTCCTGGTCCCTTCCTCTATCTTCAAACTACATCACTCCAACCTTTACTTTTGTTGTCACCTCTGACTCTTCTTCTTATACCCTGCCTGCCTCTTAAAAGGGGCCTGTGATTATGCTGTGCCCACTTGGATAATCCCACTATACCCACTTGGACAATCTAAAATAATCTTCCCATCTCAAGATCCTTTCACATTTGTGAAATCTTTTTTGCCATATAAGGTAACATTTTCACAAGGTTCTAGAGGTTAGGATATGGAAATCTTTATTCAGCCTAGAGGGCAAGAAGGCAGAATCTAGTTGAGGCAGGAGAAAGCTACAGACCTTTACCCATGAACCAAAGTCATTTCAACCTAAGGTGGCAATGTTTGTGTACAGGGAGGATTAGACTGCTAAGAGAAAATGGAGAATGTCCATTTCAGTCTCCTTGGGGTGGGAGAAAGGGAGGAAGCTTTGAGATAACAAACTACGTAAATAGACGCTATTTATAGAGGCTTATGAAGTGCAAGAGTATCATCTAAATTTTCACAACCACTTTGCACATCAGGTAACATTATTCCCATTGTAGAGTTGCAGTAACAGTCTCAGAAAGGTTAAGGCGTCTCCCAAGACCAGTTTGCTAGAGGGTGAGCAGATCAGTCTGACTTTCAACTCCCTGCTCTTGCCTTCATGTTGTTCTGCCTTTCACACAAGTTAGTGGCATGTTAGCTAGTTCTTCAGAGAGGAACTGACCCAAAAACCAGCTCTTGGAGGTGGTGTATGAATTTGCCAGGGGCAAAGGGAAGAATGAAACTGCCACAAGATGACAAAGTAGAAAGACACAAGATCATTAAGTCCTCAGGATGTTTACCATTCTGCAGTATGTCTATGGGGATGGGTCTCCCAACTAGTTTTCACCCATTTGGTGTTTTTCACTTTCGATCCACCTTGTGCACCTTCACCCAAATTATCTTCAAGGTCCAAAGTTCTTATCATGGCACACAAGGTTGTGCTATACTCACTTCCCCTTTGTGCCTTAGTTTCTTCATCCATGAAATGTGGATGAGTGTCTACTTCATAGATTATTGTGTAGACTAAGAGGATGATGTATGTGAAACACTTGGCATAGTTCCTCATACATAGTCTGTGCTTAAAAATTAGCAATGATTAATTGTTACTATTGCCTTCTTTTCTTTTTTTTTTTTTTTTTGCTTTCAATATTGTTCTTAATACACAATTCCAGTCAGTTTGGAGTGTTGAGTAAGGCATTTAACAGAGTGATTCTTGGTGATAAGTAGCAAACAAACAAACAAAAAGTTGCAATAGCAATAAAAGTTTCTCAAACCAAATGAACTTTGGAAAAGAATACATTGAAATTGGCTGTGAATGGTACAATAGTTTTTTGCCTAATTTCCTTTTACTGCCTGCATCAAACAACATACTTAGTTGGATTCAATAACTCCTAGGTATGACTCAAAGGGCCAAAGGACCAAAACAAATTGTGCAAAGTCAACTAATGTTGGTGCCTTGTAAATTCTCCCTTCGGAATTACCTTGGCTAACCAGCCGGAGAATGCTTTCAAGTGGTCGCTTTTATCAGCAATGGCACTGGGAGAGGACTTTCCTACCAGGAAAAGTCTAAATTAGAGAACAATTTACTGTAGCTGCCTGCTGTTCAAACATTCATGGAGTGATATAGATTGAATGTACGTAAACTTGAACTATTTTTTCTTTCTTTTTCTTCTTCTTTTTTTTTTTTTTTGGCAGGAAGTAAGTCAGCAGAAAATGTCCCCAACCAAGTGCTTACTGCACAGTCACAGGCCTTATCAACAAACAAAACCACCAAAGTGTATTTTGCTCTGGGACATTCTTCAGTATTTTTCTAATTTTTGCTTCCCCCCCCCTTTTAAGGTCTTTGTGGTAAAAACAGTTTCCTCTTCAATGCATAGAGTATTGAGGTCTTAGTTGGTTATAAAGATATATTCATATTTTTTTCTCATTACAAAAACAATGAATACATGCTCACTACAGATAACTTAGAAATACAGAGGAAAGAAGGAGGAAACTTAAAAAAAAAACTTTAATTTCACTACTCAAAATGTTCTTTTCATTTTTTAAAATATTAGTCATTTGATGTAGTTATGAGGTGAACTGCTGATTTTCAATAAAATATCACTGGACACAATCATAAAAGGAACACAGTAATTACTTCATTGCAATGAAACTAGTTAGTGAGTATTCTTGTTCCAATTTTGGTTAATAAAATAAGTTTTTACTTGGCCAGAGAAATAATATCAAACCCATGTGACCTGGTATCTATTTATAGATTTATAGGTACTGTGTATGTATGTATTCACTGTGTGTGTATGTATGCATGTATAGACACACAGGCCTAAAACGAGTTTAAAATACAATACTTATACTTGCTTTATCAACTATTGTGTTTTGATATTTTATTTTCTATACTTGTTACAGAACTTAGGTTGGGCTTCTTGCTGCTCAAAAGCCAATATTTGGGAGGCAAGTGTTGGTTGGAAAAGGAAAGGTTGCTTTATTCAGGAGGGTTGCAACCTGGTGAGAAGGTGGACCTCATGTCCTAAAACCAACTCTGAAGATTCTGCTTGACCATGAAAGGTTTTAAAGGGAGAAAGAATCATTTGGTGAAGGGGGTCAAAGTCTTCATTATCTTTCACTGTGTGCAGACTTTCTTTCAATTCGTTGGTGGTGAGGTAGCAGGGTGGTGTTTCAGGAATCTTGTGCTCAGTCTGAAGTTACCATCCTCCACTTAGGTGAGGGCCTTAGTTCCTGCAGAAGAACTCAAAGGTATTTTATTACGTATATTCCTTGAGGAGGAACCAGAACGCTGCCCCATGACTGGACTATTGTTTCTTGACTGCTCCTCCTTTGTTTCTGCATCCCTTCCCTTTCCTGATAAACAACTTTTTGAATCTGTCCTTTGGAGCTCAGGAGAGGTCTAGGAGGCTGAATGAAGCCTATTTCCTACCAGCAAGAATCGAGGGCATGGATGGGACTTCCCTGGTGGTCTAGTGGTAAAGAATCCACCTTCCAACGCAGGGGATGCGGGTTCGATTCCTGGTCAGGGAACTAAGATCCCACATGCTGCAGGGCAATTAAGCCCAGGTGCCACCACTACCGACCTGCACTGCTCAACGAGAGAGCCCACGTGCCGCAAACTACAGAGCTCATGCACTCTGGAGCCCGCGTGACACAACTGGAGAGAAAAAACCCACACGCCACAACTAGAGAGAAGCCCGCGCACTGCAACAAAAGATCCCGCATGCCATAACTAAGACCCGATTCAGCCAAAAAATAAATAAATGTTAAAAAAAAAAAGAATCGAGGGCATAGAAAGGATTTGTACCTGGGACCCCACCACAGGGTGCTGCTCTGTTTCATACTAGCCTCTCCCAATTATCCACTTAAAAATAAATGTTGGCCACAAGCCTATAATAAAGTGATTTCATAACCCAGTGATGGATCATAACTTGTAGTTTAAAAACATTGTCTAGTCCTTTGATTGAAGAGTCAAGTTTTAACATTTCATGTTGGAGTCCGCACTCTAATTAGTGCTTCTCAAGATGCTTGTCTGGTTAGTAGGGACAGAAAGCTCAGGAACGGCAGGACAGTTAAATCTCCTTACCTCAGTCTCCAGGCCTGACTCAGGGATGGAGTCTTTGGGAATGCCATAAGAAGCAGCTTTTGAGGGGAAGATGTAACACCAAGTAGAACATTATCTGTATTGTTGAGATTCTATGTCCTTTACAGCTGGGTGCCCCTACTTAAATTCACTGCCCATCCTGCTTCAGCTATGTGCATCTTAGTTTGGGGTCTAATGCAAACTGAACTGAGGGCCAAAAGTACATTGATTTCTAGGACACCTTGGGAAAGAAGCAAAGACATTCGATAAATTTAATAGTGGTTTTATAATTATTTCTTCTTCCTGTATGGCTCTTCCTTATCCCCGTAGTTGCTGGCTTTAGCCCAACAAGCTTCTGAATAAGACAGTCTGGGTTACATCTTTTGACTCTCTGTGACCCCGAGTTTCCTCAGTTTTCTCATCTGCCAAACAAGGGCAGTAATGCTCACCCCACAGGACTCTGGAAAGGAGTAAATCTCACTTATAATTGGAGCCAGCATGGGCCTGACTCAAACTTCGAACCTAGTAAGTAAAAGTTACTTTTCTCTGGAGTTTTACCCCTAGAACACATGTCATTTCCAAATGGCCACAATCCTTGAGCTAAGAAGCAACCCACTAAGAATGTGGCCAACAAGCTATAACCTCCCCTGAACAGAACCATAACTCAACATGTGGGCGCAGATAACTAGTTAAGAAAAAAAGTTTAATGTCATAGACTCAAGTTGTATTTTCCCTTCATGGTTAACAACTAAAAGAAAATCAAATAACAAAACCACAATGTTTATCAACCAGAATATCTATAAGATTATAAAATCCACAGGACATAATGGTGATGGGAAGCCTGGCTTAACTGTGTATCTAAAACAAGGAAAAGAAATAAACTTTGTGTATAACCTTGTCAAATATTTATTTCTTTGCTTAGGCAGACACAACATGGGGATTATGCTATTAGTAGCCTGTATTGTGGTGAGGGTTAGTAAAACTTGAAAGCAGGGCAGTCAGTGAGCAGTGTTGGAACAATCAGCTCTTATGTATTAGCTATGCTGGAGAAAGAGTCTTCTTTTTGTGGTAATTCTAGGGATGATGATAGGATCTCCTGGAAAAACAGGAGTAAAGCAATTTATACACACCTCCATTAGAATAACAATTAGACTGCACTGTGATTATTTGTTTATCTGTTTTCCTTCTTTAGATCAGGGAATAAGGGTCATGCTTATTAACCTCTCTTCATTCCCGCTTCCATAAAAATGCCTGATGGAGTAGGTGCTAAATAAATGTTTGTCAGATATTAACTACATGAAACAATAACGCAGTTAATATTAAGATGTAATACTGCAGCTGGGTGCTGGATAAGGCACCTTGCCAGCAGAAAATTGGTTGAACATTAAAGAGTCTCTTCCCAACTTTGTTAAGCTCAGAGATTTCACCAAACTATCCACAGACATTGTAACACACTCATGCATTTGCCCAATAAGTGATTTATATGATTTTTTGTTGCTGTTGTTAGAGTCACATTTGTAACTGTTAAGGAATCTGCTTAGAGTTCCCCTTATCTGTCCATCTACACCCTTCAATCACACACAGATGCTATAATATGTGCTCATTAAACATTTGATTGTAGATATTCACATTCAGTGCATAATATACACATATGTAAAATACACACAACAAAGCCATACTTTCTCTACCTCCACCATAATTTCCACCATACCTAATTGGTGGAAATTTCTTTAATGTTGTCATATTTCTTTAATGTTGTCAACCACTTCGAAAATGTCAGTCAATGAACTAGCTCAGTCATACACTAGCAGAGTCCCTCCTTTGAAATAAGTATCTTTCAGAATCCTCTGCCTCCAAGATTATCTGAGTGTATGGACAGAGCCCAGAAGGTAAAAATAAAAACAAAAGTATTTCTGGCTAAGAAACTGGGAAATAATGAACACTGGAAAATACTGTGGACATGATGCTCAATATCAAGTTTTTATGATGATTCATAATTTTCCTAGTTGAAATCTGTCTCTTTTTGCTATGCATGCTATTTTCTTTTGCAGTTTATACATTCATCTCTCGACTTCCTAAATTTTGTTTCCATAATACCATAATGTCATAATGATGTTTTTATCTCCAAAACAAATTCCTTAAAAATCAATAGTGGCCTGAAATCATTTATTCATGTATTATTTCAACAAACATTTGTCAAATCCTTAGTATGATTATGACCTGACTCACACTGAAGATGGGGATGGAAAGAGAAACAAGATATGATAGTTTCTTTGCAGAGTACATAGTCCAGCATGGGAGCATGTAAACCACAATGTGATCTGTATCCAAGGGCTAAGGTAAACACTTAGATGTGTTATGAGATTTCTAATGGAGGTGACACTTGAAATGGCTCCTGAGTGACAAGAGAACCTCTGGTGTCTGAGCCATGCCTATCCTCCTGCTCTCTATACATCCGTGCCTTGTCGTTAAACGCCAGGTAAAAACAAAAAAAACGAACTGCTTATTTTTGTTCTCAGGTCATACTGCATTGCTTTCAGCTTCCATGCCTCTGCTCACTTGGTCCTCTTTGTCGGGAATAGGTACTCTACCCACTCTCCTTAGGTAGTACCCTCCTCTAGCAACTTTTCTCTGACAGCTCCCACCCTTCCAAGAAGGGGAGTCAGATGCCCACCCTCCTCTGAGTGCCTATAAAGCTCGGTACATTGCTAAGTATCATGGAGCTCCAGACAACTTCATATCTTTCCGTTATGCTTCCATAGGCTGTGTTTGGTAGTGGCCAAGTCTGGTTTATTTTTTTCCTCTTTGTAAACTAATTTAGAACCTAATTTAGTTCCTAGCTTATGAGTGATAGATAAATGTTGAAGAGACAAATGAATACACAGATTAAATAGAGTTACTTGTGTTGGAAAGTTATCTGTAGCAGAAATGTGAAAGATGGATGGTATTAAGCCAGACTATTTCACTGGCATGAGGCATAAATCTAATTTAAATTTAAAGAAAAAGAACATCTGTTGGTCTACGTAATGTCCATGGATAAATCAGAGCCACCTGGTAGACATAGGTGCCCAAACAAGGTCCTCAGTAATCTGCCCCATTTCAAGTGCTTTCCTCTGGGCCAACTTCATTATACGGAAATCTCTCCCGAAGCATTAGCTCATGTCTAAGACCCATTTTACCTGTTTAGAACTCCAGGAAGAATTAAGAACTTCTTTTTCAATTGTTTCAACAAAAATTCTAGAGACTGTTTCTTATTTGCCCAGGCTTAGGTCACTTGCCCTTCTCTGAGCGTACAGGGGTGGGCCCTGATAAGAAGGGGCTGAGAAATAGGTCATCCCATATGAACCCCATGCACTGAAAACAGAGTAAATCTAGGCTGTGTTACCAGAAGAAAGAAAAAGGGGAGCCAGACACGCAATCTGTGGGGAGACTGAACAGAGGCTGACCCTTGATGTGTTTCAGGGCAGGATTTCCCAAATATGCCACTTAGGCATATATATTATTTTGAATTAAAATAACTTGAAAAGGGGCTTCCCTGGTGGCGCAGTGGTTGAGAGTCTGCCTGCTAATGCAGGGACACGGGTTCGAGCCCTGGTCCGAGAAGATCCCACATGCCGTGGAGCAACTAAGCCTGTGAGCCACAACTACTGAGCCTGCGCGTCTGGAGCTTGTGCTCTGCAACAAGAGAGGCTGCGATAGTGAGAGGCCTGCGCACCGTGATGAAGAGTGGCCCCCGCTCGCTGCAACTAGAGAAAGCCCTCGCACAGAAACGAAGACCCAACACAGCCAAAAATAAATAAATAAATAAATGTGGGGTTAAAAAAAAAAAGGGAGTAAATTGTTCTATTTAAAAAAAATAAAATAACTTAAAAAAAACAGCCAGTACGAGGACTTTAGGACACTCTTTTGTCTCTCTGAAAGCAGGAAATAAATATCCCATGTAAAAGTTACCCTTCCTGCACCAGGTGAAAAAGAGACATCCTTATCTTGAGAGTTAGAGAATCTAGGGCCCAGAAGCCTGTATAAACAAAACTCATTCCTTCTTCACTAATTTACTACCCCAAGCCCAAAGCCCTGTGTCTTGTTCATGCTGCAAAAACGGATTGTCATGTTGTCTAAAAGGTATAAAAGCTGCCTATTTTGGTCACTTCTTTGAGGCTTATATTTTTATGGGGCTCCTGTATGTACGAAATTAAATTCGTTTTCCTATAGTATACCTATTTAAAAATTGTTACTCAACTCTCTGATTTCTTCCACTATTAAGAGTTTTGCTCTGTTAAATTAAATGATGAAATTTCATTGAGTATCTAGATCATTTCCAAATAAGATAAAATATAGAAACGGTGATTATTGAACTTAAATGTGTCCACTTTTGGCTTCTTATTACAGAATAACTAAAGATATTTGGGTCTTTTAGTAACCATGTCTTGTGCTACATTTAAAAAATTGTTCTATTGTGAGGAAGCGTATGCTATTAAAAAATGTAAAATGCATTTACAGATTTGCCAGTCTAAAGAATGCTGGTATAAGAAAGCATTCATAACTGCTTACTTCTTAGTCTTTACTAGAAATCAAGGTTTCTAAAGGATAATAATCGTAATTAATATATGCAGTTAGGGCTTCGCTGGTGGCGCAGTGGTTGAGAGTCCGCCTGCCAATGCAGGGGACATGGGTTCGTGCCCCGGTCCGGGAAGATCCCACATGCCGCGGAGCCGCTGGGCGCGTGAGCCATGGCCGCTGAGCCTGCGCATCCGGAGCCTGTGCCCCACAACGGGAGAGGCCACAACAGTGAGAGGCCCGCGTACCACAAAAAAAAAATAATAGTAAAGGAAACACTTCTGTATGCCAGGAAAATAAGATGCGTTTTTTGGTTAGAAAAGGTATGAAGACTGAAGATGCAATTTGTGGAAGAAAATAAAGTAATTTTGCCCTAAAGTAAAGCTGATTATTTCAGAATGGGAAAGAGAAGAGACAAACTAAAATGAACACACAAAGTTATAGAAGGTTTGTAAAAGATGAATCTGAGGAAAGGAATTTTATGTGTGATCAAGCTGGATAAGATTAAATGAATTTATTATAATTGTTTTATATATAAACTTTAAGATCAATAGTGTACGTATGTAAAACTGGAAATTAATTTTCTTTCATCTGCTAAGAGGACAAAGTTTTCTTCGACTATTGCTCTGCTCTTGATAAGACATTATGAAAGGCTTTTCTTTACCTTTTAAATGATCTGCCTAGAAAACAAAGAATGTGTGCTTTTTCAAAATAATCTTCTACGTTTCATGTTGACTTTACCATTGGTCTTTGATTATTTAATAAACCAAGTCTTCCAAATATTGAAACAGCTAAATTTTGTTCAGAATTATGTAACCTTCTAGATTTGCCTTTGAAATCTGTTACTGTTACTTTGGTTAAATGAATAATGAGGTACTGTTTCATGATGACCTGTGATCCTTTTTGGTCAAGTGTCAAAACTTTTTGATGTTTTTGACAAACTTCCTCAAATCAAATTCTTAGTAAAATTTTTTGACCACAACCTAACTTTGGGATTTTCCAGAGGTCCACTGGAACATCTTAAAAGATTCTTTTTCTCTCCATATAAAAATAGAGAGGGAGAGGGAGAATGAGAGTAGAGAGAGATTACATTAATTATGCTTATTTGGTACATTAAATTACATGGAAAGCATTGCTAAATACGTGATGATAAACCTTCTTAGGTTAGATTGTATGGGAGAATGTTATTAATATAAGTGTTCTAGAAATTACCTGAAATTCCAAAGAAAATCTGATACATCCTGGTATAGTGTTATTGTAATTCTAATTATCCTAAAATATTGGTGTCACAGAAATTACTAAAGTTTCGTGTCAATTGCATCGCACTAAACTCTCATCTGCTCTTTAACCGTTGCAATTTTTAAGTCTTTTCTCATTTACAGTTACTGTTCTACTCTGATTCTTTGGCAAAAGTTTTCTTGCAAACGTTTTTCATCTTCAAAGAAATTCATGGAAAGGACTCTAACAAGTACTCTAGAATACATGTTTCTGATGTGTTTATGAATATACCATCTGAACTGGGTAAGAAATTACAGAATTCTAAAACTAATGTAAGGAAATCCATCAATCTTCACAAAACATTGTGGTGAAGGTACAGCTTTCTTGGGAATATTGTTTGGTTTAAGGATAACTATCTCTTTTGGGGTGCCTTAGTAGTACTGGGCTACACATTCTGCCGAGAGGGCTCGTTTAATGCCAAGTAACTACGTGAAGTTAGTCTCAAGCTCAAAATTCAGAATAATGAAGGATAAAAGGGGAAAACCTACCAGACTGATTAGCCAAAGAACTTATGGTTTCACCAACTTATTTTCTGTTGTTTCTTTTATTTTTTGTTTTTAATTGTGGTAACATTGTGTTAAAATACAATTTGCCTCTTAACCACTTTTAAGTACACAATTCAGTACCTTCCTATTGCTATGCAGTCTCCAGAACTCTTTGAGTTGCAAAATTGAAATTCTATAACTATTACAGAACTCCCCCTTCCTCCCTCCACTCAGCCCCTGGCAACCTCCATTTTACTTTCTGTGTCGGATTTTGACGAGTCTAGGTACCTCATGTCAGTTGAATCACACAGTATTTGTCTTTTGTGATTAACTCATTTCACTAAGCACATTATCCTCAAGGTTCATCTGTGTTGTAGCATGTGACAGGATTTCTTTCTTTTTTAAGGCTGAATAATACAGTAAGTCCCCTTAAGATGTGAACTTTCAAAGGTGCGAACATGTGTTCGCATGTCCAATCACATAAGTTAGTTCACGTGTCTGGCATACGTTGCCATGTGCGTGCATCCTCTACAAGTGGTTGTGCTTTTGTGTACTTTACTGTACAGTACTGTATAGAGTACAGTCGTACAGTATCTTTATTTCAAGCTAGATCTGCAAGAGGACGACTTCATTGAATTCCTTGCTGTGTAATATGAGGAGCTTACAAATGAAGACCTGATGAAATTGGAGCCCCTGAGAAAGGACGAAGAGAGACAAGAGGAAGAAGTAACTGAAGAACCGCAGAGATTCACATCGCAGGAAATGGCAAGGGGATTTTCTTTATTTGAGGAGGCACTGTTAGTTTTTGAGGCACAGGATGGGAACTTAGAATGGTACAGGAAGGTTGCAGCAGCCATTCAGAATGCAGTCCAGTGCTACCACATCATCTATGATGAGAAAAAAAGAGCTGCTCCCCAGGCATCACTGGATCATTTCTTCAGGACGGTAGAGAGAATTGAATCCAGCAAGGAACAAGAGTCTGTGCCATCAATGTCAGGTGTGAGTGAAACTGAAGCTTGCCCTCGTCTCCTATTGCCGATGGTCCTTCAGCTCTACCATCTCCCACCCCCTCTCCCTCCTCCAGTCAGTAACGCTTCTTGCCTGTTCACTCGATGCCAGCCCTTGTATGCCAGCTGTTGTACTGGACTACTGTACTGTTCAATGTACTGTAAGAATAAAAATGTTTTCTTTAAAAAAAAATTACAGAATCCTAATGAAGAAAAAAAGAAAAACTGATGGCTTCATCAAACTGCTAACAAAATATCAAGATCAACAAAATTGATTACCTGGGGCTGAATGAACTGAGAAGAATGATTATAATTTTTATGATTTAAAAAAAGTATTGCTGGTTCTTTAGTCTTTTGTTTTCCAGATATAAGGAAACCTTTCCTCTTAAGCTACCTCTGACTTACAGAAATTTAGTGAAATATCCTTTTGTGAACAAAGATGAAACATTTCTTTATTTCTCCCTACCTAAGTCCTCCAGAATTAAGTGACCTTCAGTGAGTATTTTTATTTTCATGGCAATATAGTTATTAGCCTGAGTTCACTGATATTCCATCCTCCTCGTAACACAACACAATTGGATCCATAGGTTATTTTACCAAGGCTTCGACTGGAATGTCATATTTGGGAGAGATGTCCATTGACTCAGATATGACCAGACAGCTTTAAGGTTGACTTTTGGAGCCAATACATTTCCTTGAAAAAATCTGCCTGGTACTTGTTTACAGGGTCCACAGCAGCTTTACCAGGTAAGAAGGACACTCCCTGGCAGGTACAGGAACCTCAAGATATAGTGGGTGCTAGAGAAGAGATGAACTAACCTAAATTTGTAGGTATGGAAACCTGATGGCAAGTCTTTGCCTTGGCTTCCTAGCCTCAAGAGGCTTTTGAAAAGTCCTATCTGAGATTCCATATGAAAACTTCCAGCAAAGCAAGCATAAAAGAGCCTATATGGCAAATCTCCATTCTTGCTGATCTTATGTAAAAACCAGGCCAAGTTTATTGAAATTAGCCTCCATTTGCAAACAAATGAGTCTTATTAGTGTTTATCTTTGATAAACATTAGAAATGTCTACAGAGAGAAAACTTATGTTTCAGTAATACACCTTTAGGGATATTAGATTCTAGTTCCGTTAATTACATTTGAGATTTCCTTTTCTACCTGTAACCCTGTAAGATCCTGAATTCTTCTAGTTTCCTTCAATATCTGGCTACAACTATCCAGACTATCGTTTCCAATTTTCCTCCCACCTTTCTGACTTGAAATCATTGAGAAGTAAAACTGCCTTATTCCAAAGCCACACAAGGGAGTTCCCTCGTGGTCCAGTGGTTAGGACTCAGCGCTTTCACCACCGTGGCCCGGGTTCAATCCTTGGTCCGGAAACTAAGATCCTGCAAGCCTCATGGTGCAGCCCAAACACACACACACACCCTGCCCCCCCAGACACTCACACACACGAAAACCTCAAAGCCACGCAAACTAACGTTGGACAACCGGATATAAACATCAGAGGAATCACCACAACAGCTCACATATAAACAGTCTTCATGCCAGTGGCTGTGTGTGCCACTTAGAAAGATCACCAGAAACATTCAAACCGTAAACAAGGGAAATCTGTCATGGTGTCATTGCCTCTCCTCAATCTATCTGAAGATGCTCTGAGCCTGGCATCTAGAAATATTCTCAACTAGTTACCCTCAAAACTCAGAAATTGGTTTACAATTTGATGCAATAATTAACTGTTGTTTTTCCTTTTGTGTCCTTATTAATGTCTTATTAATTACCTTATTTCCCACATAATAGAGACCTAACTTTGGGAGCCCAGCTGCATTACCACCTCCTAAAATGAGACACAGATGTTTAACTGAACTGATCTATTTTCAATACTACGAGATTCACTGGCATATTGATTATTTTGAATTAAAGTTTGTTAAGAAACAGCTGGTGCAAGAAGGATACTCTGACCCTCCTTTGTCCCCTGGAATGCAGGAAATAAATTTCCCATGTGAAAGGTACTCTTCCTGCACCAGGTGAAAAAGAGACATCCTTATCGTGAGAGTTAGAGAATCTAGGGCCCAAAAGGCTGTATAAACAAAACTCATTCCTTCTTCACTAATTTACTACCCCAAGCCCAAACCCCTTTGTCTTTTTCATGCTTCGCAAATGGATTGTTACGTTGTCTAAAAGGTATAAAAGCTGCCTACTTTGGTCACTTTTTTGAGTCTTATATTTTTATGGGGCTCCTGTATGTACGAAATTAAATTTGTTTTTCTCCTGTTATTCTGTCTTATGTCTATTTAATCATTAGGCCAGCCAAAGAACCAAGAAGGGAAGAAGGGAAAAGTTTTCCTCCCCTACACCTTGATGCCTGTACACACTAGTGCCATTTGCCTGTAGAGGTGGAATGGATCCAGGAATTTAATATCATGTTTTAACATCTTTGTTTTTCTCCCCTTAGAGCCAGAGTCATTACATCAGACGAGATCATTCTAGGGTAAATATAGATGGAAGTTGAGAGGGAATAAGTTCTAACAGCAAGCTTGGAGTAGAGTAAAGCGACACTGCCCATATCTTCCTGCCAATCGGCATGGTTAGTTGGTTAGTTTTCAGGATGGAGCAGTGTCCCCTGGAGCTAAGGTTTCCCCTCAGAAAGCAGAGCCTGAGTCATCAGCCTACCATGCAGGCAGATTCATTTGGGGGAAATTATCCCTATATATGGGACTGGGTAATTGGGAAGAGTGAAATAGGAAAAGAGGGTGTGGCAGGGGTTCAATCCTGTTAGGTATCCTTTGAGAAGTCATGTAGAATATCTGGCTAAAACATGAAAGAGGGGGGAATACTTAGTGCCTGCTGTTCCCTATTTGGCAAGCGACTTTTCAGTGCAGTGACAAAGAAACTTTGGTGCAGAAAGCAGAGCTGAGGCGAGGAGCTGTAAGTTCACATCTGCTTGTGGCTGGTTGCTGCAGCAATGACAGCGGGCCTACAAGACGCGAGCATCCTGGATTTTACGCATTGTCAATTCCAAAAGATTCATACCGATTGCAGGGAAAACGGAGTTTCACCACCAAAGCTTCCATTTTAAAGCTTATTCCATTTCATTAACAGTCATCGCTTGTGTGGGTTTAAAGATTGTGCACAAAAAACTGGTCTTCAACTTTTGCAAAAGTAATTGGCTTAAAGAAGCACTTGCTCAAACAGGAACATGAATTTGTTTATTGTACTAGACTAAGCATTCCTTTGTGTATAAATATTTCTGCACTTTTGTTGATGAGGATCTCATGAATTCAAATGGCATATGAAGGAGAAAAGAGCAATGAAAAAAGAAATCTTTCCTTTTTTACTTCATTTCCAAAAACAAGTGATTTTGATTGTCATCTTCAGGAGTCAAATTCTACATGATCTACAGATGTTCGCTACCCCTTGACATGCTTCATTTTTTTTTTTTTTTTTTGGTAGTTCCAGTAGATAAACTGGTGAATACTTTCATTTACGTCAGTTTGGGCTTGCGTCTGGAGACCATTACAGCAAACACTTTCTGTTTTTCACCAGTTACAAGAAATAGATTTGCACAGCATGATTAATGCTGAAGACAAACTATTTAAGCCTATGAAACATGATGATGTGTCCAAAATGGGGCAGCAGATACTTTGGATTTTCATATTTAAACAAATATGAACTCAACAAAAACTTAATTCCCTTTCTAGGAAGCTACCAGGTAAAGCATGCATGTCCACTGATTTCATTGTAGTGGTATTCTACTTGATTTAGAAAAATAAGATTTTTAAAAACTTCTGTGTACCCTTCACGCAGTTTCCCCTATTGTACTATTTTACATTACATGGTACATTGGCCAAAGCTAAGAAACCAATATTGGCACATTACTACTAATGAAACTCCATACTTTATTTGAATTTCACCAGTTTTCCCACTTACTATCCTCTTTCTGTTCCAGGATTCAAACCAGGTACCACACTGCACTTAGTTGTCTTGTCTCTGTACTTTCCTCTGGACTGTGACAGTTTCTTAGTCTTTCCCAAGTTTCATGATTTTGACATTTTCGGAGAATGCTGGTCAGCTATTTAATAGTCCCCAATTTAGGTTTGAAAAATGTTTTTCTTATAGTTGAACTGGGGTTATGAACTTTTGGAAAGAATACCAAAGAGGTGAGGTGACCTTCTCATCACGTTATATCAAGGGTACATGATATCAACCTGACATCACATTGATGATATTAACCTTCATCATCATCATTTGGATAAGGGAATGTTTGCCAGATTTCTCTATGGTAAAGTTACTATTTTTTCAGAATTGGACACTTTAAGAAAATATAACAGGCTATATCAATGCCACAGGAGAGAGTTATGCTGTTAGTGAAACCAAACTATGGAGGTATATGACCTTTGTCTGTGTTTGCATTTTAAAATAAAAAAAAATTGAAACATTCAGCTAGTGGAATGATAAACAGATTTTTAAAAATCACTCCTCTCTGGAAATTTTTAACCATATATCATAGAGCATTTTTAGCATAGCACAATGGTTAAAAGCCATTCTGTTTGGGTAAGAGACCCAAGGTTCAATACCTTAGGGAAGTTCCTTAACCTCTCTGCACCTCAGTTTCCTTATTTGTAACCTTAAAGTACCACAAAGATAATAATAAATACTCTCACAGAGATGTTTGGAAGATTGAACAAGTCAATATTTATATAACTCTTAGAAGAGAGCCTGGAATTTAGCACAAAATGATTGTGCTGCATCTCGGAGTGGGTACAGAGGTTTAATAACTTGCCAATGGTATATGGCAACTAAATAAAGGAAGCAGCCTCTTTCATATTTACTCAGAACCCTGTGTGCTGTTCTAATTGGTCAGCTACCATGTTTGCTGAAGAAAAAAGCAAATTTTCAGTGACTTGTTAAAATTTGTTCCATAGACAAAAGCTAAGAGAGATGAGAGGAAAAAATCATCTCTTCCTGCCTTTCTAACTTTTATAAACTTTAGAAACTCAGTCTGCATTATTTATGATTAGAAAACAAAACAACATATCTTAGAACTTTTAAAGACTAACTTTTGTATATCTGGGCCAGTTTCCCATGAAATCCAAAAAACAATTGATAACAAGGGGAGAGATCACACAAACTGTCAATTATTCCTGAGCTTGTCACCATATTTTATAGCCTTTAGATTATTTTTCATTTCCTACTGCTTAATACAAATGTTAATATCCCTTTAATTTCCCCGGTGTTTCTCACAGGATCATCCTGAAAAACACTAGAGTATTTTTAAAGACAGTCTTTCATTTTAAAAACCTTTTCCAATAAATAAGGTGGGGAGTCTTTAATTCAAACTCTTTTCTAACAGATGAAGTGATTGAAAGTAAGACTACAAAATAAATCAATGATAGCTCTCAAAAGTAAAAACAACGACAACAAAAAACCCAACGTAAGTGCATCTCCTAGTAGAGTGTAGCTGTGCCTTCCTTTCAGAAAGCCTGATTCAGAAATTTTTTAAATATAAAGAGAAAAATTGGGGAGTGAACTTTTCCATTAACCTTTTTTTTTTTTTTTTTTTTTTGGTTTCTTGGATATAGAAGGATTCACAACAGGTAGAGTTTCTGCTTAGGTGCTGTTGCGAAAAGCTATTTCTATTTATTTAATAAACTTTTATAAGGCATTTAATCCCTGCCGGCTCTCACACACGTTGACTCATTTCTCATAACCACCGTGGGGTAGGCAAAGAAACATTTAACAATGTCCAGGTAATAGGTGGCAACTAAATGCAAGCGGCTTCGCTGCAGGCGGGGTGGCTTACTGCGGGATCCAAGCTCTTCCTCACTGAGCTGAGCTGCCCAGAGCCCGGGCCCTAGACACCCATCCCTGGGCCAGAGGCCATTTCTTTCTCCTCTTCCCACTCCCATGATACTCCGTGTCTCCAAGATGTCCGAATCCAATCCTCTAGATTTAATGTTGAGTCAATGCTAGAGCTCTAAAACTTCTGATGAAAAACTAGTAAAGACATCAGGTGAAGAGACTGAAATTCCTGGTCAGAAAAGAGAGGCATGTCACTGTGTCAAGAAAAAGGAAGACCAACACTGAAGGTCCCCCTTCAGTGAATGGAACGGTGTTTCACGTGTGATTCGACGTTTCATGTTTCAGCCGCGCACATCCGGAGTAAGCGTGCTATGCAGCAGGTACCCACTCCCTGGTGTCCATGTGCTATTTTGTCCAAGGACAGAACCAGAAGAGGTGACCCCGACTAGCCCACCCGCAGCTTCAGCATGGCCACCAGTTCCATATTCTTAGATCAACTCAACCCTCCATACGTGGAAAAGGAGGTCTGCAGGGAATTTTGGAATTCCAACATTGCTGAGAGAAGGAATTTGAGCAGGACCCAAAAACCTAGGTCGTGTTATGGCCCTCAACTTTCACTGAAATTAACCCCGGATTCAACCTTTGACAACTGATCCCAGTTCCCACCAAATGGAAAACATAACCAAGATATTCTAAGTGTGATTTGAGAATATATAACATGAGGAATAAGCTGAACGTTCTTCTCTGGATTCCGAGATGTCGGCTGTATTTTTGACAGCATTCATTCCACAGGTATGAAATAAGCAAAATCGAAATTTAGAGAGACAGGATATATAGAGTTAGAGGACAGACAGCTAAGCAAAATCTACCCGCTTACTCCTCTTTAATTCTCCCAGATCTGATAACTAAAGAAACAGAAGTCTCCCTAAAACTGTCTCTCCACCCCTGTGAGGGTCTCGCGAATCCGCCCCCAGCGCTTTCCCCGCTCTCGGCCCGGAGACCAGGGGTGGCCAGGCGCCCACGGCCGCCCTCGCAGGCGGTACCCCAGGGGTGCTGGCGACTCACTCCCCCTGCGGGGATTTCGGCGCAGAGACGACACCCCACCCCCTCCCCGAGAGCGCGGATTACGCGGGAGGCCCGCGGGGCCGAGCCCTCCTTCCGGACCCGGGAACGCCAGTGCGTCGGGGAATTTCCCTGGCCCTGGGCTGCCAGCCCCTGTCCGATCGGCATAAAAGGGCTTCGCCCGGCTCGGGGAGCCACAGAATCCGCTCCGCCAGCCCTCCAGCCCGCCTTCCCGCCGCAGGCAGCGACCCTCCGAGCTGAACCCCATGGCCCGCGCCGCGACCCCCGCCGCCGCCCGGCTCCTCCGCGCCGCGCTACTGCTCCTGGTCCTGGTGGCCGCCGGCCGGCGCGCAGCAGGTGAGACCCGGCTCCCGGCACCCCCAGGGCGGGACGGGGGCGGGTGGGGGCCCATCCCGGGACAGCCCCCTGACCGAGTCTGTCCTCCCCGCAGGGGCGCCTGTGGTCACCGAACTGCGCTGCCAGTGCCTGCAGACCGTGCAGGGGATTCACCTCAAGAACATCCAGAGCGTGAAGATGACGCCCCCGGGACCCCACTGCGGCCAAACGGAAGTCGTGTAAGTGCCGCCGCTGTTGCTGTGCTTGTCACCCCCTCCTTCCCGACGACCCCAGCCCGACCCCCAGCCCGACCTCACGTGGATTCTCCCTTCTCTCTGCAGAGCCACTCTCAAGGCTGGTCAGGAAGTTTGCCTCAACCCTGAAGCTCCCATGGTTAAAAAAATCATCAACAAGATGCTAAACAAGTGAGTTATGGTTTTTATTCACACGTGTGACTAGAGTCAGGCATCTGCCTCCTGAAAATTATATCAGAGAAACCCAGGATTTAGCCGAAGGACTGAAAAACCATTATTCCACAATTAAATTTGACATTAAGATCATTAATCTGCTCTGTTGCCAGAAGGGTATTTTCAGTGCCTTCCATCCTGGCCCCTGACCCTCCCCATTCAAATGAATGTGGGTTAAGCTGCTTTCATTAACATGGGCAGTTACGCTGAAAAGCTTTCCACCTGTTTAAAAAACACAGGCATTTTTTTTCTCCCAGTTCTTTCTGGACCTCACACCTGAAAAGCAGAACCCTGGTTTTCTACAACATAGGCACTAAAGCTTAGTGGTGAAGAGCTGGGACTTTGCAGTGACACAGTACTGGGTACAAATCTGGGTTCCAGCGCCTATTAGCCATGTGACTCAAGGACAATTATTTGGTTTATCTAAGACTTAGGAAAACAAGGAAAACAGTAGTAGCTACCAAATCGGTTTGCTCTGTGGCTTAAGTTAGGCCCAGTGGGACAGGTAGAGAGAGTAATCCTGGCCATTTGTCGCCCATATAGCCAATAATACAGTGGAGAGCACAGACCCCACCCTCATTCCTAAATAAGAGTCTCTAAGAGCCTAGAGGCCTCTGCCACACACAATAGTGGGTTACAGGCAGTAGTCACTTGGTGCCAGGCTGGAAAGACTGGACTCAGAAATCTCCGGAAACCAAGGAGCAGGACAGGAGAAGAGTGCTGTGCAGTCGGCTTTCTGGAGCAGCTAGTAAGGAAGACCTTTTCTCCTTACAGGGACAGATCCAACTGACCTGGAGGGAAGGAGGAAGCTCCTCGATGGCTGTTCCTGAAGTAGGCCCTGCCCTTACAGGGATCAAAGAGAAAAAAGAGGAATCGCCAGCTCCTGAGGCCACCTGGATCGGGCTTAATATGTTTGAACATCTCTTAGGAGGGTTCTCCCACTTATTTATTTATTTATGTGTTGTTTGGTTTTCGAAGACTCTGTTAATATTTACATGTAACATAATTAAGGATGTGATTGATTCTACTTGCACATCGTATCATTAATTTTATTATTTATTTTATGAGAAAAACCCCAGTTAATTTAGTCCTGATTCTTATCTAGTTTGAAGTAGAAGGGTTGCAAATATTCTCCAGTCATTAAACTAAGATTTCTGAGGAGCCCACAGCATGCCAGCCCCTGTGACAGAGACTGGGGCCTCCAAACAAATAGTGAGGTCATTGTCAGCATGGGGGGATGTATGTGTACATTTACTTTTGTAAATGTTTAAAAGAATGTTAGTTATTATTTATTGAAATGATTTCACAATATGTGGTCAGCATTTCTCATGTTGACGCTTTAAGAACTACAATGTTCTAAATATCTTTTGGACATTTTATGTCTCTCTTGTAAGGCATAATGCCTTGTTAGTGTTAATTACGCAGTGCTTTTCTGTATCTTACAAAAGAGAAGTTTAAATATTTATTGATTTAAAAAGAACATGAAAATAAAGTATTTCAAACTAAACAAGTTTTGTTTCATTTTTTTGAGGAAAAAAAGTCTGTCTTTACTAGATAATCTGATGATTTACATCAGTGTTTCCCAACTCCTTTTCTCCTCCTGGGCATTCATTTGCTACACAGATAAATCAAACTATAAGTTACACTTAGTTTCATCTGGTGGTAGCTGTCACTCCCCTTGGCTCTCACCTACTCAAGAATGTACTTTTCCAAACTGTGCACCGGCCCCTCCCCCTCCTGTGAGAGTCACTATGGTAATATATTGCTGTTTTTTATACAGAGCTCCTTGCTACCTTGTTACTCA